>NW_022991376.1:0-81979 GCF_902827175.1 Gymnodraco acuticeps
AGACAAGCACAGCTCAAAGTATATTTGTGTAGGGAGGCTGTGGCTCAGTGGTTAGTGTGCTGAACTTGGAATCAGGGGGTAGCAAGTTCGAGTCCCAGGGACATGTCGTTGTGTCCCTGGGCAAGACACTTCACCCCAAATTGCTCCTGTGGGGATTGCCCACAGTACAGAATGTATGTAAGTCGCTTTGGATAAAAGCGTCTAACAAGTAACATGTAATGTAAATAGAGCCTATGTTGAATATTGCCTTTTCACACGAGATATTGTGAATGGGAGAAATAGAGTGATTTATTGTCACATATTATGGTGTATTTTCAGGTTAAACAGTAAGATGTTGAACTCACCCCAGCTGATGATGGAGACCTTGAGTATGTAGTGAGGGATTACAACCTTGCCTCCGACGTGCAGCTGCAGGCAGAGGTGGAACGCCTGCACAGCAAACCAAGTGAACGTGGCCAACATGGAGTAGTGCATGGCAGCCGCCATGATCTTACATCCCAGCGCGTTCCCCCCTTTGGCCACAAAGTTGTTGATGAGGAACGACAAATTCAGCAGGTACAAGGCTACAATCAGGTAGATGAGAATCCTTGTGGATATGCTGGCATTGGTCCTCCTGTAAAGGGTGACAAGCATATATATTTTTGCTTTTTATGATGTGTTTTTTTTAACAAAGAATTAGGAAATAAGTGTCAGAAACTAAACATTTACCGGTAATGTTATGACCTGGCTCAGAAGGCCACAACAAAGAGGAGACACACCATATCAACAGTTAGAAAAAGCTGTTTATTAAAGCAAGTGATTCAAATTAGCCAAATTAATCAAGTGCAAAACAAGTAAAGCATGAGGTGTGAACGTCAGTGGTATCAGTAATGTAACTGCAGGGTGAGGATTGCATGAACATGTATGTGTGAGGGTGTTGAAGTGCACAAAGTAAAACAACTGAAATAACTAATAACATACTCATCCGAACCGGGTGCCTATATCAGAAAGCAGAGAGGAGCAGAGAGGCTTTAAATAGCTGCAGGGCACCAGACCCAGGTGCCCTGAGTTACTGCAATCAATGCAGCTGGATCGAGCTGGATGCAGCACAGCCACACCCTCTCCAGATGACCCCACAGGGGCATCACACAGCTTCAACTAGCTTTGATTATCATTTCCTCAGTTTATACTATTGTAAAGTGCTTTGGTTTTCGGACTACTCTCTGCTCCATAGCTTCTCTTGATAACTGGACTCAAACTTCCACTGTACATTTTACATTTATGTTCAATTTAATATTGATAACTTTTTGATGCTATTTTATTTTTATTTCAGAAATATGTTGGACTGTTTATTTCTAGTGTCTTAATTTCTCTTATGTACATTGCCCTGTTGCTGCTGCAATCGCAAAAGATTTGTTATAGAGTATTCCCGCTCTTGAGAGTAAGCTTATCTATAGATAAGAGAAGAGGCGCGAGAGTAGATACGAGCAGAGAGAGAGAGAATAGAGAGGAGATAGAAGAGAGCGATAGGAGAGAGCGATGCAGAAGAGAGATTAGAGAGAGTAGAGAGAGAGAGAGAGCGAGAGACGTACGAGCGAGAGAAGATGAGCAGCGAAGAGAGGAGATGCAGAGGAGATTGCAGAGAGAGAGAGAGCAGATGAGAGGATGAGAGAGAGAGCGGACAGTAGAGAGAGAGAGAGAGAGAGAGAGAGCGAGAGGAGTAGGAGAGAGAGAAGGAGAGCAGAGGAGAGAGAGAGACTCTCTCTATTCTCTCTCTCTCTCTCTCTCCTCTCTCTCTCTCTCTCTCTCTCTCTCTCTCTCTTCTCTCTCTCTCTCTCCTCTCTCTCTCTCTCTCACTCTCACTCTCACTCTCACT
This sequence comes from Gymnodraco acuticeps, assembly GCF_902827175.1. Taxonomy (NCBI): domain Eukaryota; kingdom Metazoa; phylum Chordata; class Actinopteri; order Perciformes; family Bathydraconidae; genus Gymnodraco; species Gymnodraco acuticeps. The sequence goes on from NW_022991376.1 coordinate 1,856, forward strand.
CTCACTCTCACTCTCTTTCTCTCTCGCACCCCACTGCATTTCATAAATAAATATTGGACTTCCTAAGCCACTACTTTTCTCTGATGGCTGTAATTACTACAAATCTAGATTTTGCTGAGTTTGGGTAACTGTGACGGCATCTCTTAATTATTTAAAACATGTTCAAACACCCCCCCCCCTCAAAAAAATGTATTAATTAAAAAAACAACTGATTAATCCGTAATGAAAATAATCATCATACATTTATTATAACAGGATTCAAACGCGTCTTAAAACACAGATCATAGTAATTATATAATTGTATCTACACCCTTTTTGCCCTCACATACCCATATTATTTTTATTTTCATACGCATTCATTGGAAAGACATCCCAGATGAATGAAGCCACAGTCTCAACAGTCTCATTTCCCTACAGCGAATGTGTTCTCTAGTGTTTCCTGTTCTGGAGAGCAGACACATTTACATTATTTTACAGGACATTAACCGCAGAGATCAAGGACAACAACCAGAGAGGTTTTTCTGTTTTGTTTACTTGGTGATGGTGTTTTACATTGTTGCACTCCTAGCAATAGAAAATAACAAATGAAGACGGCACAAATGTGTAACTTGGTTGTAACTGTCGATTGATTTCTATCTCTTTTTTTCTACTAATTGGGATTGAAAACGAGATTTTGTCAATCTCAGTATGAATGCTTAAAGAAATTTGAAAACTTGCATACAAATAACCTGAATACTCATATCTCCACATATTAAGAGGGTTTTCATTCTGCAGCCTAAAAAAGGCACACATGGTGGTACTCTTGGACTAAGTACATTATTTTTATAATGCAAGACTCCTTTTAGTCAAACATTACTCAAAGAATAAATGATTGAGTAATTTTACTATGGAATACTATACATACGCATGCAGGCTAAAGATGAGATTTATGAGATGTATAATTACCTCAGAAGAGAGTGCATGAAGAGGACTATGGAGAGGAAGAACAAGGAAAAGCCACAGCCGACCTGGGTGATCATGGTGAGGTTCTTCAGGTCAGAACTAGATATGGTCACATTAGGAGGAGCCTGCAAAAAGAGCAAAAATTAAACTTTCCTCACAGGGATTGGCATTTGTAGTCAGAATGGTGTATTATTATTATTATTATTATTATTAAAGAGCTGTGAAATGTAGGTTCATATTTGTATTGTGTGCCTCCAGTCTACTGTGACATGTCTCCATGCTTTAATGTTCAAAAAGCTCTTTATTTTTCCTCTGATTGGTTAGCTGGCCAGCTCTGTTGTGATTGGTCAACCACTTAGAGATGTCCCGCCCCTTAGCCTGTCACTTACAATGTGTTGGAGCGCTTTCCAATAGAAGCACGAGTGTTACATAGTGATGTCACTATGTTACAGAAGGAAACAAAGAAACTTTTGGATTTCAGCCTTTGCAGACCTTTTACATAAACCTACATAACACAGGAAAGAAAAAAACAAATAAGCATAATAGGGAATCTTTAAAGGAAAACAAAGGCGTGAATACAGAGTGCAGTTTAGACCATCAGAGGAATGTCCAAATATGTTTGGTCCACAAGGAAGATCAAGATCAGTATGGTATGAAAATATAATCAAAGACCTACCAACAAAATAGCAAAAAATGTCAAATGCGAACACTGGCACGTGATGTTGTTCCCCTTTTGTATTGTCTCACACCCGTAATCGGTCCAGTTTGGTCGGCTTCCTTAAAGACAGAAACACACGAGTAAACAGTGAAGAGGTGAAGCTGCTTAAACATTAAACCCAGACGTGATGTGAAGTGTCTTTATTCTTTTATGTGTGTCAGACAAAGAATAAAAAAGATTGTTTCGTGTATTGTTTACAGAATAATGTGTTTACCTTGCTGACTGTTAAGGTTATAGTTATTTTCCACAGCCCTCATGGGACTAGTTATAGTAGATAAGAGAGATTTGACTAATACAATTAGCATTATTGTGTTCCAGTGTAGCAGTAGGCCATGGCCGTATGACTCTGAAACTGGAGCAGCCAATTTGAATTGAGCCATCATTATTTGTATAATTTACATGTGATTTTCCTGCTGTGACATGTGAGAATGTCTTATGAAATAAAGTCCTTTTACATAGACAACCATTTTATTTTGTGATATTTGATGTTCTATCTGCTCTTCAATTATGGGGCAAAGCAGCGGTTACTATCTGCAGCTTTGAACCAACGAAATTACACAACATTTCCACTAGGAGAAATGGGCTGTTTTTGCATCGTTTTTTAACTTGCAGCGCCATTGTCGCACGTTTGCACCTGTCGGCCACCATATTAAAGCTATTATTACAATACAAAAATAATACTTGAGCCAACTTATTACAGAGAAACATCAAACTGCACGGATCACATTTGGTTAAAGGTAAAGGGTAGCGTGCACCATCACTCACAGGTTTTATATTGCATTTATTTCAAGCAATATCTCATATAAACTTGCAGATAAGTAAAAGGACAATACCTTCACCATTCCAAGATTGACAAGAGGGATATCCTTCCTGTAAGAAAAACACCAGGACTAAATGGATGGTTGACAAACTCAAGTATATCTTCAAAGAGGCACTTTTTTTTTACTCACGTAGGTAATGTCTCGAAAATGAATGGACATTTTGTCTGTGAGATTGGAGATGTTGGTTCCCATTTCAACTGCCAGGACTTCATTGCCTAAAACGGTGCTGTTCAGCTCATCCTGAAATAAAAAATAAAGCAACATGATCAAATGTGTCGGGTGCATTTAGTGTATCATTGAAAATCAGATATTGGTACTTTCCGAAGCCAGATTGTTGAATCGGAAAAGAGCGACAAATGGAACTGTTTTGTTCAAACTCGCAGTCTTTTCAAACGCTTCCTTGGACACTGACACACTTCTGGAAAATTTGCCGAGAACATCCCTGCTTTCTACTATCTGCAGGGAAGAACAGAACAATTGTGTTGAGTCCTGGATCCAATTATAATGCATGGAATTAGTATTTAGGTAACAAGTATGTTGGATTGGATTTGATCCTTCTACTTCACTCTTGGAAAGGAAACCAGTAAGAGATAAGGTTTATCAAAAACTAAAATGAGAAAACTTAATAAACTAAACGACTTAATTCACCACTCTCAATTAAGCAGGAACATGGCCTACATTCTTTCTGAAGTTCGTAAGGAGTAGAAACTGTAACACATGCAGGTAAAATAAAAGTGGTGCACCCACATTCATGCTTTCATTTGGGGAATTATAAGCGAAGCTGATTTCTTCGATGTCCTCGGGATCCGGTTTCTTCACTAAGACTCCCGAAATTCCTTCTGCCACAGACACCGCAGCAGAATTCCCTTCGAAGGAGGTGATGAAGTTGGCCATGTTGTTCATGATTTCACTGTTGTCAGATGGAAGAAAATCAAATGTATTTAGAATATAGAGTTTCACACGCATTTATAAAAGTCAATACCTGGATATACACATTGTTATTTTTGACATAACCCTTGCATAACGGCATAACCTTTGACAATAAAAACCAAGATGTGTGACCACATGGCCATATCAGCATAACATTATCTATTATATCAATCAAAAGCTCTGACTTCAACAATGTAGTTTTTACTCTTTTCTACCTGTTGAGCCATGTTCTCATGTTTGACCTATTGGGCATTGCTGCTGTGATATGGAGCACTGCAGTGTTTGAATAAATGCATTTAAAAATGATTGTCATTATTATTATTGAAAAACTGTAAAAAAAACAATCCCTAGTATATATTATAGGGTAAATCATTTGTATTTCATGAGGGTTTTTTCAAACTTACTGGCATTAAAAGTGTAAATGTTCTCACAATCAGTGAATATTTGTTATTTGTCTCAACACTGATGTTGGTTAAGATATTTTACTCAGTGTTTATGACAATATTTTTGACATATTACTGTCCTGGGAGTACCTTGTATGGTTAATTCGTACACAAACAGAAATGTAGGCTTGCTGTTTTTAAAAGGAATACCGCGTTGCAATTATTTCTGGAAGCTGTGACTTCCCGGAGTTTTGACAGCAGTTACAAAGTTACAGTTTTTGCATTTCTATTTGTGTACAAACAAACCAGATGTTAATGAGTTAGCGTTAGATGTGCTGCAAGGCACATTATGATCTCTGGAAACTTTACAGTAGTGTTGTTTTCTTTTTATTTCACTATCATATAGAAAGCAAGCAAAATAAAAAGCATGTTTCCATCAAACAATTCCTTTAACGATTGAATGCAGCGTGTCTTACACAGCTTGGGCAGCACCGACTTTTTCTCCGTCTTCAATTACTTTTGACGTTTTATTCCATTTAAGATTTTTCTCAGGCTTTTTCTCTGGATTATCACATTTGAAGCAGTTTTCGATTGGATTTGTGAGGTTGATGATGTACTTGTCATTGATATTTGGATCTGAAAGGAAAGGAGTTTCATTTCAAGCATCTGAGTCAAAGATACTGCAGCGGGTACCAGTTTGTGCCACTTTAAGCCAGTTATAACAGCATGATGATCATAATACTGGGCAAAACAGACAGAAATCAGAGGAGACATTACCCATTCATACATTATATCATACTTTTGCCAGTGGTGTAAGTACATTTAATCAAGTATGTTACTTAAGTATAATTTCAAAATAGTAGTACTTTACTTGAGTATTTCCAATTTGTGCTAACTCTGTACTTCTACCCCACTACAATTCAGAGGTACATCGTGTACTTTTACTCCACTACATTTATTTAATATATTTAGTTACTTTGCAGAATTGGATTAATGATCTGAAATATAATCAGCTCTTAAATCAGACTTTAGTTCCACCTGGAGTAAATTCACAAGCTACCCTGCCGTATAGAAAGTCCTTAAAACTAGCTGCACCTTTACCAGCTTTGAGAACACTTTAATGATCAATCATTATAATCAAAACATGATATATATATTATTTGAAAATGGGCCAATCTGTATACTTTAACCATATTTTGATGCTAATACTTTTGTACTTTTACTTGAGTAACATTTGCAATGCCAGACTTTTACTTCTAACAGAGTATTACTACACTGTGGTATTTCTACTTTTACTAAAGTACAATATATGAGTACTTCTACCACCTCTGTTCTTTGCTTATCTGAAGGGAACTTACCAATTTGTCTGCAGACTTCTTCATTATATCTTGTTTTTTTACACATTTTCTTTGTCTCGAAACATCTAACCTGGCAAGGTCCTATTAAGGAAAACAGTGAAGAAGAAAAAGGCACAAAATGATAGAAGCACATCACTTTAGAAAGTACGTAGAAATGTGAAATTATTTGACCATGTCTGTAAAAGTAACTTGAAGTTATCAAATCACTACCTGGTTCTACGTGGGATGGTAAAGAAATGGACTTTGATTAAAAGTGACGTTATTTATCATTCCAATGTTTACGTTAAGTGTGAGTACATGTTTATAAATTCTATTTTCACTATATCAGATTTCCAGATTAAACTGTGAAAATGAATTATTTTACCTTCGCCAGTGTAACTGTAGGTGCAATTTAGATTTGAATCTGTGAGAAAATGAACAGTAACACATTACATTTGCATATTCTTTAAGTGTAGCATTAGGTTTATAAAGGCCACACACACACACACACACACACACACACACACACACACACACACACACACACACACACACACACACACACACACACACACACACACACACACACACACACACACACACACACACACACACACACACACACACACACACACACACACACACACACACACACACACACACACACACACACACACACACACACACACACACACAAACCCACACCATATTTATATCACTTCAGGGGACGTTACATTGACGTACATGCATTTCCTGGAGACTTATCCTAACCATAACCAACACATGCCTAACCCGAACCCTTATTTATGTATCTTTTTATTTTATTATTTTACTTGTTTATTCAGCATGAATTTGTTTTGTTGTGTGCATTTTTTACAAAACACGTTTTTACCTTAAACACTGCTCTATTAATTGTATTGTTTATCTGCATGCTTTTTCAAGATATGTCCCCATAAGGGAGATGAGTCCCCACACGAGACTGTGTAAACAGATGTAGGTCCCCACAAGGATAGTAATGCTAGGTCACAAACACACACACACACACACACGCATCAATGTAGTTGTGTAATATCACCTTTCATAGGAGTTAATGTAGTGTTGCACCTTCCTGTCAGGACAAACATATTGAAATTCCTTTTGGCATGCCAATTTGAGATGAGCAGTAGCTGAGAACCATTATGTTGAACTATTTGGAGTAATTTCTCCTCAAAGATTTCTGTTGAATAACAACAGACACACAGTTACATTTTTATTCTATACGAATGTGAACTTGTTTAAAATGCAGTATGTGTGTGACGAGCGGTTTTTACTCACCTGCTTGAGATGTGTTTTCTTGCAGAAATACAATGCAACGGGGATCTGTTGAGAGGTAAAGAAAACAAAATGCAAGGTCAAGTTTATTTATTTATCAGATTTAAACCAATGTTCTATAAAAACATTAACAGAAATAAGACATATAGTACAAAAGCAACACATTTTAAAATGACATGAAATACAAGTAGTAATAATAATAATACTAAACAGACATTTAAGAGCTCAGTAAATAGACACAAAAACAAGATAAAATAGAATCAGATAGGTAATATACATGAATATCACTGCTGTAATATAATAAAAGTCTGAGGAAAACAGAAAAACCTTTAGCTTTGATTTATTTTACAAGTTAGACTTACGTTCCTTGCGGTTATTAGCAGTTATAAGCGTCTCAATCCAATTGATAAACCATTTCCCTGGAGACAGAATTGCAGCTTGGTTATTTCACTCAGTAAATCCACATTTCTCGTACATCTCTTCCATACTTTTTCACAATAATTCATAGCAGTATTCCAAACATTTAATTACTCATAAAGAAAATGTAACTTTTTCAAACGATACAATCTGAATCTCCATGGGCAAAGTATAAAAGATTTTTTTTTAAATAAAAAAAACAAGATAACTTAAAGAAGATTGATGTGTTTTTGTGTTGTTGAACCAATGACATTATCTTATACTTGATTACTTAGAGTAGTTCATGGCCACACAAGTGATCTGACCTTATGATTGAGACTGGTGGCTAATCCCAGCCCAGCAAAATGTACTTAGATAGAGACAGGTCCAGACAACTACATGTGCACTACACAGCTAAATAATGAGTTTGTATTAATTGTCTTTAAAGCATATCTCAGTCAGAAGTAATTACTATCGGTAACACTTTATATTAAGGTACACAAATTAACCATCAACTAGTTGTTAATTAACATGCATATTAGCAGTATATTGGCACTTTATTAGTCATTATCAAACATGTATTAATGCCTTATTCTACATGACGATATTCTACAAGTAATAAGCCATTAGTTGAGAGTTTTCCTCAATAACACTCTAATTAGTGCTTATTTATTGCAAGTAAGGAAGTGGTTGTACATGAGTTTTAGTCTTAATATGCTCTGCTCAATATGGGCCTAATAAGGCAGTAGTACCACAAGAATAGTAATTCTCCCATAATAACACTTAACAAATATGATCTATTTTTATGTAACAAGACATGAAACTATAAGTGTTAATTGTATCTAAATAACTCAAAATTAGGTATTTATATCTAAGAACATGTTCCCTATTTTAAAGTGAAGTCTTGTTCATAACCAATAAGCTAGTTTGACTCGAATTGACCTGAACAGGTTCCCTATTCTAAAGTTGCCTCCTCCCCGTTGAGGGATCACCAGTCACTGGTACTGTTATTTTGGGGGTCGACGTGTTTATGATGCGCCAGCGGATGTCATAAATGTGCGTCTGCTGCTGCTGTGGGGAAACTATGGAAACTACAGTTTTCTATACAGCGGACTACTACATGGATGTATAATAAGAACGACGGACCAGGGGCGGATCTAGAAAAATATTCATGGGGTGGCAAGAGGGTGGAAGGAGATTTTAAGGGGGGCATCCCCTGGCAGAAGTATATGCTGATTTAATCACAGTCATATCAATCAATGTTAACTTGGAAAGCCACAATATTGATATTTTAACTCAATAATATTAGGTGACATTATTGTGGCACAACAGTACATCCTTAAATATAAATATATATAAGGTGGCAGACATAATTTAATTAATTTTAACTGAACAATAACCAGAGGTGTGGACTCGAGTCACATGACTTGGACTCGAGTCAGACTCGAGTCACACATTTTATGACTTGAGACTCGACTTGACAACATCACAAAAGACTTGCGACTCGACTTGGACTTGAACACCAATGACTCGGGACTTGACTTGGACTTGAGCCTTCTGACTTGAGGTGACTTGCTACTTTAATTCAGAGGTCTCCAACACGCCGATCGCGAGCTGCCGCTAGAAGAGCAGACTCCCGTCGGGGAAAGCAGAATCTTCAGCCGCTCCTACTCTTGCTGAGAATCCTTGCAGGCAGGGGCGGGTCTTTATTTAGCTGGGCCACCATGCGGCCAATCATATGCGAGGACACACTAGGATCATACCATTATGTGAAAGAAGGGTGGGGGCACAGCATGTGCAGAGCGACGGGGAGACGGGGAGCCGGATTTAAATGCAAGCGTGTCGGAAAAAGTCAAGAAATGAGCGAACACCGAAAAAAGAAGCAGCATCTGGCTGCTTTTCAATGATATTGGAGAAAGCAAAGCTGAGTGCAGGATTTGTAAAATGAAAATAACCTTCAGAGCAGGGTAAACACTCAGGATTTATTGTCAGAGGTGGGAGAAGTTCAGACAATTAAAAAAAGTTACAATCAGGGTTCCCGCGGGGTCTTAACAAGTCTTAAAAAGTCTTAAATTTGATAATCAGAATTGAAGGCCTTAAAAAGGTCTTAAATATGATTCAGAAGGTCTTAAAAATTATCGGATTTGAAAGGTACTTCTATGTTGCGATAGCGTCTAAATGTGTTTTGGGGGAAATGTCCGGGCTGCAAAGTAACCAGTACGGTAACAGCCTTTCAGTTCCCCCCAACAATTTGTATTGAATTAAATCAACATGGAACCAGTAATCACTAACTTTGTTTCCCCCGGCCCCTTGTTGGAGAACACCCAGCTAGTAACCTAGCAACCAAGCTTCAGCTCATGTAGCCTATCTTCGAATCTACTTACAAATAAATATGGGGAAGTGTAAGTTCAACCGTATTTGGTTGGAAAACATCTAATTTAGTGCTTGGTTGAAACCAGTGGAGGGAACGTGTTTGAAGCCCGCTGCACCTTTTGCAAAATAAATTAGTGTTTGTTTTGCTAATGTAGCGTTAGCTAGTGCAGCAGCAGCTAATGCAGCGTTAGCTAGTGCAGCGTTAGCTAGTGGAGCGTTAGCTAGTGCAGCAGCTAATGCAGCAGCTCCCGCAACAACACCGGGGGACCTCCGGGCGAAGTTTGGGTCTACGTCAACCCTAAAAGCGGAGGTGCTGTAGACGCTAAATACCGTAGCTAAACACCAATCATACAACAGCAACGATTAAATAGTGTAGCCAAGGCAGCAGAGCTCTGAATATAGCTCTTGTCACTCTCTCTCACACTCACACACACACACACACACACACACACACACACACACACACACACACACACACACACACACACACACACACACACACACACACACACACACACACACACACACACACACACACACACACACACACACACACACACACACACACACACACACACACACACACACACACACACACACACACACACACACACACACACACTAGGGCTGCTCGATTATGGCAATAATCAAGATTATGTTGGTCAATAATTAATATCACGATTATTAAATATGATTATTCATTGACTTTGAAAACATCCATTTATTGAACTTTAAAAAACAGATAATAATTTGAACAGTATCTTTTTAACTGTTGATTACCCTGAACTATAATTCAACTGAAAAACCAATACAAAAATTAATTAAATAAATGATACATTACTAACAAATTAATTAGATCAAATATGTTGTAGTGCACTGTCACAACCTAGCAAAGCAAAATAATCGTTTTTTACGATTATGTTGTTTTCGTAATTGTGGCAGGCCAAAATCGTAATTGCGATTAAAATATGATTAATTGCACAGCCCTAACACACACACACACACACTCAAGCACACACAGAAGGACACACATACACACACTTTTTGTCTAACACGCTAACACAGTTCTGTACTGTTACGCTGTTGTGTTCAGTCACTGTTCTTATGTTGAACATGAATACATTTACTTTGTAAGTGATTATGGGACGTATTTCTTCTTTATATACATTTTCCTTCATACTTTATTGCCGTGAAATAGGTCTTAAATTCTATTCAAAGTGGTCTTAAAAAGGTGTTAAAAAGTCTAAAATTTGAGTTGGCGAAACCTGCAGGAACCCTGTACAATAAAAAGTCCTGCATTCAAAATGTTACAAGTAAAAGTACAAAAGTATTAGCATCAAAATATACTTAAAGTATCATCTGCAGAGGGATCTAGATTCAGGTGTTCTTTTCCCCATAGAGACCGCCTCGCTGCACATTATCCCTTGCATAAAGATAGATTGTGGGTCCCTTATAACATGTTGTACACAGTAGAAATAAACATTCTGGTCACCTCAACATCAGGGATCTTATCCATTAAACTCCTTCTGAATCAAACCGTCACGGTAGCCTTACCTTACTGATCCCTCTTAAATTAGAAAAACACACGTTACTTTACCAGCAGAGAGAAAATGGATTATTAAATTATTAATGTGACTAATAAAGAGCAATTTGATTATTAAGTATTATTCTGTTGATCGATGTCATTACATTTGGTGAAAAACACATAATGACTTGTTTATGACTCGTTTTGTCAAAGTTTAGGACTTGACTTGACTTGAACTTGCCCAACCTGACTTGAGACTTGACTTGGACTTGCAAAACAATGACTTGAGACTTGACTCGGACTTGAGCGCAAAGACTTGAGACTTGACTCGGACTTGCAAAACAATGACTTGGTCCCACCTCTGACAATAACTGAATGAGTTTGTTTCACTATTAGACCAGCAGGGGTACCAAAGCTATGCAGACTGCTGCAATAAGTACATTAATTAACTGTCTCATCGATGTGTGTCTGAATTAATATGATAATATTAACAATCATATCATTCTTATCAGCTGTCAATCACTTTTATGATTCACATATTCAGTGTTATTAAACTGTTAATGGAAAAAAAACAAGTTAATGATGAATGTTCCTCAAGATGCTTGCTCACCCTCCTTCAAATTTGAAAGACAAGTAATTACGATCATATATCAAAATTCAAAAGATTTAAAGGAACAGTTCAGCACCCTACAACTTTACTGCAAACAGTTACAACCTTGACTTTACATCAGAAAGAACACACATTAAAGAAGTGACTAACTGCATCAGTTGGGGTTAAAAAACGTGTATTCAGCTAAAACATATACATCGCTGCAGTTATTTTCCAGTGGAAAGTCCTTACCTACTGGCCTATAATCAAAGTGGTTGGGCAGTGTAGTTTTACACACCGTCTTATTTGACTTTGTCAGGACTTAAAACTGTTTTTTGGGGCAGACCCCCACAAAGAAAAAAAAAATATACACAAAAACAAGGTCCTCATCTTAACAGTTTTTTTATGATCATCCGTGAGCAGAGCATTAAGTTGGCATGCCTATAACAGCTGAATGCGGCGATTACCATCTTGTTCAGCAAAACGCCTCACAAACTGATTAAGATCTAAAGCGTTAGTGCGTTTTGATTCAATGCTGAGTACAGCCAAACTTGACAGTCTCTTCTCTGTCATTGTAGACTGCAAATACCTCATTTCTTCCGTCTACTTGGGTCCGAATGCTTCGCGTTTAGCGCCGTCCTGTTAAAATGAAATCGCAGCCAATCATATTTCAAGGCTCGCGCCAGGGCCGGGGGAGGGGTTACAAGGCTTGCGTCTTGTGCTGCATTCACTTGCACTCGGACATTAGACATTTTCTCTCATAAATGTCCGATGAGCCAGAACTTTTCTTTCAAAACAAAGCTGCAGCTGGGGTGGCAAGGCCTATTTTTAGGGTGGCAGTTGCCACAACATGCCACCCCGGTAGATCCGCCCCTGGAGGGGTGCAAGGAATAGTCCAAGTAGTGGGGGAGTTGTATACAATATGTGTAAAACATAAAGATAAAAAGGTTTAAAAAAGTTATTGTTTAATGTTTTAAGGAGGTGACGCTACTCAGCCAATCAAATCGGTGCAGTCAGTGAGTCAGCACGATAGATTCAAACACACACACAGACACAAGACAAGAGGAGAGAAACCATGGATGTATAATAAGAACTGGATACAGCGTGGGAGGCGGGGCCTCATTCATTCCTATGAGAGCTGCTCATTAGCATGATGATAAAATGGCCCAACTTTTGAGAGAGTGAAACGTCACAGATTACCCAGCATGCCTGAGAAGTACCCGTATGTGCACTCATAGAGCATGCGCAACTTTAACCAAAAATGCTCGTTCATATCAAGCACGTCAATTTGCGTACACGTAACAGCACCGTGCGTTCATGACAGCATGGTAATGGTTTGTTGTTATCATGGATTTGATATGAACGAGGCGGCAGTTAGCAGCTAGCGGCTAGCTAGTAATGATGCTAATGTACACATCAATCGTTATGTACTTATATTACGCTGTAACAGGATCTAGTGATATCCAACAGAGCTTCATTTAGCATGAAATTATTATTGCACTACATATATATATATATATATATATATATATATATATATATATATATATATATATTATACAGTGCAATAAGCTTCTTAGTGCAATACGAAGCTACAGGGACGTTAATAATGTCGGTAATATTAACTTTATTTAATACAACATTTACGGTACAAGATTTAATCATACAGCCCATGTAGTATGATAATGAATTACAGCAAACATGTGCAATATATCCATTATTACAGCTCCGTGGGATGGCAGTAAGACGATATGGATCCGTTCTTATTGTGCATCCATGGGTAAAGATAAACGCAACTCACATTGGTTTCTCATACAGCATCTATGTAAACTACGTGTATTCACTGAATTTCACTCTCTTCCTTTAACAGCTCGTTGTAGCTCCAGCCCCACCCTCCCTGTGAGCAGTGTGCTCTGATTGGTCGGGACACGTAACATGAACGTGCCGGGCGGCGCGGTCCCGTGGGTTAGATGCGCGTTCATAATGCAGAGGGAAATAACTCTCAGAATAACGTTATTAGCACATTTTTACAACTTGAGGAACGAATATTTTTAATAAGGGCTATACAAGTGTTCATACTGGGTAGTTTATTTAGTTTAAAACAAATTATCCAACGAGTTACAGACCACTCTTTCCCCATGTAAGTCAATGGGGGAAAGTGTTTCCGGGCCTGGCAACCAAACGGAAGTGTAGTACCGCCGTTTGGCCAGCACGAATATTTTCATCTGAGTCCGGCGCACTTCCTGGGGGCTTGAGAGAAACAGGCGGAGTAATTTCAAATGGCGGAAGGTAGACAGCGAAAACAGAGCATTTATGGCGCGTTTCCACTGCAACGGGGTAGCCCCGTTTAAGCGTCCCTAAGCGTCCTCGCTCAGGCCTCGGGCTGCCTCGCTGGCCGGAACAGGCCGTGGCGCATTTCCATTACAGTTTAGGACCTGGGGTAGCAACGCAGTGTAGGCGGGGCGATCGGCTTTGTTTTTGTTCACATTTCGAGTTGTTCCGTCGAGCTCCCGCTGGATTTGATCATCCCCAATGAGATGTAGGAACGTCGTCACCTCCTCGGTCGACCACGGTGTGCTTTTCTTATTAGACGTAGCCATTTTTGTAGCTCATCCGTTTACAAAATGCTGTTTATAAAAATGCTGCAAGCTTGCTTCTACATATATATGCGACGCTAGGGATGAACTCGCGCGCGATCTTGTGACGATTCTCTCTGACCAATCAGCAGTCGAGAGTGTTGACGTCACTAGTTTCAGCCCTGGCCCTGGTCTGAGGGAACCACGATTTTATGAGGCCGGAAAAAGAGGGAAAAAGTACCCGCTGGCCGGTACTAGGCTATATGGAAACGCCACCAAAAACCGGCCTGGCCGCTTGAGGACGGTTAAGGACGCTTAAACGGGGCTACCCGCTGCAGTGGAAACGCGCCATTAATGACATTTTCTCTTACTGGACCTCTTTGAAATGCAATTGAATACCCCTGCATTATAGCAACAACAAAGATAATAATAATACTAATACTAATAATAATAATAGCAATAATAATTGGGGGGGGGGGGGGCGCGGCTGTTCTTATGTTCTCTGAGGGGAGGCTCACCTTCCCACACTTTGAAAACCCCTTATATAGTACAATTTACCAGTTGGAGCAGTGTTTCCAGAAGGTTGACCAGTGACTTCCACCTCACACAGTGTCAGTTTTTGTTCTTCTCCAGGAATTACAATGTTTACATACTGGCCTTCCATTCCATTGCAAACAAATGTTGTTGAGCTCCCAGCTGCGAGAGATGAGATAACAGCACATCTGGTGAAACAAACAGGAAAATATCAGTAAATTATTTAGATAACCAATTCTATCTTTCTCTATAACTTTCAGGGGAAAGGTAACATTTGTAAATATTGTATAAGGCAGATAGTGCTGTTACCTGTGATTGGCGTTGCCATCGTCATCGAGGGAATTCCCAACGCGGATCTCAGCACCATTGTTACTTATGGGGCGCCAATGTTTTCTGTTGGTGATGGTGACATTGTTGATTTTATATCTCTTTAGGAGGTCAAGTCTCCACCAGGGTTTGATTTGTAGTGATGTGTGTATACAGGATCCTTCTTTCCATCTGCTGGCACGATTTCCATTAATGGCTCTTTCGGGGACACCCTCCCTATCCACGGAGGACTGAGTCACGTTTCCACCTTTAGCAATATTGGTAGCTGAACAAAGTAACAACATGTGTTATGAAACATAGTTTGAGTTAATCACAGAAGTTGTACCTGTATTCATCTGACCAGAGATGAAAATGAACAGGCAGTTGCCATATTTTATTTAACTTTTCGTGTGACTATTTGCTTTCTATTGGATCCTTTATATCAGTCGTTTTCAAAGTGTGAGGCTATGAAGGTAGATATGGTGCAAAATGCGAAAGCGTGTAAAACCTGATGTGAGCACTTGCAGAAAAAAAATCTGAGCTTGTGTGCATACATTTACACTTGTATAAAATATCCACGTATCTGTGAACCAAATTTGAAGTCACAGAAGAAGAAAAAAAAGTTTTGTAGCTTGTAGAAGAAAAATGAACTTAGTGATGAAATGTTCACTTGCAGAAAAATATATTTTTTTAAAATATATTTTCCATTACAACTGCAACTTGGTTATTACAACCTCTCAAATCAGTCATTACAACTTCACGAATCTGCTCTGTGGCAGTATACATCAACGAATCTGCGGCCTTGACTTTTGCTACACTTCGTTCTTGTGATGAATGTGTCGCTAAAGTAATTTTCCCCTGTAGATATGGGGGGGGGGAGGGAAGGGGGTTGGAGCGAAGGGGAGGAGGAGGGGTGCAGGGGCAGATCTAGACAAATATTCATGGGGTGGCACGAGGGTGGCAGATCAGATGTTTGTCTGAATTAATATGATAATATTAACAATCATATAATTCCTATCAGCTGTCAATCACTTTTATGATTCACATATTCAGTGTTATTATTAAATAAATTATATTTTTTAGAGGAGTTAATCATGAATGTTCCTCAAGATGTTTGCTCACCCTCCTTTAAATTTGAAAGACAAGTAATTACGATCATATATCAAAATTCAAAAGATTCAAAGGAACAGTTCAGCACCCCACAACTTTACTGCAAACAGTTACAACCTTGTAATAGATTTTTTTAAAGCAAAACAATAAGATAACTTAAAGAAGATTGATGTGTTTTTCTGTTATTGAACCAATGCAATGTTGTCTTATACATTATTACTTACAGTAGTTCATGGCCACACAAGTGGTCTGACCTTATGATTGAGACTGGTGGCTAATCCCAGCCCAGCAAAATGTACTTAGATAGAGACAGGTCCAGACAACTACATGTGCACTACACAGCGAAATAATGAGTTTAATTGTCTTTAAAGCATATGTCAGTCAGAAGTAATTACTATCATTCCTAATAAATACACTCACCTGGAAGACCTCCCATATCCTGGCTCCTGTTTCCTGTACATTCTTTACCTGTAGGAGATACATTAGTGATTTTAGATTAGATTAGATTCAACTTCATTATCTTTTCACAGAGTTCTATAAATATAGAGTACAGTACGGTAAATAATACGCTGAATATGAACACTAGATATGTAAAAAATGGCAGCGGTGGGAAGTAACTACATTTACCCAAAAACTGTACTTAAGTACAATTTTGAGATACTGGTACTTTACTTGAGTATTTCCATGTTATGTTACTTTGCACTTCTACTCCACTACATTTCAGAGGTAAATGGTGTATTTTCACTCCACTACATTTATTGAATACCTTTAGTTACTTTACAGATTTGGATTAATGATGTGAAATATAATCAAGTATTAAATCAGACTTTAGATCCACCTGGAGTAAATTCACAAGTTACCCTGCAGTATAGAAAGTCATTCAAACTAGCTGCACCTTTACCAGCTTTGATAACACTTTAATGCATCAATAATTATGAAACATATAATATATATTATTCTGAAATGGACTAATCTGCATAATGACTACTTTTACTTTTGGTACTTTGAGTTTATTTTGATGATAATACTTTTCTACTTTTACTTGAGTAACATTTTGATTGCAGGACTTTTACTTGAGTATTTCTACACTCTGGTATTTCTACTTTTACTGAAGTACAAGATCTGAGTACTTCTCACACCTCTGCAAAATAGACAGCAGTAAAAGTATAAATACACAAAAGTATAAAAATATAAATATTTGGTATTGACGAGGGTGGACAACCGCACTTAAAACAATCCAAACTATCCCTAAAAGTGAACACTTTCATAACAGATAGTTTACTCCTAACCTTTTACAGAAGTGTAGATATTCAAAGGCAGCATACATAATGACAAACATTTTTAAATGTATATTAAAACTATAACAAAACAACAAAATACACAATATTTAAGTACATTAAAAATAAACATTACATTATCTTCACTCATCATTGATACTAAAAAATATGCTGCTGTTCCCCATTATTTTACCAGTGTAAAAACATAAATATAGCTTTTAGATGCAAATAAAGCTGTACATGTGCACCCTTTCTTCCAGAATTTATTAGGATGTTTTAACAACCACCAACATCTACTGTTATTAAAATGTTTATTATAGTTTAGACTCACCATTCTTCCAAACGGTTCGTGCATCGGTGAAGAAATTGACGCTGTCTTCAACAACAAAATTATTGCTTTTCTTCTGATTTAAGCATTTTCTAAATGTTTTTAATTCCTTTTTCTGTTGGTTACCGCATTCACTGGCTAAATAAAATCAGATAACAAGTAAAAAATTGCCATATTATTACACAATTCTTTTTTACACATTATAATAATTATAACAGATTGGAGGATTTTGTCTTCTATTTTCATGATTAAATATGTCAAGAGAATATTTCAATGTGATATTTGCTGGATTTTAGTGTTAGGAAATCATGTCAACTTACAAAAAGGATGAATCCACAGCAGGCCCGCAAATAAAACACAAATCTTCCAGCTCATGATCTTTCAATGGCACTAAGTCTCGATCATGGTGCGGGATCCATTCACTGCTGCACAGGACTTATAGCAAGTATTGTTCCAAATTAAAGCACTGCTTCTCCAACAAGACACATCTACTTTAACTCCTACCTCTCTCTGGTTGAGTCAGGTCAAAGCAGCATCATTTACCCAAAGCAACTGAACCGGATGACCACACGAATATGTTGTATGACTGACTTTGCATAGCTACCTGCTGCAGGCACAATCATTTTGTTTTGCAAATTCACAGTACCAAAAAAAAAATTCCTTCGTGCAAAAATAAGCAAAATATCCTGATGTTTCGATAAACATCTAGGCACTATGTAAATTAATTCAAGGAATGAATAGTGGTGTTGATGTACAGTAGCATGTGTGACACACTAGTATCTGCTTTAAAATAAATTAAATATTAAAATACCTTACACAAAAGCATCCGATAGAAAAATATTGTATAACTTTTGTAATGTTTTTTCAAATCAGCTAAATTGTAAATATTCAAGTTATGTGTTTTATTAATTTACTGAGCTTGGAGTGTTAAAATATATCCTGTATATATATAAAGGAAGGACAAGGGTGTATGAAAAGCTGTGGTATCCCTTACTTGCTCAAATGTTAACACCAAGTACATAGCCACGTCAAAATAGTTGGAGCCCTTATACTTATGTTTGTCTTTTTTATCCATTTATGTAATATATTCATTTATATTTTAAATCTGCAAAATAACAAGTATCTAGATATCTTGTATCTATAAATACATTTAGTTGAGTAAAAGGTACCCCATTTGGAAACAAAATGTAGTAGAGTAAAAGTATAAAGTTGCATAATGTGAAGTACAAGTACCTTCATTTTCTACTTATGTGCCGTACTTGAGTAAATGAGTTACGTTACTTTACTACTGCATGTAATACGTTAAGAGGTGGGAGAAGTATTCAGATCTTGTACTTCATTAAAAGTAGAAGTACCGGAGTGTAGTAATACTCTGTTAGAAGTAAAAGTACTGCATTTAAAATGTTACTCAGGTAAAAGTATTAGCATCAAGTAAAAGTACTCATCATGCAAATTGGTACTTTTCTTAATATTATATATCGTATGTTTTGAATAATGATTGATCATTAAAGTCTTATCAAAGCTGGTAAAGGTGCAGCTAGTTTTAATGACTTTGTATACTGCAGGGTAGATTGTGAATTTACTCCAGGTGTAACTAAAGTCTGATTTAAGTGTTGTTTGTATTTCACATCATTAATCCACATCTGTAAAGTAACCAAAGGTACAAAATACATGTAGTGGAGTAAAAGTACACCATTGCCCCTGAATTGTAGTGGAGTAAAAGTACAAAGTAGCATACAATTGAAATACTCAAGTAAAGTACAAGTATCTCAAAATTGTACTCAAGTACATTACTTTGTACTTAGTTACTTTCCATCTCTGAATACGTTACTTCCTAAACCTGTTTATGTATTTATTTATTTTTCCTCCAATCTTCTGCTTTACACCTCAGTCCAGTAAGTGGCGGTAGTGCACCAAATCGTTGCTTTGTAACCGCCATGAACCTGAGAGAAGAAGAAGAAGAAGGAAAAGATGGCGGAAGTATACACCCTGCTGCAGAAAGCATGACAACACGACATTGATATTCAGTGAGTAGACAGCAAAATTACAGAACATACATTTATTAATTGAGAGAATGTAATGACATGCGAGATTTGCGCTTATCTTTATTCAACCATGTGTTCCTGAATTAGTGTTTTAACCGCTTGTGTATAATTAGAGAACAAGGTAATATTTCTCAATGACACCACTTACCACCTAGAGCAGGGGTGCCCACACTTTTTGGGCTGGTGAGCTACTTTTGAAATGACCAGCTCACCGAGG
Organism: Gymnodraco acuticeps; assembly: GCF_902827175.1. NCBI lineage: Eukaryota > Metazoa > Chordata > Actinopteri > Perciformes > Bathydraconidae > Gymnodraco > Gymnodraco acuticeps. Next base: position 21,574 of record NW_022991376.1, read on the forward strand.
TCTACCAACCAAAAATAAAATCTCAAATTGCAAGGGGCTGAATAACACGTTTTATTTATTATTTATACATGGGATAACTACAGAAACAAATACATGAATACATAAAACTAAAATGGCATGTTAACCTCTCTCTATTTCTCTCTCTCTCTGTTAAGAAACACATAACAAGCAGGCTAAGAAACCACTCTCCATGTCCTGAAATCTTAAACATAAAACACAAATATAAGTACAAGGAATACAATAAACGAGTAGAACACTCAACTTAGACACCAGACTCAAATGGGTCCCATGAACAGTCTCTCAAAGTTATAATGATATATACATAGGTCCAATATAGGCATGTTATATATGCTCTCTCTCTCTCTCTCTCTCTCTCTCTCTCTCTCTCTCTCTCTCTCTCTCTCTCTCTCCTCTCTCTCTCTCTCTCTCTCTCTCTCTCTCTCTCTCTCTCTCTCTCTCAAGAAACACATAAAAACAAGCAGGGTAAGAAACATCTCTCCATGGTCCTGATATAATGCTGCAAAACACAATTCAATATATTTAGGTGGGTCCCTACCATATTCTGATGACTTGCACTGAATGGAGTCCGTCAATGTTGCATAATCAGGACGGTAACTGCTGATGGCTAGTCTCAGGCAGGCCTCCAAATGTTCATCAGTTAATTGGGAACGGTATTTCAACTTCACTATCTTCATTTGGGAGAAGGCTGACTCGCATAAATAAGTCGAGCCGAAGAGTGAGGTCAGTGAGGTGGCACATTTTCTGACGTTTGGATACTTTCCGGCATGGGCACGCGCCTTCAACTGGATGTCGGCCTGCAGCGACAACATCTCATCCTCCAGCGCAGACGGGTTCAGATGAAACACTGCTCCGATGTTTTGGGCCAGCGAATCAATATCATGGTCTTCACTAAATGGATAGCACATGAATGTGGCGATTGGCTCGAGCAAAGCGAAGTCTCGGAAGCGTTTCTCAAAGTCAGATGTAATGTTATTGACTTGCTCTGTGTAGCGCGCACTGTCAAGGAGCGCGCTGTCCTTCCCTTGCTTCTCCAGCTCAGAGGCGATGTTTTGGAAGTTGGCCAAATCTTTGCGCTGCAGCTTTGAACACAGCAGGTGCAGTCTTCGTTTAATAATAATAATAATAATTTCAATTTATATAGCGCCTTTCACGAAACCCAAGGACGCTTTACAATGGGAAGTAACAAAACAAAAAGTAATAATAAAGATACATAGGCTGAAGAAAACAAAAACAGGAACAGGTTGCTGAGTACTGTATATTAGTTGAGGCCAAAGGCCTGAGTGAAGGCATTAACTGAGCTGATCATGTCAACCACAGTTCTGTCTTTCCCTTTAGCTCCAAGTTCAGCTCATTTAACATGTGTCTGTTAAAAACGCCAAATCTAACAGCCACTCCTCGTCATCTAGACGAGGAGTGGCTTGGTGACTAGCGAGCTTGGTGCCATGGAGAAATGCCTTTATCTCCGGTGATTCTGTTGTCTTCAAGGTTGTGTCTTCCTGGTCGAATGTACGTATTGTAAGTCGCTTTGGATAAAAGCGTCAGCTAAATGTAATGTAATGTAATGTAGAAGCACTCGAAATCTCTCGAGAAAATTGCCCCTACTCAGCCATCTTACGTCGGTGTGTAGTAAGAGGTCAGTGTGAACACAGTCGGCATCCTCCAGATATGCACGAAACAGCCGTCTTTGAAGAGGTCTTGCCCGAATAGAACAGGCCACTTTAAGTGACACATCCATGACCTCTTTCATGTTCAGCATTTTAGCACAAAGTGCGTGCTGGTGTATGATGCAGTGATAATTCAGAAAGTCAGGGAATATGTCATCCTCTCTGCATTTTGCGATGAAGCCATTACACCGGCCCACCATCGCAGGCGCACCATCCGTTGTGATGGAACTCAACTTAGACATGGGGAGTTTAGTTTTGTCAACAAAGTTTTTAAACGTCCGAAAAATGTCCTCGCCCCGAGTGTGTTCCTTCATTGGCAGAATTGTCAGCAGTTCCTCTTTCGCCGTCATGTCTGTGAACACCATCCGGATAAAAACGCACAATTGTGCTGTATCGCTCACGTCAGTGGACTCGTCTAGTTGGAGTGAGAAACACTCGCAGTCTTCTATGTACTTCCTGAGTTGCTGGGTCAAATCCTCAGCCATGACTTCACAGCGACGTGTGACTGTGCTCCGTGATAATTGGACGGCCTTGATAGCGTTTACTATTTCTGTTTTGTTTGTGTAATCCCGAAACAAGGCGTCTGCTGCTTCTACGAAGGCTTCTTTCACCATCTCTCCATCTTGAAAGGATTTTTTGTGTTTGATTATAGCGTGACTCACTCGTAGAGATGCTTCAGTGGCTGCCTTTGCGGTGGATGTCGGCTTTAATAAAAGTGACTGCTGTCCAGCTAATTGTGACTTAAGTTCCCTCACCTTTCTCTTTCTCTTTCTCAACTCGCTACTCGGAGGGAAGTCGCTGTCATATGCCTTGTGAACACTCCGATAATGCCTCTCCACGTTACATTTCTTTGGCAGAGCGACGCTTGCTTTACAAATAAGGCAAATCACGTTTGAATGTGACATCACAAAAAAATATTCTTCCTCCCATTCTGGGTGGAAGTGGTTTGTCTTTAGCTTCTTGCTCGGTCCCGCACTCATTTTGTTGTTTGTTTCTTGTTTGTCTCTTGTTTACATTAATTTGAGTTTTCCCGGCACTTGACTGATTTTATATCGCTTTGCATTCTGGGTTAACAGACTGGAAAGCGATAGGTCGCTTTTTCTGTCAATCAAGTAAACTCCTGAATTAAGTGGCAGGGAGGAGGGATCAAAACCTGTTTTGTCTATTATAACGGAGCTTGATTTTTTTTAATGAATGACTCGCGGTCTACCAGCATTGCCCCCGGTCGCCCACGTACTGGGCACCTCTGAGAGTGTATTAATTGAAAGTACATGTTCTTATTGTTAGGTCTTAACTAAACTCAGCCTATATTACTTTAACAACTCCCTCTGTCAACGACAGTTAACTCTTAGAAGTTAATTATGACATTTTAATTCCACACCAGTTCAACACATGCATTTACTGCAAGGCATTTTGTAAATAATTAAGGTTTACTGACTTAGGCCTACTAATGAACTTAACACTTAACAAACTTGTAAAATCGGTTGGAGTAGTCAATACTGTGTTTTACTTGCAGACGCTGTCGAACCAACTTCTTTGAAAGACAAATAAAAGAGTAAAACTTCCTTTAAATAAGTAATTAAGTAAATGTGGTGTATGCCAAATATCACAATGAACCCAGACGGATTGAGAAATGGCTCATTTGTGATGTGTGAATAGTGACGGATATGAAAGGAAAACGTTAATTTGTCGTTTTTTTAAATGAGGGCTGGCCTAGTGGTTAACTTGATGTACTGACTTTGGTCGTGCATTGTGTACAAGTCTCACACAAAATGTTATTCATGATGCAGAGAAGATATTTAACATAACACCCATTTAATATTGAATGATTAATTGCCACCAGGATCAAATATTCAGATTTTGATTGTGACTAAATAAACATTGTATTATTAAGGTGTCATTCACCCAAAGGTGCCCGGCCCTTATGCACTTTTTTTTAAAGATATTACTCACATTTCCTACAGAGGCAAGAGAAATGCAAGATAAGCAAGCCAATAAATGCTTTTTTCTGTATGTGTCAAGACCAGTACTATATCAGATATAACAGTAACAAATAAAAAATGTATACATTGATGAAAAGCAGAAAGAAAAAACGCACCATGCTTATTGCCTTGTTTGTAAATATGCACTTAAAACGGCAGTCATTTTTTTGTTTGTCTGTCAGTTTGCAGGAAAATGAACTGACGTTGTGATAGAAGAGAGATTTTTTTCTCAACTATGAATCACATGTCAAATAATAATAATACTCTCTTTTTTTACCTAGGAAATGTCTGCAGGTTGTGTGAGGTGGATGCTGAGCCGCACAGTGAAAGCTGTGTGTGTTGGCAGCCATGGATACTGGACACCAGCGTCAAGATTCACCATACGCAGTGAGAGATCTAACCTCATTGCTTCCTCCTGGCGAGGGTCTCCATTCTGCTCTGCTGTAGACGACACAGAAAAACCTCCCACGCCACAGAAGAAGAAGCCTGGTCCTCGAGCTCACGGCACAATCAGATCCGTCGGCCATGACATCCCGCACCATGAAATTCAGCTGATAAGTGAGACGGGCCAGAACTTGGGCACCATGCACCGCGGGAGTGTGATCAGACTCATGGACAAGAACGGTCTCAAATTAGTGCTGCTCAGTGAGCACCAAGATCCTCCCGTGTACCGGCTGATGAGCGGCAAACAGATCCACGAAGAAAAGCTGAAACAACGGGAGAAGCAGAAAGCAAAAGGTATGAAGTGTGCGGAATAGACCCAAATTAGACATTTATATAAAACTGTGACTTCCAACCTGAGGGTGAGGAAACAATCCAAAGGGCAATTTGGTTAACAGGATAGAAAGAAACATGTTTCTGCTGCAGTAAACTATATTTCTCACATTTTGCGGTAAAATCCTTGTTTGTCCTACAAACCAGAGCTGAACCATAGTTGTATTTGAAAACGTACATTTATTTAAATGTCTATAGCAGGGAAACGCTCAAACAGACAAGCCTGTTTACTAGAGATGTCCCGATCCGATCACGTGATCGGGGATCGGAGCCGATCACGTGATTTTCAAAAGATCGGAATCGGGAGAAAAAAATCGGGGATCGGGAATTTTTTAATTTTTTTAATTTAATGTTACAAAACAAAAATGACCATGTTCACGTCTTAAAGTCATCCTGAGGCCTTAGTTTTGGTTTAAAATTACACAACATCATGTATGTGTTGCTTCTTTTGGGCTTTTTTCAGACCTGGTTATTTCTCTCAAATCTGGCAGCAGAGTGGGCGCAGTGTCTAATAGTAGCAGCAAGCTAACGAGAGGCTACGTTCAGCTGGTGACTCGGGAGTCGGGACAGAGAAAATGTCAGGAGCTTGGAAGTATTATCAAATTGAAAGCGAAGGCAGTGTAACAGCCAGACGCAATGTTTGCAAGGCGGAGGTTCCGCGTGGTGGAAAGAACAGAGCTACGTTCAACACGACCAATCGTACACGCCACCTGAGAAACAAACACCAACAACAACAGGACGAGTACACAGCGGCCACTCAGGGAACGGCACTGAAACAACCGACACTTTCAGAGACTTTTAAAAGGAAAGAGAAACTGCCCCAGAACAGTGAAAAGGCCAAAAAAATAACAGCCAAGATAGCTGAATTCATCGCGTTGGATGACCAGCCGTTATTTGTTGCCTTTTTCTCTTAATGCATTGCATAAAGATCGGATCGGGAAAAATCGGTATCGGCAGATTGTCAAAATCAAATGATCGGAATCGGATCGGGAGCAAAAAAAGGTGATCGGGACATCCCTACTGTTTACAGTTGTCGGCGAAATGCCGCTCCTCTGTCTTCATAACAGTCAAAGCATGAGACTGAAGTTCCCACTGTGGGTCAAAATAATGCGCTGTGATGTGCAGTCGACACGTTGGATGCGATCCGAATGATCTAACGCAGCCCCTCGTCTATGGGCTCAGAACAGTCTCATAATACACACATGCACACAGAAGGATTCAAACTTGTATTTCCGGATCCACACTTGTGTTTTTCAATGCACACTCAAATGTGTTCCGTTTCATATAAACGTAAATAAAATCCAAACACAGAAAAAAGTTTTAAATATGTATTTTTGATCCTCACATATTTGTTTTCCGTGTAAAACCTCTGCACCTGCAAACACAAACCGCTTTCTGTGCATGGATCGCTGTGCATTCGTGTGTAGGTTTTTTGAGACTCCCCTGACGCTCACCCAATTCGTACTTGTAATTTTTTCTATCTATAGCCAATCCGATGTCTCCTCAATTCTAAGCCAATCACATGAGCGCGCCCCCACGAGGGTATGATTTATTGCGTTCATGACGTAGCGCTTCATGTACGCATTTTGCGCTGTCCGGAGCTGACAAGTGTAGTGGGCCGATTGGAGTGGCCCGACCGGCCCACTTCGGTACGTCCCGATGGCCAGTCCGCCACTGCTTCAGCATACAGTATAAGTGTTGCACGGCCAGATGCGGCTCGAGAAGCTGACTCAGATGAATGAGGCGAGTAAACACAGCTGCCTGCCGGCGTGAAACCCGAGCGATTATTCGCATCGTATTATATAATTACAAAATAAAATCGCCACTCTCAGTACAGCGCCACTTTCCGAACAGGTAATGCACGCAAATACAATATTTTATATTATTGTTATTAATAATAATATATGAACAAAAACATCTTGTATTTTAGTTACACCCGCTATTGATTAATTTTGTCAACATTGGACCTTGATACCGTCCGCACAAGCCGCTTTCACACCAAGTACTTTGCCGTACTTAGTACCCCAGGGCACTAAGTACCAATCACGTTCACACCGGAGTACTTTTCTCTGAGGGAAGATTACGCAAATGAGCCGCTGACGTCACTTCGTCTTCTTCTGCTTTGGGTTTACTGGCAGGCCGCAAACAACTTCACGGCGTATACTGCCACCCGAAGTCCCCGGTCGGATGTCCCCGGAGTTGGGGACTGGCTTCTACTGAAGCTGCTGGGACTCCCAGCAGCAGAACGCCGACACCTCCTCATCACTCCACCGCTCTCATGTTTTTTTTTGCGTTGCCATAAGTTATTCTCTCTCCGTTGGTGCGCGGGGCTAATGCTAATAATGCTAATGCCACCAAATACAATGGCGGCTTCAAAAAACTTTTCAGAGTTTTACGGGGCGTGGTTTGCAATTCGCCCAGCCAATAGAAATTGGTACTTTTTTGGAACCACCTCTCTAGCAGGCACTAAAAATGGGGGTAAAAGTTCCCGGCACTAAGTCATCTTTTTGGTGTGAAAGCAACATAAGGGGTACTAACGGAACTAAACGGGGAAAGTACGGGGAAAAGTATTCCGGTGTGAACGTGCCTATTGCTATCGTGAAATAATATAATCGAAAACATTAAGCCTCTTTGATTTATTAATCGGAGTTGAAACCTCTCTGCCATCTCATATAACACACACTTCCTTATTTATCTTTGAATAATAATACCGTAAAAATAAAGACGACTATACTACGGTCCTCCGGTCCTGAGATTAGCGCCTGCAGGCAGGCTCCATGGACCTGTCAGCTTCGGACAGCACAAAATGCGTATATGAAGTGTCATGAACGCAATAAATCATACCCTCGTGGGGGCGCGCTCATGTGATTGGCTTAGAATGAAGGAGACATCTGATTGGCTATAGATAGAAAACATTACAAGTACGAATCGGGTGACCGTCAGGGGAGTCTCAAAAAACCCACACACGAATGCACAGCGATCCATGCACAGAAAGCGGTTTGTGTTTGCAGGTTTCAAACGGAAAACTAATATGTGAGGATCAAAAATACATTATGTAAAACTTTTTTCTGTATTTGGATTTGTATGAAACGGAACACATTTGAGTGTGGATCATGAAATACAAGTGTGAATCATTCTGTGTGCATGTGTGTATTATGAGACTGTTCTGAGCCCATACTCGTCCTCCACAATGTTAAGCTGGAGCCACCCATTTAGCTATCGCTGTTGTTGTCCAGGCGTCTCCCCGGCCAAACACCTTTTTTTGTATCCATATCTCTCGCTAGAATCTCCCACCATCCAACTAACAACAACAACAACAACAACAACAACAACAACAACAACGTCAAGCCTTTGGGCTCTGAAACTACGGGGCGGGCCGAGGACAAATACACATGCGTTAATCACACGTTAAAATAATTAGTGGCGTTAAAAAAAATGTGCGTCAGCGCGTTATTAACTTGACAGCCCTAATTGGAGGATCTGTTCCAAATAAGTTTGATTAAGTCTGCAGAATACGATGTGTGGATCAGCACATTTCTGCAGCACGTTGATATTTATTTCAAATGGTATTTTGACACATATTTAGCCTTTGAAAACTATTTTGTGTTTTGCGATTTAGTAGTCACATCGCAATTTCGATCACGTTTTATTTTTAATTCCCTAGCTGAGGCTTTACTTCATCTCCTCATCTCTGTTGTTGTGTTAAATATATACAGACACTTCTTCTGTTCCTTTAGCTATAACCTAATTAGTTTCAGCATGTCATACACATCATGATAAACAGGACTGACTGCGTTGTCTCCTCAGCCCCCGTGCAGGTGAAAGAGATCACCTTCCTCTCTTGCATCTCCTCTCATGACCTCTCCACTAAGATGAACCGGGTGGGGAGCTGGCTGGAGAAGAAGAACCACGTTAGAATAACTATGAAAGCAGGACGGGGGGGGCCTTCAGACAACCTGGTGAGGAAATCACACTTGTTTTTTCTGAGAATTGCAACAAAAATACTCGGCAAATATCTGTTTTTAACCTTTACATGACCTCCATGATCAGTTCAGCTCAAAACTCTCAACCCCTTCTCTCTCCTCACCTTCCCTTGGTGCCATTTCTTCCCAAACGGCACTTTTAAATGTCCCTTAATGGTTTAGAGGAGGTGGAAAATTGTAACAATTATAATTTCATAGCCACACATTGGGCATGTATTCCCAAGAATATATCCTAACACACTGTTCTATTTTACACAGGACATAACTCTGGAGGAGATAGTGGAACGAATGGAGAAGACGGTGGGATATGTTTCTAAGCCGGCACTCGTACAAGACGGCCGAGCAGCCATGTGCATCCTGAGGCCGCCTTCAGCAAAGGACCTGTTAAAAAAAGACGAGAATAAGACTGCAGCAGAGGTGGTGCCGTCTGGAGACAAAAGCACGACGACCATCGAGAGCGAAGCATCTGTTGTCAGCAGCACGGACACAACAGAAGGGTCTTTACAGCAGTGATGTGACGGAAATAAAACATTCTCATGAAAACACAAAGCCTGTGCTCACAGTTTGGTGTGAATCGCTTCATCAGGAAGTGCTTGTGTTGTGTAGAGGTTTTTCTAAGCTTGGTGTTATATAATGATGCATCCACGCAAAGCTAAACAGCTAAAAGAAAATGTTGTGCATGTGCAAGTTTTTAAAGATTGGTGCCCCATGTATAATATCTGTACTTGAAAATATGACATAGTTTTACTTACCTAAAGACTACCTTTATTTGATAAGTGCAGGTTACTTTTTACAGGCACATCCTGAAAAGCACACACTGAAATGTCCTGTTGTTATCCCATATTTAAAAAAAATGTAAGAAATGAACTGCTTAATTATATACTGTGCTCGTTAGTTAGACATTCAATTAGCTGATTCACATGTCTTTAAAAAATCTTACCTCTAAGAGTAGTCCTGTTGCAGAAAACCATTTACTCTTGGTCAAGTATATTTTGGATAATATACTTACACACACAACTGATCGTCCCACAGCCAGATAAGATAGCACACACACACACACGCACACACACACACACACACACACACGCACACAATGCAGGTTGTGTCAGAGCCTTTCCTTTGAGGATTCAGTAATTGAAAGTTTTGTCTGAAGAGATTAACCATAACATCTCTGGTCTGAACTCAATATGTTGAGATCATTTCCATCTATTGTAGTGGCTTATTACTTGAGTACCCCTTTTGTTTATTCTACCCATCACCAATATACTGTGCAGCAGCGGTTCCCAACCTGTAGGCCGCTGCCCCCTAGTGGGCCATGAAGGCATTGCAAGTGGGCAGCCAAATAATTTGCAAAACATAATGATTTGTGTGGAAACATTTAATTATTAAGATTTGTTTTTATTTCTCTTTCTTGATCCTCCTTAGCAACGGTCATTACAGTCCTTGACAGCGGTCTGTTCTACTGGATTAACAACGTGTCACATGTTCTGAATTGACATCAGAATTTATTTTAGATGAAAGCTACAGCATTCGTTAGGTTTCCCTTGGCATTTATTCCGCTTTTTCGTTTGTTTTGAATATGGGAGTAGAGTCAACACATCTGACGATGAACAGAAATGTGTACCTGACATATAATTAGTAGGCTACACAGATTATTTAAACACACAGACCGATGAGTCTAGAGGTCTGTAATTAAAGGTAGGCTAGGTAAGAATGGAGAAACCAGCTCGAGTGCGCTAGAATTTGAAAGTACACAACCGGAACAAATCTGTCCCTTCCTTCAGACTTCCTTACAGAGCCCCTCCTCCAACACACACGGACGCGCACATGACCAATGAGGGCACGAGATAAGTTTGTGCACAGATGGCCATCCAGTTACTTTAGCCGGGCCGGTGTCAGTACCAGATATGTTCGGGCTACCAGTTATGTTCGGGTGTATTTCCGTCGCATCCGTCATATTCGTCATATTTTACGGCAACTCAAGAGGGCCATCACGGTCAAATTCCGAACATTTAAACATAGCCGACACTTAATTCTTTACTTTGTCCGTTATTATATGTAGAAGATTATACTTTTCTCCGTCATGTTGTTTCCTTAGCAACAACTTCAAACAGGCATAGCCTACACTTCATTCTTTACTTTGTCCGTTATTAAAATGTAGAAAATATTAATTTGTTCTCCGTCATGTTGTTTCCATAGCAACAACTTCAAACAATAACAACTAACCGCTAGCCGCAAAGCTAGCATCACAGCCACTGCTCCGTTTTCGGAGACTTTGCACACGTTTTCCACAAACATTTTCACACGCTAGGAGTACTTCCAATAGCTTCGTCTTGATCGGTAGATGTGATTTGATGTGTCGTGTGTCCCCCAACTCCTCTCCAAAGTTCAGATATTTAATAAAATACTCAGGGGAGTTTCCTGAATTTTCATGCCCAAAGCTAAGCACTAGGCCCTGGGTAAATTAAGAGGCTGATCTCGGGCACTTTTGTCCACTTTCCCTGGTGGCCGAAACTCAAGCCAGACATCCATGGAATCGTCTCAGAGAGTAGATGATCAGTGGGGACTTGTTTTTACTGAATGATGTGTTTTTTTTTTATGGGGAATTCAAATATGAGCTTATTTTTAGGATTTTCGGAGACTTTGCACACGTTTTCACAAACATTTTCACGCTAGGAGTATGGGAGTACATCCATTCGCTTCGCCTTGATCTGTAGATGTGATTTGATGTGTCGTATGTCTCCCAACTCCTTTCCAAAGTTCAGATACTATATACAAATACTAAAAGGTAAATAAAACATTAAACATAATGACAAAATAACAACCTGAAATATATGTATTCTATCTACACATTTCGTAATTATCTAATCTAGTGGCCTTATAAAAGTGTTGGCTAAAGTAACGCAGAATATATATATTTTTAAATTGTAAATAATTAGAAACATTATTTATGTGCACAAGTACATGGGACCCCACCATAGCACCCCACACATAACAAGCTGTCCCCAGAGCCCTAGAGAGATAAGAGTTACGACACTCTTTGATGTCACCAGGGTGACAGGGTGACTTGGAGAGGGTCTGAGTCCGACCCTTGTCAATTAACTACGGGGGTCCCTCAGGGCTCTGTTCTTGGTCCCCTCCTCTTCTCCTTGTACACAAACTCGCTCGGATCAGTCATTAGCCCGCATGGTTTTTCTTACCACTGCTACGCTGACGACACCCAATTAATTCTGTCCTTTCCCCGCTCAGAGACCCAGGTCGTCGCACGCATCTCTGCTTGTCTAGCTGACATCTCTCAGTGGATGTCTGCTCACCACCTCAAGCTCAACCTTGACAAGACTGAGCTGCTCTTCCTCCCGGGAAAAGATTGTCCAACTCTTGACCTGACAATCAACATCGGCACCTCAGTTGTTTCCCCGACTCAGACTGCAAGGAATCTGGGTGTGACCCTAGATAACAACCTGTCCTTCACTGCAAACATAGCTGCTACAACCCACTGCTGCAGATACACGCTTTACAACATCAGGAGGATACGTCCCCAGCTGACTCAGAAAGCGACTCAGGTTCTGGTCCAGGCTCTCGTCATCTCACGCCTAGACTACTGCAACTCCCTCCTGGCTGGTCTACCTGCATGTGCCATCCGACCTCTGCAGCTCATCCAGAATGCAGCGGCTCGTCTGGTTTTCAACCTTCCTAAATTCTCCCACACCACTCCGCTCCTCCGCTCCCTTCACTGGCTTCCGGTAACTGCTAGAATCCACTTCAAGACACTGGTACTTGCTTACCATGCTGCGAATGGATCTGGCCCTTCCTACATCCAGGACATGGTTAAACCGTACACCCCAGCGCGTGCACTACGCTCTGCATCAGCCAAACGACTCGTTGCGCCCTCGCTGCGAGGAGGAACCAAGTTCCCATCGGCGAAAACACGTGGGTTTGCTATCCTGGCTCCAAGATGGTGGAATGAGCTCCCCATTGACATCAGGACGGCAGATAGCTTGCACATCTTCCGGCGCAAACTGAAAACTCATCTCTTTCGACTCCACTTCGAGCGTTAGAACGATTAACGAAGCACTTTTATACCAATAAAGGACTGGATTACCTAAAGCCAGTTGAGTAGCACTTGAAATGTTTGGCTCTATGAAACCTGATATACTTATATGATTCTGTTTTCTTCAAGGTTGTGTCTTCCTGGTCGAATGTACTTATTGTAAGTCGCTTTGGACAAAAGCGTCAGCTAAATGCAATGTAATGTAATGTCACCGCCAGCCGGTCACGTGGTTTATGTATGCCGGTGTCAGTACCAGATATGTTCGGCCTACCAAATATGTTCGGGTGTATTTCCGTCGCATCCGTCATCCGTCATATCCGTCATATACTCACCTCCCTCTGCTCCCAGCGCTATGCTGCCACACACCGGCCGTCTGCGGAACTGCAGCCGGAGGAACTCGGTACAGCTTGTTATGTGTGAACGATCTAGATCCCTCCGCTTCCCCATAATTACCGCGAACATTTTAACTTTCATGACAGAAATGGAGAGCTTTTATGCTGAGATAAAGCAGTACGTGCTCAATGGTGGTTACCACAATCTCACCATCGCCGCTGAAAAGCATGATAAAAGGAAGGCGTTCATTCGGAGGGCATCCAAACAATACCTGATCAAAGGTAAGTAACAGAATAAGACCATGGTTAAGTCACGAACATACGTTTTTATTATGAGGTATAAACCCCCTGTACATGTGACATCATCACATCCCTTTACTTATAGGGATCAATAAAGTATATATCTATCTATCTATTTATCTAATGGTGTTTTTTGGTGCAAAAGTGATCATACCTCTAATGGTTTATCATATTGCAATTCCAACATTTTTCAGTAAATCGCAAGGACTCCACAGCTTGTTTCTCCTTTTTCTTTTTATACACACTTTACATTACTGTAGTTGTTACGTCTAAACCACATTTGCCACTGGATTTCTTGAACAGCTTTTAGTCATAATGTCATCTCTACACATGTCTAAATGATTGTTTTTTTGTTCCTGTTGTGCCAGCTGGAGATTTGTACTACACATACAAGGACAATGAGAGGATGGTTGTGTGCACCAAGGACCAAATTATCAATGTCCTGAAGGAGTGCCATGATAACCTGGGTTCCGGAGGTCATGCAGGGAGAAGGCGCACCACCGAGAAGGTTTTGGCAACGTACCACTGGTCCACTATGCGGGAGGACGTGAAGAAATGGGTGGGAGTTTTTGACTGACTGACTGATTATTGATCTACAGAAATGTGTTGTATGTGTACATTGAAACAGAGTGAGACAGTTTGAGCTCCATCAGAGCAGAGAAAACATATTTCAGAACTTTAACAGTTTAATTCTGTCTCCTCTGAAAGTTTTCTCTGTTCTATCATTTTTATACCTAAAGTTTTTTGTTTTGCTGATTGAAAATGTATGATATTTGCTAAGGTTGATGAGTGTCCCCGCTGCCAGCAACACGAGGTCATTAAAACGGTTGCACCCGTACTGCATCCCATTCATGTTCCCGAGGCATGGACTGTCCTTGGTGTGGATCTCATTGGCCCACTTCCCTCCACTGCTAAGGGCAAAAGGTACTATCATGATGGGCTGAAGCATGTGTAACCTCCTTTAAAGGTTCTAAACGTGAAGAATCTGGTTTAAAAAGAAAGGAAATCATTTACAGTGATTCTGTATGTATTTACAACATTCTGCATTTTATATTGCAGATACATTCTAACAGCGACTGATCTGTTCACGAAGTGGGTGGTAGCAAAAACGCTCTACCACAAAACAGCTGTTGAGGTCTCAAAAAAGATTGTGAATATTCTTCGAGATTTCGGTCTTGTCGAGAAGATCATTACCGACCAAGGACGGGAATTTGTCAATGAGGTACAATAATCTATCTAATACAGTGTATGTGTTATGTGTAACAATGTAATACGATTTTTCAGGTAATTTGGTAATTGGTGTACACTAAACCATCTGCAGGTCAACCGTGGTGTTTTTGATGCACTGGGTGTAAAACACTGCATCACTTCAGCGTACCATCCCCAGTGCAATGGCCAAGATGAGCGTACAAACCCAAACATAAAAAAAGCACTTGCAAAGTACTGTGGAGAGGACCAGAATGACTGGGATTTACATCTGAGGGGCATTGTGGCGAGCATTAACACCTCAAAGCAGGTACAATGTTGTAACAAATGCAGATGGAAACAATACTCAACAGAGATACTAAAAGGAATTTTTATGCTTTCAGAGGTCAACCAAGTGCACGCCCTATTTTGCCCAGTTTGGGAGGCACCCTCGCGTCCCGGGTGTTATAAATGCTACAGTCAATGACAGGGATGATACCTCTGTGTTGGTGCCTGCTGATGAGGCAGAACAGCAGCTTGAGGCAAAGGCTGCAACCATTGCAGATTTGCACTCGAAGGTGAGAATAAAATGGCAATATTTAAAACATAATAACTCCTAAAAAATGCAAGCGTATGTTAAGGACTGTAAATGATAACTGTTACATATCTTTCTCAGATTTACCAGAACATCCAAATAGCACAACAGAGACAGAAAATCTCTTTTGAAAAACGCAAGGGAAAGAATGTGAAATCTTTCCTGATTAACGTTGGAGATGAGGTCCTAAGAGCGAATAAGAGGAAGGAGGGCCGAAAAGGTGGAAAACTGGAGTGCAACTGGTTTGGCCCTTATGTGGTTTCCTCAATCACCAACAAGGGTGTGGCAACCCTGTTGAGCTCAACAGGAGCTCAGCTGAGACAGAGTGTGAATGTGTCTCAGCTGAAGCCCTTTATCAGGCCTATGTTGAGAGGTATTTTGATTATCAATACAAGGACACATTTTAGGTATACTTCATGTGTGGTACTTCAATAATACTGTTTATTTTTTGTCTATCTAATAACAGCTGAACCGAAGTTGGATTCGGAGGGGTCTGTTGCTGACCACCAGTATGCCCTCTCTGGTGCGAAATACGCAAAGGATCTACATCCGATTCAAGACAAGCTGGTAGATATATGTTTACTTCATGCACAGTGATGGAGGTGCATTGTTTTGATTTTAATTTTTCTATGTTTTCTATTGGCTTGAAGTATGTTTTGCAATCTGTTATTTGCAGCTCAGCTATGTGCTAGACCACAATAGGCCTGGAGCAGAGGTCATTGTGAAGGAGGGTGATGTGTGCCTGACCAGAGAGGACTTTTGGAGCCTGGGTCTTCCTCAGTGCATGGAGTCAAATGTAGGTATACTTGAGCTTTCCTCCCAACTTCATCTTGTCTCAAATAAATGGCACAGGTAACTTACTGTTGTTACTGTTTCAGATTGGAAACACGTGCCTGAAGATGGTACAAGAAGCCACCCAAAGACATGTACGGTTTTCAACAGACATCATTGGCCTGCTTTTTTCTTTTGAATAACACATATTTTCTAAATAGCTGTTTAGTGGTGAAACTCCAATCTCGTGAAGTGTGGTTGTCTCTTGTTGTTGAACATACTTCTATGAAGATTTCATTTTTTTTGAAAAACTATCAATATAGGGCAAAGATATATACATCGTGGATATGTATGTGGTTCCTACCTGGAAGTCCAAAACAGCTGACGTGTTGGCCAGTTTTCCAGTAAGTTCCTGTTGCTTGAGACCTATGTTTCTTGAAATTGATATACAGCAACTTAAAATCCCTTGTTTAAAATACTAGGCTGACCAATTGGCCACCAAGGACATGGTTTTCATCCCTGCCTGGAGTCGGCAGCAAGGAAAGGCAGATCACTATTTGCTTTGCGTGAGTCTGTTCCAAATGATCTCACCAGCATGTACAAAATGAACATAAGTTGTGCTGTGTGGTTTTCTTCTGGTGTTTGATTATGTCTAATTTCAGCTATTTTGTCAATGGTTGACAGGTGATCAAGCCAGCAAAGAGAGAGTTATATTTGCTCGACCCTCTTAAGCCAGATGGCTTTGGGGACAATTCCTACAAGGACATATTTAGGTTTTTGTAACATGATTACCCCCTCACCGTTCTGTGGCTTGTATGGGAGTTCTAAATAGTTTATAGTATTCTAATACTGCAGTAACCATCTTGTAGACCAGGGGTCTGAATCTGATCAAATTCATTTATAATATATCTCCATTTCCACAAAGTCTGGAGTGTCCTTAGTGGAACCAAAAGAAAAAGAGTCTGCAACAGGATGCTATGAATTATAATATTCATTTTGTTATAAGCCTTGTTCAAAGGTTGTTTTCAAGTTCAGCTTTGTTCAGCGGCTGGTAAACGTATTTTTGTTTGTTTTATTTTAGCCCCGTTCAGTGGCTTTCATAACTTTCCTCTTTTAAGGCATGCAATAGTTCAATGTAAGGAAATCCAAAAACATGAATTATATTGTGTATAGCGTTCCTTCACCAAATCAATTCCCATGTCTTATCATTTCTTTTGACAGTGACCTAGCGCACCGCATTGCTCCAGGTCAGTGGACAGTAAAGTTCGGCAGAGACGTCAAGGTACATTTCTCCACCATCTCATACACCTGCTTTCACATGTCTTTATTTTCCATTTGACCATGAACATCACTGTTATATTCCAAATTCTTACAGGGTTAGCCTCACCAAACCACGGGCAATGACTGTGGTGTCTTCATACTGATGGTAAATTCCTCCCTTGACACTTTTTTTTAAGGGGTTTTGTTAGTTTTTGAAACTCATAACTTAACAGATCTTTATCCTTTCACAGTATGCACTCAACTTCAGCACAGATGCTCTACTTTGGTTTACCGAGGTCAGTATTTATCCTCTGAGTTAGTATTTCAGGGGGAAGAGGGGGCTAACATTGAGTAGACAAATGATGAGGTTCCATTCATTTTCAACTTTATTATTGTTACATTTTCTTTTAGCGGGACATAGCACAGATCCGGAAATGGTGGTGCATTATGCTCATGGAACGGTACCAGATTGAAGGGTAAATCATACATTTTAAATGTTACTTTATAGACAACAGTTTCTTTGACACTGATTTACATTTTCATCCTGATATTATGTGATTTTTATAGCCACGGACAGATCCAGATTATTTAACACATGCATACATATTGATAATTGTATACACATGTAATTAAACAATCACATGACCCACACCTTATATTTTCCTTCAAAGGTCCAGTTTCAAAAGTCCGACATGTGCTTCATATTGGAGGTAATATCTTTTCAGTGAAGCAGTAACTGTTTTTTGTTTAAAAAACGACCTGTGATCACGGCAGAATTTCCAACTATTATGTCTCACTGCTTTTTTTAACTTTATTGATAGCTGTTTTTTACCTCAAGGAGAAGAATAACAAAACATAAGAAAAATGTGTGTGATATATTCAACATTAATATTAAAAATGTGTCTTTTTGCTACCTGAAGCCCAAAGAATCTTGGTATTTCGATTGTGCTGGCAACAGTCTAGTCAATGTGTTGTTAAATATGTTTGATCTAGTCTGACCAATACTTCACAGCTGCCAAACTGTCTTCTCTCGGACCTTCTGATGGAAGTGGTTCTCCAGGAAGGTGACAAAGCGTACTCATCACTCACTCTAGTGTGTACCACCTTCAGAGACACAATGTCCACTGTGTCTTTCAGAAGAGGGGCCCACTTTCGCTGGCTTGAGAGTAAGTGATTCAGTGAAGGTGCAGCAGTATACGACAGCTGTGGTGTCTATGCATATTTTTAATGGCTCTATTGAAATGCTTGTTTTACACAGGTGTTGCTACATGGAGTTTGTTCTCTGCTTCATACAAGCAGGATTTCAACGTCATGTACACCATTGACACCTGCCGTGGATGCTTGGAGCCTTACAAAAACTGCAAACCAGGTAGACTTCTTATTCTGGATAATAATGTTTATGTGTCATTACATATTTAGTGTGTTGTGGTCCTAGTGTGATTCAATTACAATATTTTCTTTTTCTATTCATAGGATATGTTGGGAAAGGTAAAAGAGGAGAATTGCAGGGCATCTACTCTGATGACCAACATCCAGGCTATTGCAGTCCCTTCTGCAACCAGATATCATAGGTAAAGATTAACTCACACAAACAAATGTCAGAATAGACTAAATTGTCACTGCAATTAATGAAGATCATCATTTGATATCTTACCTTCAAGTTTGGTTTTCCCGGACGCTGCCCGTCGTGGACTTCGGGTCGTGGACTTCGGGTCGTGGCTGAACCTGTCTCTGCAGTCCTGCCTTGGGTCATGCTGCTTCCCTGATGGCTTCCTCATATATTCTGAACAATCTGTGCTGTTTTCCTATCCACATGTAAAAGGAACTAGAAGGATTTCTTGATACTAAGGGCTGTAGAGAAAAGTTTGGAGCTTTTTCCATTAACGTTGAAGTTCAAATTCTCAATAAACACTTGAATGCTGTGCTGTCTTTCTATTTACTTGAATGTGTGAATTCATTCAGTTGGGTAGGTAAGCTTGGGATGGATATATTAAATATATACATACAAAAAATTAGAGACTCTTTCCAATGAAAGTAGCTAGCCGCAATAGCTCCAAGATTGCTATATCTAGTTTGTAGGTCGCCAAGTTGGCATCATTGACAGTTCGTCTCTTAAAGCCTCTAAAGCTCTGCAACAAAAAAGGATCATTATGAATGTAAATACTATACATGGTAATGCAGCAGGGCATAGTGCGATGAGGCAGGCAGGCAGAACCAGATTTATTTCTAAATATTTGTCGATCAATATTAGGCTACACTAATATAAGGCTACTAGTATTATGATATTACTGCAATAATATTCCAGTGGTGGCTGCTTAAGGTTGTTTCTGGCTCGTTTGATCCAAACATTGTCCAAAGCTCAAAATGTATTGTAATAGATGTAAGAATTCTCAAAATGTACAATATGTTTTGATCCAACACAATATTCTGATTCAATCCATATATGTTAGGGGTTTTTTTTTTCACCAAAATAAATAGACTGCCTTCTCTCCAGCTCACCGCACACAAAGGGGGGGGGGGGGGGGGGGGGGGGGCATCTGTATTAACGGGTCAGTCTATAAGCACTCTAATAGCACCATAAATTACATTTAAATAACCACAAAAAGACAATTATTGTTTCCGATATTGATTTAACGAGATGCTGTTATAACATGGAAACGGCTTAATTTAAAAAAATAAGCTTCAAAAATGTTTTATGAAGCACACTGGGTACAGCCCTGTAATACATGTGTTCCGTGTGTATATAGTCTTACGCAAGAAACACATAGCATGAACAGACTGCAACAAAACCAGTCTTACAAAACAGACTTCTGCTAAACTGGTGCAGAAGCAAAGCATCTACCTTAGATGAAGTTCACACAGAACTGTGGAAAAGGGAGAACATCTGTACTTGCTTTCAACGACATGATCAGGCTTATATATTATAAAAGTGTTGGCTAAAGTAACGCAGAATATATATATTTTTTAATTGTAAATAATTAAGTACACACACATAACAAGCTGTACCGAGTTCCTCCGGCTGCAGTTCCGCAGACGGCCGGTGTGTGGCAGCATAGCGCTGGGAGCAGAGGGAGGTGAGTATATGACGGATATGACGGATGACGGATGCGACGGAAATACACCCGAACATATTTGGTAGGCCGAACATATCTGGTACTGACACCGGGATGCGTCTATCGTTATTCCAACCCAGTTTAGATTTTGCTTCCGCATTACGCAAGAACGTAGCTCTACGCGATAGCGTCATAGCCTTCTTCTTCGGCTGTTATAGCAACCTGGCGTTACATCTCTATGGGCGGCAAATATGAATCTGACAAGCGAAATACCGTCCTTTTAAACGCCCATAATTATAATTATAATTATAATAATAAAATAGTGCTTCTTTGTCAATATGACTGACAACCACACTTATGCAGTGCTGAGGTAATGTTAATTCATCATTTAATATTAATTCCTGATGGATATAAGAGGGATACATTAGCAAACATCTGTATATATAGCCTATATAATGTTTCGTTTTTTTGTTTGTCATGTAACATATTAACGTTTTGACCTTCTGTTTAGGATGTAAAGGTATCTATTTAATATTTTATTTAATGTCTATTTTGTTATATAATACAACATATAACATTTGACATTAATAACATATAAACGTTTGTAAAATATAAAAATGAAATGTTGGGACATTTATAAAAATGTATTCCTTTACATAAAAGTGCTTTCCAGAGGTGTAAGAAGTGATAAGATCTTGTACTGTACTTGAGTAAAGGTACAAGTACCAGAGTGTAGAAATACTCAATACTTTTATTATATTGTGTTGTTTATATATATATATATATATATATGTATGTGTGTGTACAAATGAATTAATATAAAGTGTATGTGAGTGTGTGTATAAATGAATGAATACATCTGTGTGTATACATGTGTGAGTACATATAAGTGTGTGTTTATATGTTTATAAATGAATAAATGTGTGTATATATATATAAAACAGTATCATTAAATAATGCTGTGTGTGTATAAATGAATGAATACATCTGTGTATATTTATGAATAAATACATGTGTGAGTACATATAAGTGTGTGTGTGTATATGAATAAATGTATATATAAAATAGTATCATTAAATATATATATATATATATAAAATAGTATCATTAAATAATGCTGTCAAATAAATGAAGTGCACAGTAATAGTCAAGGTTATATTCAATATTCTGCTGATAAGATAAGATATTTAAAACGTCTTTTGTTTGTCCTGAAAACGACATTTGAGAATACACACAGGCTATTTATAGATGATAAAACACCAGTAATACAATCTCAGGAATCTTCGATATGGCTTTGATTACAGGATCGTTTACTTTCAGTCAACAAACAAACAGGATCGTTTACTTTCAGTCAACAAATCCTTCGGAAAGATAAAAAACAACTATTCATCCTGCTTTACCGCGACCGCTATAACAGCCGAAGAATAACAGCCGAAGAAGAAGGCTATGACGCTATCGCGTAGAGCTACGTTCTTGCGTAATGCGGAAGCAAAATCTAAACTGGGTTGGAATAACGATAGACGCAGCCCGAACATATCTGGTACTGACACCGGCTCAGATGATTGGTCGTGCTTTTTACAGCGCCACGGCTTCCACAGATGACATTTTTTATGGATTTATTGTCAAAGCATTTCATATATTCATTGCTATCGGGATGTTAAGAGCATTCCATAGAATATAACAAAAAGTGAATTACCTACCCCACCTTTAACAGTGTATCAGTAGGCTACAGGAGATGTGGATTGTCTTGATTTTTGATCTATTTGTGACCAGCTAAAGGATGAAGATGAAGGTAGTAGAAGTTAATCTGAGTGAAGAATTTATAGATCATATGGATCATTCATAATTAATGTCAAACAAGCATGGAGAAGGTGAAATGAAGACACCAAACAAACACCAATTCATCTTTCTTTGCTTTATTCAAGATTCATCTTTTATATTTTGGTAAAAAATAAAAATAAAAGCAAATTTTGGCATACAGATACATTCACTTGTCACGGGTAAAAGTGTTCACTCGACTGATGTGTGTCACACTTTATCAACACCTTTCTCTAACAGCAGAGATATACTGTCCTGGAACTTTTTTTTTAAACTAAATACTTTTTTTCTATACATAAAAAAACATTAAAGAGAGAACTTGAACATAAAATCACCTTAAGGCCCAAAAAAATAAAATCTTTCCTAGATTGTGAGAACAAAAGCAGTTTAACTACTGCATGAAGAGCATTTGTCAATAAGCCTCGAGAACTTTGTAGGAGGAGAAGGGTTTTACAAAGTGATAGTCCAGGTTGCCGCAGTGAGGGCACTGCTGGACGTTGCTGTACTCTGAGAAATACTGCATCCCCACTCGAACGTCCACCACCGGCTTCCCGCAGTGCTTACAGTTTAGACGAGCCTGAGGAGAGAAGCAGGTTAATGAACAGGTCAAGAAATAAAAACGTTAAAATAATTGAGCGTGGAAGTTTTGAAGCGGGGACAAAATGATCATCTCATAGGTCCACTCACTAACTTTCAATGAGCTTTCAACTGCATTTCCTAGTGATCATTTTCCAACTTTATGTCCATTGGTTCAAGCCAAAGGGAGTTTGAGGAAGAAACAGAGTGGGTTTTTCGCGGTCTTCTGTGTCTATGGTTCAAGTTTTTTAGGGAGGGTGGCCGGTTCGAGTCCACAGACATTACATCTAGCTTTTAAATGTATAAAAAGCCACTAACAATAAGTGCAATTACCTCCTAGAGCCAGGGGTGTCAAACTCAAGGCCCGGGGGCCAAATCCGGCTCGTGACCTAATTTTATGTGGCCCGCAAGAGCTTGCAAAGAATATAATATACAATACAATTGGTGTAATTGTTGAATATTTACTTTCAATTATTTGCCCTAGACAGATATTACCAGATCTGATAATAATCCAATGCGGGGCCAACAATGTAATATAATACATTATTTAATATATATTATATATTTACATATGTATATTTATGTAAATTACAACCGGCCCTTTGAGTGCAACCATAATGTTGATGTGGCCCGGGATGTAATTGAGTTTGACACTCCTGTCCTAGACGATACACATTCAGAACATTTAGTTTGAAGTCATGTTTCTGGCCACCTGATGTTTGCGATTCTCAAGTCTGTTGTTACTTTTTTTTGGTCGGTACAAATTTTCTGAAGGAATGCGTGGTTCTGTCGCTACTGAACATGCATTTATTATTTATTAACATCACTTCAGGGGTTTTTATTTCCATTTTAGGTTTGTATTGCTTTAACTGTCTGGTTTTATTATTCGATTTTTTTGGTTCAAACCATGAAAAGCACTTGTAACTTTGTTTTGAAAAGTGCGGCATAAGTACATTTTTCACAGCTCAACAGGACACATGTGACAGTAGTTTGACTGCTCTCATTGACATTGCATTATTTTCTATTTTTTTAGTAATGTGCTCCTAGTGTTCCTACCTGGCAGCAGGGGGAAGCAGCCAGTATATCGTAGGTGTACATGGTGCCCAGTTGGTGCCAGCTCCCATCCCAGCGTGACTTGCATTTGATGCAAACGATCTTGTGGACCCCTTCTAAACAGTCCACACAGATGGCGTAGAGGTGCATTAACCTGCCTGTTAGAAATAAAGACATACAGTATAACATTTTTTAAGTAACAAGTATCAGTCAGTTTTCTGTTAAACAGCCAAAATAAATCATAAAATAACAAACTCCTCCTTGCATCATCACTATACTTCTCAGTCTTGACATATGTGAATAAAGTGAATAAAAGTGGACGTTAGCTGGTGTACCGCGGATGTGATTTAATTTGTTTAAGAAAACAGCCAGGCATGTGCCGAAAGGAAACTTTCCCATTTCTGCTCAACGTCTGTGTTAATGCCAAAAAGCCATGACTGGAAAATGGATGCAACACGTTAATTCAACATGTTCTTTTAATTAATGCTTTTCAAACTGGAAGAAAAACAATACAATTACAATTCAAATCTCACTGTACACACGAACGCATTACCGGTCACTCCCATAGAGTCATAATTCTAGTGTTTTCTGTAACTTGTGTTGTAAAATAAGTCCTATAAACTTCCACAACACCTCTGAACTATGACATCTTGAAGCTTAACATTTCTTTAATGTTATCTACCATAATTTATTTTTAAATGCAACCACGCTTTTTAACTGTGCAGCATTAAGCAACCTCTCTCTTTCACCAATTATCCATCTACATATGTATATTCTGCCTGCCACACAAAAGAAAGGATTAATACATCTTTCTGATGCATATTAAGCACTTTACATATTAAGCTTGTGGGACATTACATCAAAGAAGCTTCATTTGGTCGCCATGCTAATTTACAATAATTGCTAGATTGTGCAGAAGCAAGCGGAAAATCCTTTTTGTCTATACACACATTATGGACTGGATTAGTCTGTCATAGTTTGTCTTAATAGAAATGAACACTTGGACATTTAAAAATAGAAAATGTAATTGGGCAAAATAACATACTATTTGTTATAGCATATAATTATGATTTTATACTATATTTTATTCCTGATTCAAAGCAATCTGAACACCTGATGTCCTGCAGATCTGATGTTTTTGTTGTTGAGATTAAACACTGTATCTACAGTAAAAACTGAACATATAGTTTATAGTATAAACATGTGTTTTGATCATTCTTACATGGTAAATAAAATGTTTTTGTGAGGCTGTGAGGGCTTATTGCTAACATCTTTGAGCTAACATGCTCCCAGTAAGAATGCTAACATTGTGCTAACACAACATATGCTGGTATCATATTTACCGTATTAGCATGCTAAGGATTAGCTCCAAACACAAAGTACAGCTGAGGCTTATGGGGTATCTGTTGGTTGCAGATATTTATACAAAGTTTAATATTGAACACTTTACAATTTGACATCATGGTGGCACTAGGTTAAAGGATAATTGAAAACATTTACAATTCATCCTCTTGAAGCCATGATGCACTTTAAAGCAATACAAGTAGAAGTAAAACAAAAACCTCATCCTCAAAGTAGTGCTATAATGGGTTACCAAAGGGACAGAAAAAATGACTTTACTTACTTACTTGTGATATCACTGTGTGATTCTTGCTAGAGTCAATCTCTATTTACTGGCTGTCACGTCTGTGCTAAGCTCGGGAAATGTCATTATGAACTCGATTTAATACAATGCTGTCAGTTACACTCTATGTGCACCAACAGCATGACCTTCACCTCGTGTTGAACTGACAACTTCCTGATACTGACCTCCCTGACCGCCAGATAATCCTTTCATATGTCGCCAGCCTTGACCCCCCCCATACTTTTTCCCACTTCTATCTTTAAATATGCAACACACTCCACTCTCTGTCTTTCACTCTGACTGTATGATTGACTGAACTTTCTGGCAAGATATCAAATACAACAAAGACATCTGAATGGTCTGATTCTTCTTCCACATTTGATAAATAAAAATGCAGACACAAAAGTAATAAGGATTTATCCTCTGGGAAACATGAACGCCTGAACCACATTTCAGTGCAATTCATCAAACATTTGTTTTAGATAAATCAGTCTGGGCTTAAGCGATTCACCTACTTTTCCACCTTTTTAGTCCAAAAATAGAAAATGTGTCGCTTAAATAAAAAAGGTTTGTAATGCTTACAACCTTTTTCAGATTTGTTTCTTCAAGTAGTATCATATATGTGAAGTGTAATAAGTATTAGCACTATTATGAGCCACGTTTAACTACTTAAACTAGTAATTGTGTATCATGTTGAAACCAGGCCTCACCTTGGAGGTGGCAGGGGACGTCGTACTCGATCTCGTCGTGGCGTGACGGGCTGAGGAACAGAGTCCCGTCCACTAAAGGGAACTGTTCAAACACAGGCAGCGCTCGGTGGCACAGCGCACAGTTCACCACGTTCCTCTGGCTCGCACTGAGGGCTGACAGGATGAACCTACAGGGCAACACGGACAGAAACAACATGGTTACATCTTCTAGAGAGCCAGATTCATGAGAGATAGAATAGTTGTATCAGAGTTGTCTTTATCAATAAGCTGAGTTCTGCTAAATCTAACGCTATGAGCAACTTCTCAGGTATCAGTGATATAATATCGTGAGGCTTGTGTACCTCTAGCATGTTGGACCACAGCTCGTTAACGCCAATTCAGTAAATGTCAATTAACAGGCGATATTTATGTATGAAATGTCTGTTTAACTTGGTATTTTTTATGTCTTATATTGAAAAAAGTCAGCCAAGGTCACATAAAACATCTGCTTTTGTAGATAGTTGTGGTGTCTTATGACGGTTTACAGTACAGCTGCACGATATAGGAAATCTTTCTGTGATAAATACATATATATTTCCATATAAAGAAGTATAGGAATGTTGACCACTTGACGAGAAATGACCTATTTGGGTCAACATCCTTCTTCTTGTTTGCTGAAATATAACCATAAAAAGCTAAAAGATGCATTATAAACAAACTTCAATTGCTTTGTCAGTTTATATTTGATAAATAAGCTACTAAAACAACAGCAATCAATACTTGGAAAATTACTTTTTTCATCCCCTTTTGACTCTTATGTTTTTATCTGTTTAATTTGGAACTATTTTGTCTCTACCCAAATAAGCCCACCACTCGTGTCACTGAGCATGGTGTGGTTTGGTAGAAAACTTTTTTTTTCCTACATGAAACTGCTCACAAAATATCTGTGGATTATCTCGAGTCACCTGGTCATGATCTCTAGAAAGATTTCATATTTGTGTCTCTTGAGCACCACAAACAAAGTGCCATTTAGATCCAAACATTTGAGGGAAGGCAATACCTCCAACACTTGGCAACTCACACCAAAACAATCTAGATTAAAAAACAGACACAAAATATGTTGTTTTTTATATTAAAGTGTATTGTCTCTTTAATGCAGAGGGGAAACACCGTGTACCTGCGCAGCTCTTCTCCCTGGCCGGCCTGGGCGTCGTCCTCCATGCGGACGTGGTAGGTGTTGAGTTTGTGTCGGGGGACGTGGGTGAGGAGCTCCGAGAGGTCCAGCCTCCTCAGGAACTGCACTGGGTGAGAGTGGGCTCCGTCACCCACACTGCCCGAGCTGAGGCGCTGGTGGAGGGGGAGAGAGAAGGACAGCGGCAGGGGGATCACACCGGGGTCCAGGTGAGCTCCACACCCAGAGGCTCCCATCGAACACCCCCCCCGACCCAGAGCTCCTCCCACCAGCAGGTGTTTCCTCTGCGGGTCCATGTGCATGGCCGATTTGAAGAACTCCCCCAGCTGACGGGACCCTCGCAGTCCTGCTGCTCCAAGCACAGCGCTGGGGGAGAAAGGGAAGCCAGCTGGAGGAGACTGACCCGGGGAGTCGCATGGAGACCTCAGAGGAGGCCCCAGGGAGAAGGGTCCTCCTGCTGGGAGTCCCCCTCCTGCTGCTCCCCTCTCTGTGGAGTTCTGACGCTCCATTGAAGCTCTCCGAGGAAACTCCTGACTCGAGGCTCTGTGGGGAAGCTTCCCACCCCCCATGGCCCCCAGAGGTTTGCTCCTCTTCGGCTCCTCGTAGAGCCCGTCCCCCGACGCTCCTCCGCTGGACCCGTTCCTGCCCGCGCTCCTCTCCGACGGCTTCTTCTTCCTCTCCTCCTGCGAACGCTTCACCTGGTACCAGTCGGTGTCTTTCTTCAGATGGCCCTGTCCGCAGCGGCAGGAGCAGAACCTGAAGGCCAGGTCGTAGCCCTTCTTGGTCCACATGTTCTGCCGGCACTGCTTCTCGTTCCAGGAGCGCGCCCGGCCGATGCAGTTGAACTGGATCAGGATGGAGCTCTCCCACTCGTAGAAGCACTGAATGTGCATCCAGTTGCCGTACGGGCAGAGCTCGCTGTTGCAGAGAACGCGCTGATAGTCGTCCTTCTCCAGGTCGATGGGGCGGGCCCAGCTGCAGCCGAGGGGGGTCGCACACTGAGCGTCTGCAGGAGGACACACAGGAGGGGTTATTTTGTCGTATTGTCATCACTAATCCCCACAAAAGACAGGTTTTTTCAACTCACGTGTGTAATATTGTACTGAATCTTAGACTGCATTGTCTATTGAGAAGTCAATTACTTATCATTTGTTAGAAAATAATGTGACAAGAATCAGAATCAGAATACCTTTATTCATCCCACAGAGGGCACATTTACATTTGTGACAGCAGAAAAGAGCCAAAGACATGCTTAATGTTAACTAAGAAGCATGCATTAAAACAATTGGGGTAGGTAAGTTTGAGAAACCGGCTCGAGATACACTTTTTGTTATATTCCATGGAATGCTCTCAACATCCCGATAGCAATGAATATCTTAAGTGCTTTGATTGATTGATTGATTGATTGAAAAGTTTATTAACAGCTTGTATATTGGGTACAGTACAGTACAGCTCAAAACATACAATTGTTAAGGGGATGCAGACCAGAGAAAGACTTTCGTCTTGTTTACATCAGGGTCCCACATTTCCAATTCATCATGTCATTTAAGACATATAAGACATATTTGACATACAGATGGCTTATTTACAATTTACATTTTAGATTTCGTTCTAATACATCCTAACCGGACATTTAAGACAAGTCTACAGAGATACAGTTAGTAACAGAGTCTAAAATGCGAGTATATACATAGATGGGGGGGGGGGGAAGCTGTCCATTGAACGACAGGTTGAGATTTGTACCATTACCGGGGCCAGTTTTGCAATGCTCTCCCCCGAAGGTGCTCTTTAAGAGAGGTTTTGAAGGTAAGTATAGTTTTACTTTCCTTTACAGTTGTGGGAAGAGCGTTCCACCTTGATGTGGCATCATTGCGAAACGTGTATTCCCCCTTTTTTGTGCCAAATCTGGGTTTCACATGATTTGTGGAGCTCCCTCTGGTGTTATGATCATGGTATTCCTTGACCTTTGGGAAGAATTTTGACATGTACATGGGTACCATAGAGGTGTAGTGGATCTTGTAGACCAGGCCCATTGCAAGTAGCTGTACTCTGTCGTCTACTCTAAGCCATCCTAGGTTGTCAAAGTGGGCAGAGGTGAGGTGGGTTCTAGATGAAAGGTCAAGCAGTAGTCTGACAAGTTTATTTTGCGATGTTTGAAGTTTTATTTTTAGCGCCTTGGAGGTGCTATGGTACCATGACGTGCAAGCATAGTCATAGTACCCTTGAATGAGTGCTCCTGCCAGAGTTTTCAGGGTGTTTTTGTTTACCAGAGAGGAGATCCGGTATAGGAATCTAGTTCTTTGATTTACTTTTTTTATTACATTGGATGCCATTTGTCACAGGAGAGGTTTGCCTCAAGAATAGATCCTAGGTATGTAATTTCCTTCTTACTTGTGACAATAATGTCGCCCACTGCAACTGAGAAGTCGTCGGATTTGCTGAGATTATGTTTCGAACCGAAGAGAATGGACTCTGTTTTACCCAGGTGTAATGATAATTTATTATCGGCGAGCCAGGTGCAGATTCTGCCGAGCTCGGAGCTGAGGGTTTTTTCAACCTGCAACCTGTTCCTGTCAGAGACCAGCAGGGCTGAGTCGTCCGCGAACAGGAACAAGTTGCAGTCACATGCTGATGACATGTCATTTACATAAATTAGGAACAGTAACGGACCTAATATGCTTCCTTGTGGAACACCACAGCTCACTGGGAGGGGGGGGGACAGAGTACCGTTTACCTCCACCATCTGTTCTCTCCCCTCCAGGTAGGATTGCATCCAGCTCACCGATAGTTTATCAAAACCAATTGCTTTTAGCTTGTCAATCAGAATGGGGTGATTGACAGTGTCGAAAGCCTTTTGTAGGTCCAGCATCACCATGCCGCAGTACTTGCCCTCGTCCACCTCTTGTTTGATGTGGTCGCTCAAATAAAGAAGGCATGTGTCAGTGGAGTGGGATGTTCTAAAGCCAGATTGAAATTCATAGATTAGTTTCTTTTCCGCGAGGTACTTTTCGACCTGTTCATATACTATTTTTTCCATGACTTTCGAGATGGAGGTAAGTATAGAAACAGGGCGGTAGTTGCCTGGGTCCAATTTGCTGCCCTTTTTGTGCAGGGGGGTTACTCTTGCAATTTTGAAGTCTTTGGGTACTTTTCCCTGTTTTATGGAGAGGTTAATTATGTGAGCTATGACTGGTGAGATGGCGGTTGCTGTGTCTCTGAGGAATTTGGAGGGGATATTGTCGTGGCCAGTGGCCTTGTTAGGTTGGAGGGCGCTCAGTTTAATGAGTACCTCTGCTGTTGTTACCCTTGCTAGACTGAAATCATCTTTGCGTACCCCTAGGTTTTTGTAGTAGGTCATGATGTGATCTACTCCAAAAAGCCCTGAGTGGGAGGGTAATTTATTTACAAGAGTTGTGGCTATGTTTGTGAAAAAAAATGTTCAAGTACTTGGCCACATCCAGTTTGTCTGTGATGAGCCTGTTATCTGTCTTTATGTTTAAGTTAGAAAATCTCGTTTTGAGTTTTTTACTGCAGCCAAGCTGGTTATTGAGTAATTTCCAAAGTTCACGGGGTTTATTTTTGTTTTCCTCAGTTTTGACATTGATGAAATTCTTTTTGGCAGTTTTGATCATGGAGCTTACGTCATTTCTTAGTCTGTTTCTTTCAATTTTTAGTTCAGTCACGTGGGCCTGGAGTTCACTGCTCGTGCTTTTGGAAAGCATTGACTGACTTTTATGAAACTCAGAGCATTTTTTGTCTCTGGTTTTCATGGCGGTTAGTATGAGTGCATCCACGGCTCAGCGCGATTTTTTACCCCGGTTGTTCTTAGGGGGGGCAAATCATTGAGTATTGCAGAGAATTTGTTTTTGACGGGGAGGGGGGGGGGGACAGAGTTTGACAAAAAATCCATAAAACATGTCATCTCTGGAAGCCGTGGCGCTGTAAAAAGCACGACCAATCATCTGAGCCGGCCGGCTAAAATAACTGGACGGCCTACCTGCCTGTCAGCCTTCCATCTGGGCACAAACTTATCTCGTGCCCTCATTGGTCATGTGTGCGTTCGTGTGTGTTGGAGGAGGGGCTCTGTAAGGAAGTGGCAGATTTTATCCGGTTGTGTATTTTCAAATTCTAGCGCATTCGAGCTGGTTTCTCCAACATTACCTACCCCACCTTTAAGCAAAACAAGTTTGTAATAATCACCACTTTTTTTATTAGGTGGTATTGTCTCTTGACATTACATATTTTCCCTATTGTTTTTCATGAAGTTCTTTCTTTTCATCAAATTGTTGTCCACTTTTTTGTTAGTTTTTGGTACCACTTTACAATAAGACTACCCTTATAAAGGATTCATAAAGGTTTTATAATTAGGTTATGAATTAGGTTGTAAACACTTTATTAATCATTAAGAACCATTTATAAACCAGTTCTAACATAGTTCTAACACAGGCTCACTATTTGGCAAGATGACTAAGCCTTATATTGGCTACTTAGCGAGAATCAACACAGTGAGTAACAGATACCAAGGATGCTGGCTGATGAAGAAGACAAAGCAATATAAGGCTTAGCAGTACAGATAAATGTGGGCTCACTATTTGGCAAGCAACCGGTCACAGTTGCCCTGTTTATCTCATGTCTTATTCAAGCTTATTAATGACTTGTAAAGTGTTCACAACCTAATTAATAAATGAATTACAAACTATTCGTAAATCCTTTTATAAGGGTAGTCTTATTGTAAAGTGGTACCTCTGCTTTTTGTTGGTTTCGTCTCCTTGAGTTGAGGGGAGGTCATGTTATCTTTTTGATTTGTTCTAATGCTTTATGCAGCACAATTAAGTAAAATATAAATTCAAAAGGAGACTCTTCAAATTGCTCATCTCAGTCTAAAACAGGTTTTTCTTATTTAGAGCTGCAACTAAGGACTATTGTCATTAACGATTAATCGGTCAATTATTGTTCCTATAAATAAATGAAGTTGGTATTTGAAACATTGTAAGGCAGACAATAATGCCCTACATTATCCGAGAGCCTGAGGTGATGATGACTACAAACATGACACATAAGAAGCTAAAGAACAGTTTGGAGATGTTTTAGTTTTGTCTGAGTGAACTATTAAGCAGTCTCTCTACCATGAGATCCATATCAACAAAACAACATGAGGTGAGACTGTTAAGAGAGAGTCTTCAGTGTCCTCCTTGCTGCCTCATCGCCATCGATTTATGAAATTCAACTAGGCCATCCAAGCTGTGAGCGGCTCTATTCAAGCTCTGCCAACTGTCAAGTCTGGATGTGAATCAAGTGAATGTGGGCACACACTCTCTGCAAGAAGTAGCTCACACTGTGGGAGTGTGTGTGGGTGTGTGTTGGAGATAGTTTCCTTTTTCCTTTTCCGCTATACAGTCAATGTCAGCGAGGGTTCTTCTTCTCCCTTTTAAGTTCACCACAGTGGCGATAAAATCTATCTATCAATGCATTTTTACCCTGTGCATCATTTTAGTGGATACAACTGATAAAGTTAAGCTTGAATGAATCTTGCGTGGACACACTAAACCCAGGACAAACAAAAATCGCTCTCATGTTAAGCCTGTCTGCTTTAAAGGTCCCATGTCATGCTTTTCCGGTTATCACCCGTCCCCTTGTGTGTTATGAAGGTTTTTCTGCATGTAAACGGTCTGCAGAGTCACAAACCCTCAAAGTACACCCTGTAGCGAGTAAAACTCTAACACAGAGAAGACCTGTCTGTGCTGCCCCAGAACGCCTCGTTGGACATTTCTCTTTTTCTTCCTGAGTATAGTGACGTAATCTTACCCAGGTCCAAATGGACCAATCCGTGGAGCTCCTCACACACACACATCACTCAGCCTTATATTTTCTCAGCTGCTGCTCCGCGGATTTCTCAGTCTGAACTCAGCCTGAGACAGCGAGAAACTCAGCCTGAGTTTCGTGATGTCTCGCTGTCTCGCAGACCCTACACAGCAACCAGGAAACGACACCAGTAATCCAGCTCACACTGTCCGCTCAAAAGGAGCAGCAGCGAGCCCCACAACGTCCCGCCAACACGGCACCCAGACCCCACGCAGCATTCTCATCTGTTTGTCATTACTGGTGTCATTTTCTGGTTGCTAACAATGCCATTGTAACACATAATCACTGATGTCCAGCTGTAACGGTGGTGGACTCGTCAGAACAGAGTGGGCTCACAGGGGGGGGGGGGGGGGGGGCAGGAGCTCCAACAAGCCGTTTAGGACAGAGAGTGAATACTATATACTATACAGAGATGCTGTATGAGAAACCAATGTGAGTTTGGAACATTGAACGATGTAAATCTATTCTAGTAGACCTCAACAATGGAATTATGATCAGTGGACATGGCCATGACATGGGACCTTTAAAATAGTATTTAAATGATAAATCATCAAATATAGTTTGCTGTTGTGATTATGAGAATTTTTTTTAAGCTATAGCTTATTATATATAATGACTAAAAATACACTCATGTTAACAAATATGCATACAACTTAAGTGCATTTATACCTTTCTAAAGCAATGTAGGTATAACAAGTTGTAAAAAATATAATAAAGTTACTCAAAAGGGTTTACAGTACATACATATAAAGGACAATAACCAATTAATGTCCTAGTTTTTTGTAATAACTATGTTTGTTTTAAACACATTTGTACTGTTTTTTAAGTGCAGTCTGACTTTATTTCTAGGTGTTGTTTACTGTATGGGTTGAAGTTGCACTTGAGTGCGCAGACCAGTGGCGAGCTGTCAGTATGACTCCTGAGTCTCAACCGTCTCAACCAAAAACTGTGTGGGGGTGCGCTTCAGGAAAACACAGCTGAGGCCTGCATAGCAACCTGAACCTACACAACCGATGTGAAATAACATCGATTATCAAGGTGGACTGACTTTGAAAGAACCGTGCATTGACCCGCTGATGGTGCATTTGATAACAAGAGGTGCTATTTTCATAGGTGATCATCTGTTTTCCATACGGAGCTGGGGCACCGATTTCCATTACACACTTTGACACATTACAGATTTCTAGCTAATCGGGCTTTACTGAAATGTGATAAAAACAACAGTAAAGACTGATTTTGAATACACAAAAAGCGCTTTCCAATGCTGCTTACATGCAACACCTGTCTCAGGAATATGTCTACTTGTTTGCCTGCTGTTCCCTTAATCTCCTGCACCAAAACAAACAGCACTTGCCCTTCAAATCAGTGTTTAACAACTCACACAAACCACCATTTCAATGCAGTGGAGAACTACGTGCAGGTTAACATGCACAACAACGACGGAACAAAATCCACTCCTTCATACAAGGCCTCAGGTCGTGATCGAGTATTATGTGCACACAATCAAACCCCCATTAAACTGACAGCCGTTTCAATAGAAGTTGGGAAGAAGTGGAGTGGAGGGGTGTATGCATGAGCCCTTTGCAAACGTCGCAGTGCATGCATGTCACAGTCGCACAGACAGGAAGGCAACATCACTAAACTTCTACATGTGAGTGTGTGTGTGTGTGTGTGTGTTTCCTCTCACCACTGGAGCGGTCGTGTCTGGGTGCAGCAGCAGCCGCCGCGGCCGCGCCTCCTGTTGCGGCCGCACAGGCTCCATTTTCCTGCTCATCTCCGCTGCTGTTGGTGCGTTTGCTTTTCTTCCCCTTGTTGTTCTTCTGGTTGGGCATTGTACGCGGATTCGGACGTCAGTGGTATTCCTCGACCTCTGTTATCAACGGCTGCTGCTATCAACGCTGTCTGACATTTCTGTGGACTCCATTTCTGCAGCCGTGGTGCTTTTGTTGTTGTTGTTGTTATTATTGTTTTTGTTATTGTTGTTGCAGGTTTTTTCTTCTTTGTGTTGTTTTTTTTGAGTCTTCTTGCACGACAGGCTGCGTCAAGTGCAGGTATTGTGCAGTAGTTTTAAAGAATTAGCTGCTGTTACCTTTTAGGAGCGAAGGCGTGTCCGTCTCTTGTTTTGATTCCTGCTCTGCTGTTTTCTCCCCCCCCTGACGTCACATGACCCGCCCCCTTCAACCACTGATGCTGCGTTCATGTACTGTGCGACAAGTCGGATTTTAAAGCTTCGAAACGAGAACCGCAGTGACGCGTTCTAAAACCAGGATGTAAACTCCTTCCGGTTCCTTCGTCAAAAACGCAATGCCATTTCTCCATAGGATTTTGGAAAATAGCTCGAAATAAGGTCTGTGGTTGAGATACATTTAAGAGACGGATCACGTTTTGTTCAGCCGGATAATCTCCACATGTCTATCCTACTTTTATAATTTTCGAAGCATAAATCTAGTCGCAAGAAGCAAAATGCTAACGTTATGCTATACAGGAACTACAGCAGGGTCGCTGCTTCAACGTCACGCCAATTTAAGATCCATATTCAAACATACAGATTGTAAATGGTACAAGTTGAAGTGTTTGAACAGTTTGCAGGAGGCAGGGACTTCCTTTCAAGCAGAACAGGGCAAACAAACTTAGCGGGAGTGTTTTACGTGTTCGGTGTAATGACGTAAAACGGCCTGGACAACTTCTGTAGTCCTATTCAGCCACTTGTTAACAACCATCGTTTTTCAGACACGTAAACTCTTCAAAAATCACCAGCGGGGTCACTGCTGATGTATTTAATGTCGTAGAACAAAACGTGATCTGTCTCTTCAATTTGTGTCAAACACAGACCTTATTTGGAGCTATTTTCCAAAATCCTATGGAGAAATTGCATTGCTTTTTATCGAAGGAACCGGACGTGGTAAAAATGCTAACTTACTTCCGGGTTTTAGGACGCGTCACTGCGGTTCTACGTTTTTTATTTTGCTTATATATCCAAAAATAATGATGAAAGGAATACAATAAAATAAGCCTTTATAGGAGTACACAGTCTAATAAAACAGTACAGGATATTAACAAAGAACATTATAATTTAGTGGAGTGTAATATTGCATTTGATAAAGGTATAGTAATATAACAACATTAAACACATATATTTAGCATAACTAAGTATTATAAATAATACATGTAGTGTAATTTAACTACATACGTCCAGTAAAGCACAAGTACCTCCAAATTGTACTGAAGAACATAACTTTATTAAATGTATTTATTTACTTAAATTACAACACAAATAACATACTTAATGGGTCAAAATTGAAAGTTATGCATACATATTAGAGTTGTGCTCCTTATGCATAAGAAAGGCCTTTCTAAATGTTTTATTATTAAACATATTGTTAAAATGTGTTAGTAGCATTTTCCTGTTGTGAACTGGGGTTATTACAAATGTTTCATAGACTGTAGAAGTCTGCCATGTGTTCTGTAACTTGCACATACTTAAGTACCTCAAAAATGTTACCGCAATATATTTTCCATCACTGATCACGATGCATAGTTCATAGTATAATATTTCAGATATCCCTGCAGTACCTGAATGCATCAGCAGACTGAGCCTCCAGACATAAGAAGTTGATGAGAGGTAATAAATGTCACATACCTGTGGGCAGGCATCACTGTCTAATTAAGCAGATATGACAGCACACATGTCATCAACCTAACAACAAAAATAAATGAGAGGTAACGAGCTTTGCAGCATTTCAATGTACAGTATACATCAAAGTACATGTATAACAAGCATTGGTATTTGAAAGTTTCCAAATATTTTCAGTATTTAAAGAAGACAAAACAATATATTCTCTTGGAGGGAAGTGGGGCGCCAAACTCCATTCATAAATCTTGCATTTTAAAGATGTCATGCTTTTCGGATAATTTTCAAGATTGTTAATCAATTTACAAAACAGCAGCAGCTCCTTGACTATTCTGGTTATTTCAAATGCAACAAGCTGTACTATTTATAATTCTATCCCTGTCTTTACCATAATATTCCTGCACCATAGTTGCTCGTAAAATAACGGGGAAAACCAGTTGCATGAATTCAAAAGCATACGAGTATAAATAATGTACATTGACGACTGAACAAACTAAACTAAACCCACTTCATTTATAACGGAATTTTTTAAAGCAAAATTGTAAATACTTATTTGAAAGTAAAAATAAAACACATGCATTTTCATGGCCTCTCAATCAATCAATGTTTATTTATATAGCCCAATATCACAAATGTTACATTTGTCTCAGTGGTCTTCACAGTGTGTACAGAATATCAGTATGACAATACGACACCCTCTGTCCTTAGACCCTCTGTCCTTAGTCCCTCTGTCCTTAGACCCTCTGTCCTTAGACCCTCACATCGTACAAGGAAACACTTCCGGAGAAAACCCACAGTTTAAAGGGGAACATGGGAGAAACCTACATAAATAAAAAAGTTATAAAAGATAATACATTTATAACATAGGTAGACCAAATGTTTGGAAATGCATGTGTCTATAATAAGAAGATGAATCCACGAGGATGTCAACAATCCTGTGGGAGCCATCAGGGAAGTAGTATGATGAGACATCTACACATGCAATAAAGTAGCTTGTCCAGTCTGAGTTATTCATATGATTACCTATTTCATAATGTCTTATTTATTGTTTCAATTTGGACCACATTGGGCTCCCGTATCTGTTCCAAAAAAGGTCATCATGAATAATGGGTGGCAAAATTAAAAAACTAATACAACTATAAATGCACATCTTGTGTAATAAGTAAGACACCTAACTTTAGCTACAGGACAATTATCAAACATAATTTGGTTGCGTCCATTTGGTCCTGAGAAACACTGAGAATTAATCTTTCGCATCTCGCACCAATAACCCTGTAATTATTACACAAAAACATAAATTGCATGAGAAAAACACCCGCCGTCTGCTCATCGACTGTTTCTTAGGAAAACCTCAGGGAGAGCAACAGAGGAGGGATCCCTCTCCCAGGACGGACAGACGTGCAATAGATGCCGTGTGTAAATTGAAAAGATAATACATTTATAACATAGGTAGACCAAATGTTTGGAAATGCATGTGTGTATAATAGGAAGATGAATCCACGAGGATGTCAACAATCCTGTGGGAGCCATCAGGGAAGTAGTATGATGAGACATGCAATAAAGTAGCTTGTCCAGTCTGAGTGGAACATTATAATATAAATACAAATAATAATTTCAGTGTTGTTGAGATGTGTTTCGAGATTTAGAGTTGTCAGAAAAATCACACAACAAAGCAGGTTCAAGGTTTCAAGTGTAAAGATTTTATTCGTTGCAGGGTATTCCACAGTAACAGAAACCTTAGTATGTTTAGGAATGTGTTATTGCCAATACAAGCAGACAGTAATGACGCACATAAACACATCCCATTGGTTCACAGGAATGGCTTGAGGTATCGGCACCGCTCTGATCACAACTCTCTCCTCTTGCTAAAGGTTAATTGTGCTGTAAATTGCAATTATGTTCAGCTCACTCACAGTTTGTTTCCTCCTTACTCTTCCTCCCTTTATCCCAAAACATTTCAGACTTCTACTCAACCGTTTGTGTTGTTTTTCTGATGATTACATTTTGCCCTACTGGCTACATTTCAGCAAATGTCATAATTTGAATAAGCTCTTCTGGTTTTCCTTTCTTTTATCCATCTTTGCCACCAAGGCTAGCACAACATCCCATACGGTTCAGAGATAAGTAATAACATAATTCAAGTGAAGCTGAAATCAAACAGCGTAAGGATTTAGCTAGGTTGACAGAACAGCAGTGAGTGTGACATTGGTCTTTTAAAACTTGCAGATAAGGCGTGGTCTCTCTTCTTGGGATATGTAACGCTTGATATTATGCAGGAGAAGAAGCTGAATGTGTGGAGATTATTGGTGTTTCTAGGTTTTTTCCACGAGAGCAGCTGCAGCCACTTACCGGTGGTCAAAATGAAACAAACAAGATATTATGACATCAATTAGATTAAATAATATAGACATGATATGACATATTGAACCATGAAATTGTTAACTAACCCAATAGATATTTTAAACTCAGTTTATGAAATGCTGATTGGCTCTGCTTCTTTTCAAAATAAAATAGTTACAAGTTGTGTTTTATTTGAAAAGATTTCCCACACCGTTTTATTTCAAAATGACCGCTGACCCTTTTGGGTCTTTTCATTTTTTAAGTTAAAATACACTTTATGAAAAGGACATTTTAAAATAAAAGCAGCTGGAATAAAAATAAAAATGACCGGTCATGTTATCTTGAAAAAAAGCAGAATGTGACAGAATTTCATCAAATTGATTGAGTTAAAAAGTGTATCAGATTATTTTACAATTTCAGGTTATCACCACATGTTAGTCTATATTTATTCATATGATTACCTATTTCATAACATCTTATTTATTGTTTCAATTTGGACCACATTGGGCTCCCGTATCTGTTCCAAAAAAGGTCATCATGCCTGATCTGCAAGTTTCATTTCCCTACAGTACAGAGTAAAGGGTGGCAAAATTAAAAAAACTAATACAACTATAAATGCACATCTTGTGTAATAAGTAAGACACCTAATTTTAGCTACAGGACAATTATCAAACATAATTTGGTTGCGTCCATTTGGTCCTGAGAAACACTGAGAATTAATCTTTCGCATCTCGCACCAATAACCCTGTAATTATTACACAAAAACATAAATTGCATGAGGAAAAACACCCGCCGTCTGCTCATCGACTGTTTCTTAGGAAAGGCAAGATGTGGAATCTGTTTAGCAGAGACAATTCATTATAGATCACAGGTAAAAAGACTAGTCTAGCAGATTGCAACAAGTACAAAATGGTGCAAAAGTCTTTCTTAAAATGCACTTGTCTTAGTAGTTTCCTATCTCCAAAAGCACTGGTGTAATAATGTCTTATTACAAAGTCCACAAGAGGTAGTAGAAATGTCTTATGCAAACAAATGGAATTGCCACTTGGGGACACTTTTGGTGGACGCACACTACCTGTGGTCTTACAGCTGTACTAGATTCAAGGTGAGAAGACATTCTCGCTGATAAGGAACAATTGACCTAGTACAGCTTTTAAAAGTAGTATCTTTTACAAACAATGTGTAAAGATCAGAGTGCTCCAATTATAGATGTGAAGAAGAATTTTGTTGGAGTTGCTAAATGTCTCCAGTTCTTGGCCTATTATCCTGACACTGATACAATCAAGAGAGGCATTTGCTTGTAAAAGTTACATTTTAGTGTAATTCCTCTAAAGATGAACACAAAAAAAAACCTGAATGAAGGCGTCGCACAAATGAGTACAATCCTGATTTGTGCGTTTATAGCAGTCTATGGTTTATAGTCTTAAAAGTGTATCAAAAGGACGTCTCAGACCCTTGGTTGATAAAACAGCAGGGCCTGAGAAGGAGAGAAACACCATCTGAAAATATAAACGTTAGCCCCTGATAACCTAAAAGATTATCCAATAACTTGTTTAATACTGTTTTGGCACAGTGAAATCAAATGAAATCATATGCAGTTATGCCAGCTGGGGCCATAAGTGTACAGTTTGAGCTAATCTGTTATGTTTAAATTGAAATACTGAGCATTGCACGTGAAGGAAGAAAACAAGCCGTTACAGAAGCTCAGTATTTGAGGGGATTCAGGAAGTTGCTTGAAGGCCATGTGGTACAAACATTAGGCCTTATTCCTGCAGCAGAGTGATACTGACGCTATCATGTACGCCCTGCAGCAGCAACTCGCTGTCGTATTTGACCACCTTCCTCTTCTTGGCCGCCTTCAGAGTGCCCACCAACGCCTCGAAGATGTTGGCACACTGGTCGTCGTTGAATAAGACCCCGAACGTCACGCTGGTTTGACCGTCGGCATCTGAAATAAGAGGCAGATTGATATATATCTTAAAAGTAATAATGCAAACGAATGTCTGTATTTATGTAGAATTGGCCAAGACTTGGAAGGAAAGGGTTAATGTACGTATGTATGTATGTATGTATGTATGTGTGTATGTATGTATGTATGTATGTATGTATGTATGTATGTATGTATGTATGTATGTATGTATGTATGTATGTGAGCAATAACGTGTAGATTGGAGTGGACTCTAAACTGAGGCGGGTGTGATTTTTATACATCTCCATGTATGTTATATATTTGTGGAATAAATAAAAAGTTTCAAAAAAGCAAAAAAAGAGCAATAATTCTCTGAGCTTTCAGGTGTTGTTATTTCATTTCATTTTCATTTAATCGTTATTTGAGAAGGGACAATGCACATTGATGAACACTTAAACAATTAATGCTTCAAATGTAAATATGCCGGATTTTAGCTTTGAGCTCATTTCCATCCGTAGTCCCGTCACATACAACATTTAAGGACATGACATTTATATACATAGCAAAAATAAATACATGATATGCAGAAAGAGCATGTTTCTCAACCATTCTTTGAGTTGACCTATAAAACTATTGAGAGTGGGACAATCCCGTATCTCAGTTGGGAGGCTATTCCACAACGAGCTGCCTTTAATGGAGAGGACATTTTGTCCGAAAGTGGTCCGTCTGCGGTGGACTTCACAGTCTCCTCAGGCTTCTGACCTAGTGCAGCGTCCAGTGTGTTTTTTGTGGATGAATTCCCCTAAGGGGGGGGGGTCACCCAATGCAATACTCCTCCTTT
Organism: Gymnodraco acuticeps; assembly: GCF_902827175.1. NCBI lineage: Eukaryota > Metazoa > Chordata > Actinopteri > Perciformes > Bathydraconidae > Gymnodraco > Gymnodraco acuticeps. The sequence continues at coordinate 63,080 of NW_022991376.1, forward strand.
TTTTTTTATTCAGGAAATTGCCGTCAACATCTTTAAGCCAAAAAAGGCCCAAATAGTTAATAACAGGTTAAACCAATTACATTAAATGTCAGCCAACAACTCCTTAATAATTGGCTTGACAAATATTGGATTAGTATGAATATTGGATTCTTTTAATGCAACCGCTAGCAGTATGAGAAAAATAAAGAGCTTTTTGAACATTAAAGCAGGGAAACATGTCACAGTAGGGGCACAGAATACAAATATGAACCAAAACATTAGCATAAAAGGGCCTCTTTAAGAGATGTTTTGAGACTCAATACAAGTGAAGACGGAAGGCTTTGTAACCTGACACTGGTTTATTTGTTTCAGGGCAGTGAGCTGGGGACTAAGGTCAATTACTGATCAACATCACATGATTGCATGTTTATGGTTCATTAGAATTCATAGCATGAACATGGTTAATTAAACATGGTAAGATAAAACGCATCACAATGAACCTCTAATAGGCGTACAGAATATAGCACTGACTTACTTTTACTGCCAAGTCGCTGAATCTCCTCCACCAGCCGTTTGACTTCATGGTCGACATTCATTGTTGCTAGAAGGGGTAAAGAAAATCTAATTCATTACCACAAATAGACTTCTTAGCTTAACAAAAGTGTTTTTTAAAGCGTGTACACAGTGTGGGAGGAGACGAGCAATTGGTCATGCTACTTTCTTGCAGGGGGGAGACAACAAAAATGGTGTCATTTTAATGTCCTGTTGCTAAAAAGTAAATGTATTCTTAAATATAGGATCCCTAATTTTCGTAAATGCTTAATACATGAATCGGCGTGTAATTTAGTTACCATTTGTTTTAACAATCCTTAATGATATCGAAATGTTGGACCACATATAATGTGATATAGTCACTTCAAAAAATGTCTTTCTTTGCCAAATTCTCAAAAGGCGGATACTAATTCAGAAGAAAATATAAAATTATAATTTCTCACATAAATACATTTGATTATCAGAGACACAGTTGCAATTTTGCCAGAATAGTGAATGGGATTCAAACATGTTTGAATCAAAATCAAGTTTTTTTTGGTAATTTATTTTATGCCGAATTCTCAAAAGGCGGATAGTTATTAAGAAAAGAATATAAATTACAATTTCTCACATCATTAAATGTGATTATTAGGGAGATTGGTGAACGGTGGTGGTCTGGGACAAAGGTTATCTTCTTACAATAAACGGCCATTAAAAACGAAACTAAAATGCCTTTTTCATTCATCAAAAACACACTAACAAAAGCATAATCGATGCATTTAATTCTAGATTTATTAAATGAAGGATTTAATAAATGTATAAATAAATAGTGCAGTATTGAGATGAACGGAGCAGGCTGCAACAAGAACAGGGCGTACTGTGATCAATGCGGAAATGGTACCATTAGCATTCAGAGCTAGCCATCACTGAGCACAAATCCTCATTGTAATTCATGCATTTCAAACATGTGCAGTCATTCTTTAGTTCGGGTTTATATTTACAGTCTAAATGTGTCTTAAATTGCTTCAGGTACAAAAGAAAGACTTTGAATGAGCACCGGGTACGAGCTTGCCCCGGTATTGTAGCTTCTTACGTTCAACAAATGATCAGCTGATAAACGGATATTATATGTGGTGAAGGAATAATGTAATAAAAGTCAACATAAAACCAGTTTGTATGTAATATTAACATATTTACCTTTTGTTTTATGGTTCTGGATCCTAATAAGAAGATGACCGACTTTCTGATGAATCTGCTCCGTTGAATGATGCTGATGCGTTCAGTGTCTGCTCGGAAATGATATTCTTTGTCTTGGTGCACTGATTGATTTCTCCTTGTCATTCATTTCGACATCGTCATTTTGTAACAGAGCGAAGGTTTAAAAAAGTAAACAGATGAATTACTGTAACTGAATTATGAAAAATAAGTAAAATACTGAATTAAAAAAATATATATTGGGACCAAGGATTATGGAGGTTTTAATAATACATAGTCAAAGAAAGAACACAATGTTCACACTATTCCTAACACACTGTTCTATACATATAAATAATCCTATTCGAATATTAAATAGTATTAAAAGAGCTTTTTACCAATACCTAATGGCTCAGTGTGCAAACAATCACTAATAACGGTCATACTATGTGACTGGGAGCTTCAGAAAATGTAAAAAAAGTTACCTTTTGCTCAAGGGGGCAGCTGTAAAATATTAAAATGCATGAAAAGATGTGGGTCACGGGGTCTTTCAACAGATATTCAGATTTCCCATAACCCTTAAAGGCACCATTAAAGCTTATCTGACTTCATCGTGACACAGCTTTCAGGGGCTCCTTATATGGCATGGGAGAGAGATGCCTGCTGTCTCTACAAACAACAAGTTACCTTTTCTAATCGTCCAGAAATGACTACACCTAAATACAAAAACAATAATATCTTTTTTTTTAATCAAGCCTTTGGAGCAGTGGCGTTACATTTACACAAGCATTATCTTTCCCTGTGTCAAACAAAACCTCTTCTCATCTCTTCCTTTCCATCCTTTCCTTTTCTTATGTCATCCCGTCTTCCTGTCCTCTTCCTTCCACCTGATTTGGTTAAATGGGCACCATAAGCTTATTTTAGCCTCATGGGTTATGTTGTTGTATTTTTGTTTATGGTAATAATGTCTGGGAGCTATGGGCATGTGGAACACATGGAAAAACTATAACACATACCCAATTACCACTCTTCTTTAGTCATTGGGTCATTGTATTATTTACTAATAACATGTCATGCAAAAAGCTTTTATTGGGACAACATTTTGTGCTTGTTTTATTATAATATGATGTATTCTCCTACTATTATTACTGCATTTTAAATTCGTATGTACATACTATAATCATTAGTGTTCGCCCCTATTTATTAACGGATTGATATTTACATATAACACATCTTCCCCTATTAATTACCAACATAGTCGATTATCCGGGTCCCTGAAGGCCAAGCAAGCTCGCGCTGATTCGGAACGTAGCCCAGTGACGTCACGAGACATCAAGCTAGCTGCAAAAAAACCCTGAGCGAAAACCGGAAATGGATGGAACTTATTTTCACAACAAAAGCTCACACTGGTGTATTTTGTAGGGCTTTTTTTTGCTATTTTATGACAGCAGTCTCCTGTGTGTTGGAGTTAAATGAACTTACATCTCCACGTATATCGTTTTATGATTCATAATTAAAGTTGAACATTTGTGTAATTATTTGATTGGATTTGATTTGCTGTCCAACCTTATCCTAAATGGATGTCTATGAGTCAGAAGGTTGGTGGTTCAAGACTCATCATGGCAAAGTGTGAGAGATGATGAGATATGGAAAGCAAGATGGTGTGATGTGATAATGTGAAAAAAACTGTAACTCCCGGTTGGTACCAAAAAAGGCAGGCAGGTGTACGGGTGGGCAGACAGAGACAGATTTTGTTTAGTCTCAAGGAGACGTCCCAAAAACCTCAGAGGGACGTGAACTTTTTTTTCATTTCCTTTATTATCATTTTGAGTTTTCATGTTTTTAAATATTTTGTGTCCTGGCCAGCCTAATCATCATCATCTTTATTTAAAGAGACTCTTGGTCCATTATTACAAAACATACAACACTCAAATATAAATTAAAAAAGGCAGTTATACCAATGTTTCCACAGAGGTGACTGGTATCGTACAGCACTGAAACACGGATTTGACAGCAGCATAATGACAGAGTTATGAGAAACATTCAATCGACAGATGAATTTATACATCAGATTTCTCAAGAGAGCATGGAACGTGTTGACTCGTGCATTACAGAACATTTCACTTGCACTGCACCACCTTGGTTTTCTAAGCAGTATACGCAAACAGTCATTATATGCAACCTGGAGCTTCCGGAGGCTCGCCTTCTTATACTTGACCCACAGGGGGCAGTATAGAGAGGAGTGCAATAAGCTCTAAAGAGGTTCACCTTAACCTTATCTGAACACCAAGATAATTTTCTAGCCAACATGCTGGCTTGTATAAGACACGCCGCTGTCTATACATGTCATCATTATCAGCCATTTCATCTGTGATGATGTGTCCCAGATACTTAGTGTTACAGCAAACAGACAGCACCTGTCCTGACCATAGACTGTATATATAAAGGTCCTGACAGGTAGAATGAAGGAAAACAAAGGTTCTTATCCCCTTTTGCTCTGCAGATCATTACAGCGCTCTTCTTAGCATTGTATTTAACGTCAAATTTGACTCCGTAATCAGAACAAACATTTAGCAACTGTTGAAAACCAGCACTGCTAGGAGAAACAATTGCCAGATCATCGGCATGGTTTACAATCACATTACCAATCACACACCCTGTTTTACAGACACTTAAATCATCTGATAGATCATTCATATAGATATTAAAAAGGCTTGGTCCAGTCATTTCAAATAATCTCCAAACTGTTAAACTCAGTGGTTAAAGCAGGCAGTCCATATCTAGATCACTGTTTAAATTAAGCAAATGCAATACAAATACAAAAGTGAGATTTTGAATGGAGGGCTTTTACTTGTGATTACATATTTTGACAATATTGTTTGTACTTTTACCCAAGTATCTGAATACTTGTTCCACCACTGACCATAGTGTGTATGATACAATATGTTCACAAACGTTGCCAATAAACTGATTCTGAGATGTTCAAGGGCTGTTTTAATTTGAAAAGATCCTTCCGGAAGTTTAAATTCAACTGTGAGTGGCTTTACACTGGTGGCAGGAATGGCGGCTAAGATTACTAGAGGAAGGAGCCCAAATAATCCATGAAACTTTACTTCTAACAGCCCCGCTGAGGAATTTGTTTCCAGCGAAACGCAGAAACACCATCCCATGACGGACTAAAGGGAGAACGAAGCGCTATAACGTGAGATAAACGCGGTTAGTTGTCCAGCTTTGAGAAGGTGGACGCACTTTGCTAGTTAGCTTAACGTTAACTGCCACTGACTTTGATTCAAGGTAGCGGTTAGCTCGCAGTGCTGCTAGCCAGCTGTTGGCTACTTTTCTTGGCTGGCCCAACAAGTTAACTAAGTCAATAACTGTATGGAAACATTCCTCATTTTAGTATTTGAGTGGTGAGTAGCTGTCATTGTGAACAGATAGTATAGGGGGCTTTTACAGAGAGTGGGCTCAGACGACAACAGCGCGTTGAGAACACTATTCCTGCTAACCTAGCTAGTGCTGGAAGGCTAGCTAAGTTTGAAGTCTCGCCCATTTTTTTTTGGTCCTGCCCTAGCCATTGGCTAAGGGCTAATCAACAGCCAAGTAGCCCGGTTTTCAGGGTCGATTGGTACTACGATGGAAAGCTTAACGCTGACTGATTACGAGCAGAAATATTACTCGGATTTGTTCGTTTACTGCGACACGGACAATACCAAAAAAGTGGCTTCCAATGGGAGAGTTCTTGACCTTTTCCGGGCGGCCCAGCTACCCAGCGAAGTTGTCCTGCAGGTAAGCTAGCGTTAGCGAGTGTCATTATCCCCAGACTGTGATGGTGTTGGCCACGAACTGTTATATGGATATTTGTTTACCAACTTGCTTGGCTGTCAGAGCTGACCTGTCATCCAGTTAAAGTGAGGTTAGCCCTGGTGGTTAGCAATGCTGCGCAGCATAAGAGAGTAGACACACCTTCTTCTGGCTAATGCTAGCTGTAGCCGAAGACAGTGGGCAGCCAAATCACATAGTTACCCTTAGCTGAACATCTGGGTTCACATTGACATCCTACTTAGAAAACAGACGTGTATGTCTTCTCTTTAAGTATATTTTCGTGATTGTGTGTTGAACAGTGCCCATACATAAGGTTGTAGCAAATATGTCCTCATCAGCCCTTTGCTTCAGACCTACTGCTCAGTACCATCAATCCAAATTCAAGATTGAAAGGCTTTATTGTCATATGCACAGTAGCTACAGTGTGGTTATGGCAATGAAAACAAGTCCCAGTCTCTCAACAAAGCAACATAAACATATGTAAACATTAAACAATACAAATAGTGCAAGAAGAAACATAATAGAAATAAAATATTGCAAGTGACCAATGTGCTAGCAATGCAGGAGAAGTAGACTATACATGTAAAATAGAATAAGATAAAAACAGAATGTCATGTTAAATACTGTACAATAATACAATTCTGCCTATTGTAGTAATACATACATATGTGAAATGTAAACATACCACGTTTATATAATGAGCTACTGGATTGGAGCTTTTTTAATGCATAAAGTGGGGTCAAAATCTTGTGTTTATTGCAGACATTTTATCTTAATGAATTTGAGGTCATGGGACAGGAAGGAGAATAGAAGACTTCTGTCTGTGTAATTGGGCTTAATGTAAAGAAGGGTGTAAAAGAAATGTATCTTTTCAGTGGTCATTGTACGCTGGTAAAAATGAGAAAAAGTCTTCAGATGACTTGTTATTTCGTCCTGTCTTCTCGCTCCTTTAAAATCCATCATTATTTCCCCCACTGGGTTGAGCTGACATTGAGGAAAATACACACCCAATGTCACAGTGTCTTCATGTCAATTTGATTTATAACCGTTAGCACCTAACCCACACAGTCTCAACAATCATGAATTAGAAATGGTGTATCATTCGACCAGCTTTTACACAGACCGTGCATATACTCAACGGCCACGTTACATTTTTAATTGACAGGCTTATTTAGCTTTTAAAGTCACTTGTTTTCATGATTGTTTAATCTGATAATACACGTATGCCTGTAAACCTTTTTGACTATCACCACCTGACTAGTTTTCCACTCAGCAGGCTAATATTTGCATTTTGTGAGTCCGGTTCTTTTCAAGGTCAACAAGGGGAGCTGCAGGGTGGAAGAATTAGGCAGTGTTGTAATCCTCTACTTTCAAAACGTCCTCTGTTGTGGCCAATAGACACATACAGCTACAGTGTCATGTTGTAACCGGCGGAGAGAAGGCGCTGGTTCTTTGATTGTCCAGACGTATCAGAATAAGTCCTTTGTCAGCAAGAAAGGGATCAGTCAGCTGTGGCGGGCTGTTGGTGTTGTGGCTCACGGCACTGAAGGACTCTTCTTAATGTTGTGAAGTTTAACTCCGTTTGGTGTTAATTATCCACAGGACTCTGGTATCCACATGCTTCCACACTCTGTATATTCACACTCATCAACAATGCATTGTCTTTTACATGCTTCTGTACAAATACGAAACACGTTGTTGCGCTGCCCAGTGTTACATTCAGGACTAAGCGGCTCAGCATGGTGCCAAGTAAAGCAAGATATGTGATAATCAGGCTTATTAATGGTCAGACCCGCTGAACATCTGCCAGTGAGCTGAGCAAATGAGACTGTTTTCAAGTAAATAACATTGTATAAAGCCACCAGTGTTTGTAGAACTTAGATACATAATAATACATGGTTACTATATTGGTTAAGACCACTGACCACATCGTCACAGGTACATACAAGGATTTGAAAGGGTGGTTTAACCCCTACATTTTTAAAGATTGTGAATATGCTTGAATTTCCAAATAATTTGAGGTTTTTCAACATAATCTGGTGTTTCATACATACATTTATACAATCGCGTAGACATACGTGTTGTCTCCTGGTGTCTCACATCAGATGCAGCGCGAAAAATAGCTAGCTAAGCATCACTTTATAATAATAAGACACTATTTTGTCTGATATAATGTTTTTTGTTCCTCTTCGTCCCTGTGTGTGTGGGTTTAGATCACAGAGCTTTGTGGAGCCACTCGGCTGGGTCACTTCGGGCGGAGCCAGTTCTACATCGCTCTGAAGCTCATCGCCATCGCCCAGTCCGGTCTGCCCCTGAGGGTCGAGAGCCTCAACTCGGGTGAGTCCATCGCTGACTGGAACCATTGATCTTACAAAGAAGCTCCCCGCCCACAGGAAAGAACAAGTATCCACTCAGTACCATCACAGAAAGTGCCAGTGGACTCAAAGCTCATGTGTATCTATTTTGGTCAGAATATTGTTTGTTTTTTACAAGAATGTAAAGCTTGTTATTCTGTGTTAAATGCTGAACGTGTGCATTCAGTGGACTCATTGTATGCTGGATAAAGTAATTCAATCACAGTTAATCTCATTCTGTTGGTAGAGATCTGGTGGTTCCATCCCCGCCTCATTCTTTCCACAAGTACTTGAGAGCTTTACCAGGACATTGGACTTTTTAGAGGACTCACCAAAGTCAAACAGAGAAGTTAATCTAAAGCCTGAGGGCTAAGACTACAGACTCTTAGTAAAGATAAATAGAAAGTTAGTAGAAACAGTTCTTACCATCCACCTGATATACAACACAAATATAAGGCTATTACCAGTGGGAAATAGCTGGCATAAAATATACAAATATATTATTTTTGATTACATTGCATTAGTTTCCAAAGAAACCAATATGTCTACACACACACACACACACACACACACACACAACACACACACACACACACACACACACACACACACACACACACACACACACACACACACACACACACACACACACACACAGACATAGACATATTGGTTTCTTTGGAAACTAATGCAATGTAATCAAAAATAATATATTTGTATATTTTATGCCAGCTATTTCCCACTGATAATAGCCTTATATTTGTGTTGTATATCAGGTGGATGGTAAGAACTGTTTCTACTAACTTTCTATTTATCTTTACTAAGAGTCTGTAGTCTTAGCCCTCAGGCTTTAGGTTAACAAATTAACTTCTCTGTTTGACTTTGGTGAGTCCTCTAAAAAATAACAACCACAATGTGGGATGTCATCGTAACCCGCTGCATGAACTTACTTGCTTGGCCTTAAATATTGCAACATAAAGTTGTTGAAATGATTTCATCATTAGATATGAGGAACCACAGAGGCCACTTCCTCGTAACAAAATATTCGTGATGTACAACGTGATTAGAGTTTATGACCATTTTATGCTATTGATATAAAGAAAAGCACTCAGCCATATCCAGGTCAGCAAAAATGATCAAGGTCGTGTCCACCCACGCATCTATCAATACTTCCTTGATATCATTATTGTGACAGGGCTAAAATCCACCACGCATCTCAGACTGATGATATCTGACTATCTAAGTGCAACGGAGAGTGGGCGCAGTCCTTGAGTTTAGTGCATTAAAGCACATGGAAATCAATTTGAAAGTAATCTTTCCTCTAATCCTGTGCATGGATTCCTGTCTCCTCAGTCAAAGACTTGCCGCTGCCCCGGTTCGTGCTGGGGAAGAACGAGGCGGAGGCGAGGCACGCAGCGCTGTACACGGACACGGACGGTCTGTTCCCGGCCTCCGCTGCTGCCGTGATGCCCAGACCGCCTGGCTGGGTTATCCAAAACAAGAAAGGTCCCCCAGCATCCACTTCACTTCCTGTCCATGAGGTCGTCCAGCCCCTGGCGCCAAGCATAGAACCACAGGTTAGTAATCCTACTCTCCTCATATAGAAATTAACACTAATGGCGCATTTCCACTAAGCGTGCCCGGCCCGTTTTTGGTTGCGTTTCCACTCGGCGTAGTTCCGGCTAGCCGGGTACTTTTTCACAGTTTTTCTGGCTCTCCAAAATTGAGGTTCTTTCCGGGTCAACAACCGGGCTGAGTATGCTAAACTAGTGAGAGAATCGCTGGCACTACAACAAAATGAACATATTTGACCGTGATTAAATTGTAATACACGTTTCAAAATGATGCTGAAGTAACAACATACTGATACCGGTTAGTAAAAGCCATGAATTAATGCTTTGACAAGTCTGCAGACAGACGGCAGGCGAAAAGCCTTTTAAAATGCGTGTTTTCTGAATGGAGATTGGCTAAGCTAACGCAGTATATGCTCCGACCGTCCACACTCACAACAACGGCCTACAGACATAAATAAACCAGCGACTGTATTCGCCATGACACAGACAGTCTGTGGTTTGTACTTGTTTAACTTTTGTCTAGTTTCTGAACAGATATGAAGAGCTGTGAGCTCTGAGTGCTAACAGCTAACGGCTGATGTTGGTTTTGGGGTTCTCATTGAAGATGACTTCACGGCTCCGCCTACACTGCGTTACTATAGTTACTACCCCAGCTACTAAACTGTAATGGAAACGCAGCATAAAGTGAGCCTGGCCTAACGAGCCTAACGAGGCCTAGTCATACCGTACTAAGCCGAGCGAGGCCCTGCAGTGGAAATGCGCCATTACTGGTGTACAAACAAACATGACTACTTAGTGTTTGATATCATCACATGTCTTTGCTCTTTTGCTTGATTTAAAGATACTGTACATGTATACATGCAAAAACAATAAATGAAGGTATTAGTTTAGTTCGATTTTCTTTTTTAAACAATTCTTTATTTGGTGTCGCATAGTATTTGTATTTCATTTTGCTCAGTGAACAGATAGCAAACAAACCAAGATACAATAAATGAGTAAATAAACAAGCAAAGAAAATACACACAAAATAAAACAAGAATAAAAAACGGTACACATGGGGTGTTTTTCTGTGTTAAAGAAAACAGTTGAGTAGTTTTAACATATTTATTTTGATTTTCCCACAATTAAGAACACATTGAACTTTACTTTGATCTCCTTTACTTTGATTTCCTCAAACAACTGAGTGCAGCAGTTACTAAAGATATGCTACCGGAATACTCTCCTGCTTCCTGTGTTTTTTCCTGTCCATTTTTGTGTCCGTAAAGCTCAAATGACTCTTTGTCTTACAGTGTGTTGCCTCTCAGTAACGTAGACCTCTTATCTATTTGCATCTATTGTGAAATAGCTAGTAGCTTGAACATCCCTTATCTGTGATGAGCAGATGATAAAAGCTTTGAAGCAGTCATCTTTGGCTGTGGATGTTCGCGATGGAAATCTTATAGTATATGAAATGGCATCTGAAAGTTAATACCCATAACATGTGGGAGGTGTGTGGCGCAGTGGATAGAGCCTTGGTGTTGGGATCAGGGGGTCACAGGTTCGAACCCCACTGCAGTCAGCATGTCGTTGTGTCCCTGAGACACTTCACCCCAAATTGCTCCTGTGGGGATTGCCCACAGTATTGAGTATGGAAGTCGCTTTGGATAAAAGCGTCTAACAAGTAACATGTAATGTAATGTAATGTAATGTGAAACCATAATATAACCGTAGTGGTGACACTTCTGCACACTGAGCTTCTGCTTCCTCACTGTGTGTCAAATTAAGATTTTATAACGCTGCATGTCAGAAGCTGGTGATTCTCATTCAAGCTCTAGTTGCTTACTGAATGTATTTTTAATCTGCATACATATTTCATGTGTTTGATTGTATGTTGTGTGTTACCAGCCTGAGCCAACGTCCCCGGTGGTCTCCCCTCACCAGTCTCCCCCCACCTCCCCTCAATCGTGGAGGAAACACAAGCGTCAGGCCAGCGGAGGGAACGCAGACAGACAGCCGGCCGTTGCTCCAGCTGGAGCCGTGTGGACGCACTTCAGAGAAGCACAAGCAGCAGGTAACATCCCGACCGTTGATATGATGGCATATTTAATTAATGTGGAGCTGCAACATGTAGACAACTAGGTGATGGACAATCAGTGTATCGATTGTTGTTTGTTTAGAAACAATGCCTGCATTCTTCTGTGCCCGTCTCTACAGTGTAGTGTTCATTTCGTCAGCTATTTTTTAATTTAGTTTTAGTCTTAGTCCTGTGTTAAATTTCCTTTTTAGTTTTAGTCATATTTAGTCACCTTCATCCTGTTTTTATTTAGTCGACTAAAAGTCTGAGCATTTTAGTCTTACTTTAGTCAAAGAAAACTAATTATTTGAGTCTACTTTTTGTCAATGAAAACTGTTGAGTCTTTTTTAGTCATCAGATTATATAGAACATTTCAGTCAAACTAGTCTAGCCAAAACCAATCATTTGTCATTTTAGTATATATAAATAAATAAGATTATATCTTGTCCTTATTTGATGAAAAACAGGTTGAATGATTAAGAAGCTTTGCAGAGAGTATCAGGTTTGTGGTGTTTTTACCAGCTGTGGCCACATTGCTTCCCTTCTGATAAAACAATGCATTCGCTTTTTTTCTCCGCCTCATTGAAGCGAAAATGGGCCCAAATATCACATCGTTTCTTTCTCCCAAGCAGTGGTGGCTTTAGACTTTTTCGTTGTCAGTCATTTTGACGGACAGGATCGTAACATTTCCATCATAATCCATTATTATCCGTCGAGTGCACAATGTATCTCTCACTCGCGCTGACGGGGGGTATTCGGTTAACGCGAGTGCGACCACTGCTCCCAAGCCCTGTTGCCATTTCATTTTCTGTTAAATAAGGTTAGTTAGACCATGAGTTAGACCCGAGTCTTCCTGACAGTTCATATTGTGCCGCTGCCCGGTGTAATTCAAATCTACCGCAGCGCGCAGCACGGACACACAGCTGCTGCCCAGCCGCAGCACGGACACACAGCTGCTGCCCTGCCGCAGCACGGACACACAGCTGCTGCCCAGCCGCAGCACGGACACACAGCTGCTGCCCTGCCGCAGCACGGACACACAGCTGCTGCCCTGCCGCAGCACGGACACACAGCTGCTGCCCAGCCGCAGCACGGACACACAGCTGCTGCCCAGCCGCAGCACAGACACACAGCTGCTGCCCAGCCGCAGCACGGACACACAGCTGCTGCCCTGCCGCAGCACGGACACACAGCTGCTGCCCTGCCGCAGCACGGACACACAGCTGCTGCCCAGCCGCAGCACGGACACACAGCTGCTGCCCTGCCGCAGCACGGACACACAGCTGCTGCCCAGCCGCAGCACGGACACAGCTGCCCCAGCCTGCAGCCCCTGCTCTGCCCAGCCGCAGCACGGACACACAGCTGCTTGCCCTGCCGCAGCACGGACACTCAGCTGCTGCCCAGCCGCAGCACGGACACACAGCTGCTGCCCTGCCGCAGCACGGACACTCAGCTGCTGCCCAGCCGCAGCACGGACACACAGCTGCTGCCCTGCCGCAGCACGGACACTCAGCTGCTGCCCAGCCGCAGCACGGACACACAGCTGCTGCCCTGCCGCTGCACCGGAAATGGAACTGCTGGGAGAAAAACTGCCTATCAGAGATGTAACGTTATCTTTAATAATATTTCGTCTCCTCATTTTTCGTCAACGAAAGTAAAGAGAGATTTTGGCATCGTTTTTATTTAGTGAACTACATTTTCGTCTCGTCTCTTTTCGTCAACGATATTGCATGATGATTTCGTTACAGTTATTGTTTACTATCGTCTCGTTTTCGTCATGGAAAAAAAGGTCGTTGACGAACATATTTCGTCATAGTGTTAGTCAACGAAATTAACACTACGACAGTGATCCAGCTTTTCTGTTTTATATAACTATTGACTGAATATCTTAGGCTATTAGACTGTTGATCAGACAAAACATCACATTTCAAGCCGTCACCTTGGACTCTAAGAAACGTAGATACCACATTTTCACTATTTCCTGATTAATTGTCAATATAATCCTCAGATGAACTGATACAGAAAATAATCTTTAATAAAGTTAAAGACAGTGGAAAGAGGCGACAAGATGAAGGATAACTCTTCTGCGGAGTGGAGTGTTTTCTGATGTTGAAAAGCTTAAATATATAGTTTTAGATTAATAACACATACCAGCTATTATATTTTGGTTACAGTCGTATTAACTCCTTATGGACCACCAGTGAGGAACATTGAGACGAGGACAAAGACCTTGCAGAAAAGCCAGTACAGAGCATATTAGTTGTGTTTGTATTACTTCCCGATGTTTGCAGCTTGTACATAAATGATGTTTGCTGAGAGTGGCAGTTACATCAGTTAGTCATTAGGAGAACACAGAGGAACATCACATGCCCTGAGCAATGCTTTCATCAGCACAAAATGTGTTGAGGATACTCTGGTACTAACGGCACGTCCACACTACAGCTTCAAAAAAAGCTTGGAGCTGGGCGTGTCTGAAGCTCGACCAACAACCAATCACATGAATCTCCCGCCCCTGACACACAAGCAGCGGTTTGATTGGCTCGAGCTTGTACCGGCATATGATTTGATTGGCTGACGCTTCCACCGAAAGCTTCAGAAGCTTCAAAAGTTGAACATTGCTCAACTTTTGCAGCCTGAAACGCCAGGAAAGCTCCGCTCTGCTTCCCACAATGCAGTTCGGCGAAAAGTGACGTCACCCCATTCAAAGTGAATGGGCAGACGCGTTGGAAATCGTTTTTGAAGCTGTAGTGTGGACGGGCCGTCAAGCTGGTATAAAAAGGATCCCTTAAAAGCGTCACGTCTGAATTGATTAGCCTCCAGTTGCAGCCCTAATCCTCTCCTAATAGCACGTGTGTATCATGGAGATGTAACTATGTTTCCTCTCCTCCTCCACAGGTGCGGTGCCCGCTGAAGGGATGTGGCCGTCTCACTCGCCCCCTCCTCCGGGTCAGGAGAGTTGGGTCAGTTTCACAGCGGACACGCCGCCATCCAGCGCCATCCCAGGAATGCATCCCTCATCAGCCCAGGTAGGGCAGTCCAACACGTCTATCACCACTAGGGCTGCAACAAACGACTCATTTGATAATCGATTAATCTATCGATTAATGAAACGATTAATCGACTATTCGGACTATTACTGTATGCCTTGCACAATTTCTCAAACGCTCTTATTTAGCCATCAACTTTTAGATTTAGCTTGAGGTTGTTTTAGGCATGTGGAAACTAACAATGAAGACAATAAAGATGAATACTTAATATTAATAATATTTCACATCAAAACAAACAACAGTGTTTTAATAAATCGTATTTAATAATCTGATGACAGACTGTAAACAGAATAGCTGAAACTTTAACAAACTAAATAACTGAGTTTCCTCTAATCATTAACCCATGTTTGTATAATGTAGTTAACTCCGTGTGTTGCTGCTAGCATACATAACACCTGACGTGGAAATGTTCCTCGTGGATGGGGCTACAGAGCTGCTAGAAAGACGGTCGAACCTGGTGCATTTCTCCGTCTGAACGTGGAGCACTTTTGATAAATGTTTTGACAAATTGCTCGTGTTACCGCCCTTACATGCTAAACTCTTATTGCACTTTTGGTAACGAGGATTGTCCGCATCGAGACGGGTAAAGTTTAACCACACCTCGGAGCGCGTTCTCTCCGCCATCCCCGCCGTGTGTTGCTGCATGTAGCAGAGCGTGTGTGTAAACTGCCCCGCCCCCTCGCACACAGACGGGAGAGAGATCTCGTCTGGATTGGAAAGATCGAAAATACATCATAGACACATTTGTTTGTCTTTTTGCATATTAGAAACGAGTTGGCGAAACTAAGACTGCGATATAATGCTTATGTAGCAATAACCCATATGACATCTCTTTTTAAAATGTCTCCAGTACCGATAAAAAGACCAATAACGTTGGAGCTTAACGGCACGTAAAACACGTGATGACGTCACCAACGAATCGACGACTGAATTAGTTGGTAACTAATTTGGTCATCGATTAAGTCGATTAGTTGTTGCACCCCTAACCACCATCTTAATAAAGAACTGATTTCCCTTTTACAAATTGCAGTTATTTTATGTGCAACTCACTTTTCGTTGAGGTAGCTTGGCTTTAAATTCTTCAGTTGTTTAAAATGTTCAGGATTTATTTCTATAAAGCACACAATCTGCATTTGTCTTACCCAAGTCCTCATACATAGCATTTAACTACAGACTACTGATAATACATCAACTAATTCCACAGAAAAGTGCGTCTGTGGTTACAAAGGAATCAGACAAATCTTGAGATTGTGAAAAGGACAATGGATTGATTCTGACAGGCTGTGTTAATCATTGCAGTCGTCATCACCCTCTTTTATCAAATGCAAAGACATTACAAACATAAGATATCTTACTAACTGAAGACTTAAACATATATCAATGTTTCCCCTGCCTGCACTGCTAGACCTTAACTCTCGTGTGACATTGTTTAGGCCAAGTTGAAAACCAGCCCCTGTACCCAGTGTCTGAGTTAAGACAGACGTCATGCTGATCTTTTGTTTCTTGAGTAATGTTATTGCATATTTCAAATATGAGATGATTCATGGGAACTAGTGATAGGCTTTCTGACTGTCCTACTGTTCCAAATTCCTTGAAGAACAGGACTGTTTTGGAAGAGTAACATTGCCGTTTTTTGACATGTCACATGTAATCAACAGTCATGGGATTTTTTTTTTTAACAGTTTCAAATGTAAACAGCCCAAACTATGGCTAGAAAAATGCATACTGTACACTAGGGCTGTGCAATTAATCATATTTTAATCTACATTACGATTTTGGCTTGCAATGATTACGAAAACAACGTAATCCAAATTAAACGATTAATTTTTATTTTAAAAAAATGTAATTATTTTTTTTTTAATGGGTTTTTCAGTTGAATTATAATTAAAGTTCAGGGTAATCAACTGTTAAAAACATACTGTTACATTTTGTTGTTGTTGCAATAAATGGATGTTTTCAAAGTAAATGGATAATCGTTTTTAATAATCGTGATATCAATTATTGACCAAAATAATCGTGATTATGATTTTTGCCATAGTCGCACATAGGACATGGTTTATTCTGAACTTTACTTTCAGTGCTGGTTTAATATATCCATGTCTATTAAATCAGTGCTGTTATCTCAAATGTTTCTGTAAATGTCCCATTTGTTCCCCATAGGAAAGCACAACGATACGAACGGTGGCCTCAGGAGCAACAGCCAATGAGATGCAGCGACAGACGAGCGGCTACGATGATCCGTGGAAGATCACGGACGAGCAGAGACAGTATTATATAAACCAGTTTAAAACCATCCAGCCAGATCTAAACGGCTTTATACCTGGTAGGATTATGCAGAAAATAACACAATAAAGCTAACGTTTAAGGATAATTGTTTAACCATCAGTTTCTTTGGGTTTTAGGGTCGTCTGCAAAAGAGTTCTTTACCAAATCAAAACTACCGATTTTAGAGTTGTCACATATTTGGTGAGTCAACCCTTTTATCCACAAACACTATGATTATCTGTGCTGAATGTATACAGTTGTTTTGTGAGGACTGCAGACTCACCTACGTCTAATGTGTGCTTTGAAGGGAGCTGTCAGACTTCGATAAAGACGGGGCGCTGACCCTGGATGAATTCTGTGCCGCCTTTCACCTGGTCGTGGCCAGGAAAAATGGATATGACCTCCCTGAGAAGCTGCCTGAGAGCCTGATGCCAAAGCTGATTGACCTGGATGACTCAGCAGGTCCGCAAGCCTCCCCCCTCCCTCCCTTCCTCTCACTCTGACTCTCTGTCTGTGTTCCTACCTCCCCTAATGTCCCAACCTCAGGCCTCATAAAGCCTGTGAGGTTACAGCACTGCAGTAGTAGTAAATCTATACATTTACTCGGGTGATGAAGTACTTTCTATAATGGAGCTGCTGTAGGTTTCTGCTGCCCTTTCAACGTTATATACTGTACAGCAAAGACAGACTCAATGAGTTGGTAAATTAGACAATTGTTTTCTGTATTTAAGGGAAAGGTAACACACTATGAAAAAGCACTGGTCTTATTTTTAAATATATATAATATCCCCTAGGGCTGCTCGATTATGGCAAAAATCATAATCTCGATTATTTGGGTCAATAATTGATATCACGATTATTAAAAACGATTATCCATCTACTTTGAAAACATCCATTTATTGAAAAACAAATGTTGAACAGTATGTTTTTAACAGTTGATTACCCTGAACTTTAAGTATAATTCAACTGAAAAACCAATTAAAAATAAATAAAATAAATAATCGTTTTATTTCGATTAGGTTGTTTTCATAATCGTTGCAAGCCAACATCGTAATTGCGATTAAAATACGATTAATTGAGCAGCCCTAATATCCCCTTAAGAGTAGTTGCATTAATGAACTATAATTTTGTTGTCATATTAAGCATTTTCCCTTGTCTGTCTTTCATTTTTTTAATTACATTTTACATTTACAAAAGGAAAACTGAGTATTTCTGTCCTTCAAAAATTAAGCGGTTTTTAAACGAGCAAAAACTAGCAAGAAAAGTATTGACAACTTTCTCAAACAACAAATAAAGAGATGATGTATTGCCTTTTGTTTGCCACCCGGACCCCTAATATTTTAGTTGTGGAATAACATGGCTGACCTGTGTCTAATGTTCTGTGTCCAGAGGTCCCGGACCAGGCCGCGGACGTCGGGTACTCGGGCTCCCCGGTGGAGGTCACCCCCAACAAGTCTCCCTCCATGCCTTCACTCAACCAGGCCTGGCCCGAGATGAACCAGAACAGCGAGGTTCACAACACAAACATTTCTTATTGCTCCATGTTCGTTTGCTTTGCTGTGTTGCATTTGATTCATCATGATTAATTGCTGAGGGGTAAATGGGGGCTTTTTCTTTATCCATCCATCATGATTTGACTGCTACTTCATCCTCTTCATCATCAAACATAATTACTGATAATTCAGCACCTCTTCTCTCACTTCCTGTGCTGTTCTGTGTGGAAGTCTGTTGTTCCCGCGCCCGCCGATGATGTCACATCGATGGCCGATGATGTCACACGACGGACGCGGCTCGGGCTGATGATGTAAATGTGTGATGTCACTGCACTGGCTGACATGTTTTTTCTCACTGTCTGTCTGTCTCCTGCAGCAGTGGGAGACGTTTAGCGAGCGCTCCTCCAGCTCACAAACTCTGACCCAATTTGACTCTAACATTGCACCAGCTGACCCTGTAAGTCAATCACTTAGTCTGCATGGTTTCACCATTAATGGACAGACATTAACCCTCTCTGGATCTCCATGAGCTCTCTCTCTCTCTCTCTCTCTCTCTCTCTCTCATCATCTGTCTCCTCTCTTCTCTCT
>NW_022991376.1:82079-142079 GCF_902827175.1 Gymnodraco acuticeps
TACACTCATTTATCCACAGTTACAAAGTTTTCTTTATACAAGTCTCATAATTTCTGAGGTTTTTAATTGCAAATGTATGACTTAATAATCTTAAACAATAATATAGGTTTTTTTTCATCTGTAAATGAGAGTGTTTTTTCTCGAATACGGCAACTGTGATCTCTTTCTTGTAAAATGACAGCATTCCTCTGAGATCTTGAGTTTTTTAAAGAAAACTACCCTACTTGCCCGGCTTTTATTACAATACAATGCCTCAAATACTCCGTAGCATGCAGAAGCCAGTTTTATTATAAAACAAGAATAGCATGCAGAAGAACTTGGAATCATCTATGAGTGTGAGCTAAAGCTTATATGCAACACTAGTACGTGTTTTGAGAAACATACAGATTTGAATGGCTTCCTCAGGATTTGTGTCATAACATCTTGATGATACGTTTAGTAAGAGTACATCAGGGGTCGGCAACCCACCATTGGCACGCTGCACTGTAACCAGTGGCACACTAGGAATAAGTGTGCAAAAATATTTACATTTTATTTTCGGATCCTGAACGAGACCACTGTCAGAGCGCGTCTCCCCGTTACCTGCAGAAGGAAGCCATGCACGCAACGCAGCCCCCCTCTCTTTAACTCCAGGCGACTTTCTGCCGCTTTCCTCCGTGGTGCAGTGCTGATCGTTTCACCACGGAGGAAAGCACTTCACTAATTGCAGTACCCATAAGGAGCTGTACAAATGCCACAGTTTTTGCGTGGCTGTGTCTTTAGTTGAAAGCCCAGTGGCGATCTGCTCATCTCTCAATAACAATAATATGCTACATAGGGGCGGACTGGCCATCGGTGTGTTCTGGAGAATCACAGAACGGACGGTCGTCCTTATTATTATGCCGGTTAAACCAATTATTTAAATGTGTTTAAATGGCATCATGTATGTTGCGCTGACAGGTGAAAAAGGTCCACACACTGCTTGACAGTTCACGAGTGTCGGGCTCTTCCCGACTTTGCCGACCCCTACGATGTGAATCAGGTAGTAAGAAACCAAGAGGCTGCTCTTTGTTTTGAGTAAACAGTACTTGGCGTCATTAAACATAATCACGCTGGATTTAATTCATAAACGTACAGTGGAAATATTCCGTGGTCATGTTTCCGAAGCTGTTCCTGAAGATATTTAGTGATAAAATGAGATGGTCTTCACCCCGTAGAGCTAACTCAACATTTGTTTTATCTTAAACCCTCAGACCACAACCACCCGACCAGTCCGCTGCTGTCTCAACCTCCAGAGCTGTCCGAGGAAGCCAGTCTATCGACATCCATGTTTGTAGCGGCCAACGCTGTCGGTGAGTAAAGGATGGGCTGCTGTGCCAGGGAGATGTTGAAAAAATAACCAATTGGTCGTTTTGTGGCAAAAAAATAAAATACAAATCAATGCAACATTTGTTTTTTGCCCACATTCTTCCTTGTCAAAACCTGGTGCCTACATTACCCACAATGCAACTGCACTACAGACCATTCAGCCTGACATGCTTTTGCATTATATCCAAGTCATCAATCACATTGAGGTTGTAACTAACTGGAATAAAATGTCTTCACGTGCTGATGTTTTGTTTTGATGTCTTTTTAAAGGTGATGGCTACAGCAGTTCAGACTCCTACACCTCGGACCAGGAGCCAATCACAAGACAAAGGTCAGTATTGATTTATTGACATGTCTTTGTGTCATGTATCCAAGCATCTGTTCCTGTTATTATTTTTCCAATCTGCTCTGATCAATCTCATTGTAAACCGATTAGGGAGAATTTGTTCATATCTTGCCCCGATAAACATTCATCTTGCAATATACTAATATATATATAAATAGTTATAACGCTATAAACCGTATTTAATTTACATTATTTAACGTCATATTCTGTGACATTATGTATAAAGACTTTTTGCACTACTTTTGATTTTGTATTTGATTATATACGTTGCATTGTTGGAGCTCAGGTCAGAAGAATGTCACTGCCATTCCTACACTGTAGCTCTGAGCATATGACAATAACCTTTTAATTAAAGAAACATATTTGTGTCCAGGTCTCTGTCGGGGACGTCTCCAGAAACTCTGAAGGTGGTAGCCCCCCCTCCGCCGCCCCCCCGCCCGCACCCCTCTCACTCTCGCTCCTCGTCTCTCGACATGAATCGCACCTTCGCCACCGTAACCGCTGCAGGACAACCGCCATCTTTAGCCATAACTTACCCGCCCGCTGTGCCTCCGAGACCCCTCCCCACACAGGTGAGGGGGACCGAAACACTCAATGATGCAAATTCAAAACCCAGCTCTTCGCATCGGTCTCCCTTGTAAACTAATTTCCATCACCTAGTTTCCGTTCAACATTACCATCCCTTCAGTCACATTATTTTATCACATGGCAATACTTATGTTGATGTGTAATGTTTTTATAATCTTAATGCTATGACGTTTGTATTTAGTTTTTGTCATTTCTTGTGATTTGGGGCTATAATACATTTTGATTTGATTTGGACAGAAAAACATCGCATTATCAAAATCAATTAAAAAAGATTATATAAATTGTTTTGTGATCTGTCTACTTATCCTATGTACCCTGTAACTCGTCTGCATAGGGTGCAGTTTATTGCATTTTATTGAATTACTTGAAAGAAAAAACTCCTGTATCAAGTGTGATTTTACTCATGAAGGCCTTCACCCCTCCCCTCCCTCTTTTCAGTCGTCAGCACCACACACCGGGCATCGTTCGGAGGCTGAGGTTGTTCCAGGCGGCCCTGCGGCGCTCACCGCCTCCACCTCCCCCCAACAGATTCCCCAGCAGCCCAATTTCGCCGACTTCAGTCAGTTTCAGGCCTTCGCTGCGACTGACCAGCCTTCCAGCCTGCCGGAGGACGATATCCACAGTGAGCCAGGACAGGTAGTGTGTGTGAGTGTGTGAGTGAGTGTGTCCAGTGTCCACCCCTTATTAAACCCTAAAGTGAAATTGACATCTGCTGTTTTATTGAAAATTACATTCAGAGTTTCACAACAATGTACATACAAATTGCACTAACAACAAACTAGCTGGGGTATAGTTGTCTTAAGAAGAAAATACATTTGATGAATGTCCAAAATGATTACCCTTTTCTAACTTGTCTGAGTATATATTTTTAATTACATTGTGACTGTTCTTTTTGTAATTGTCGCACAATCCCTTGCATGTGTGGGAAAAATTAGACGCATCATTTTAAAGTTGACACCCATAGTGTTTCCCATTGTCTGTGTTCGTTTCAGAGTGTACCATCTGATGCTTTTCTGTGTCTACAGGTGGAGAAGCCTTCAGAGGGCGCCGGCCCTTTAAGAACCGTGAAGAGTGACGGCCAAGTAGATGAGAGAGTCCCAGCCACTGTCAGCTCTGTAAGTCAACATATTCTTCTATTAAATATGAACTGAATATATTATCAACTACTTACAACAATACTTATCAACCATTAAATATCATTAAACCAAAGATATTCAATATATCATTTACTTTTGTTTCCTCGTCAGGCCAAATGTTCCGGGTCTGGTCCGTTAGGCCCGCCTCCCAAACCTGTGCGCCGGAGGTTGAAATCTGAAGACGAGCTGCGACCGGAGGACGAGGCACCCGGTCCGCAGAAATCGAACGTCATCGCTGCCGTCCTGGCCACTCAGCCCTCCATCCCCAGGTAGGACATTCAGTTAGTCTGTGAACAAGAGCTTTGGAAGGACTTGGTAAACGTAAGTTAAGGTTAGCATTTTCAAAAGGGGGGTTCGTTTAGCATGAAACACTTGAAATAACTAAATCACATGTGTCAAACTCGAGGCCCGGGGGCCAAATCAGGCCCGTGGTGGATTTAATTTCGGCCCGCAGGATCATTTCTAATTACTATTAGATCTGGCCCGCCGGTATATTGCACGCACACCTTCACTCCATCCTGAGGGTTTCCTCAGCTCAGAGCCTGAGCCCAAACATTGATGACCTTGCACCCGAGATGAGACGCCAAGTATCTGAACTAGCATCACAGAGCAGCACACTGAGTCTACATGGATGTTTCCTTCTGCACTTTCTTTCTTGAGACAACAGAGCATGTTTGGTTTTCTCTTTGAGGGGAATAGTTTTTTTGAAGCTGTTGTTGGCCTGTGGGAAAATGTAATCATTAGAAATGAATGCAACTGATTATTTAATGTTTAATGTTGTTTTTATAGGCAATCATTTAAGCTTTGTTAGTTCCAGGTTTAATATGTGCAATAAGTTCATTTCAATAAGTTCTGCAATAAACATTGAACCAGTCCGGCCCTCCATTAGCACCCATTTTTTTATTTTGGCCCAGTGTGTTTGAGTTTGACTCCCCTGAACTAAAGGATACGTTAAAAAAAAAAAAGTAGAAAGAAAGTGAGGTCAAAGATGTGTGTATCTCACACTGCACTGTAACTTTAATTCATGTACCTTTTGTTATTCATGTTCTATTATCTTTGTGTTTTAAATGCCATTTTATAATATTAATGTCTTTCATTTTTGTAAAGCACTTTGAATTGCCTTGTGTTGAAAGGTGCTATATAAATAAACTTGCCTTGACTAAATTGTCTTTTTAATCCAAAAGTATGTGTATTTGTGATTTCAGGTCAGTTGGAAAAGACAAAAAGTCGATTCAAGCTTCTATCAGAAGAAACAAGGAGACGAACACAGTGTTAGCACGACTTAACAGTGAACTGCAGCAACAGCTGAAGGTACGCACAATCAAAAATAAATAACAATATGATTCTTTCAGGCTGGAAAAGAAATCACTCCTAACTTCCTCTCATTCTCCAGGACCTGCTTGAAGAGAGGATATCCCTGGAAGTGCAGCTGGAGCAGCTCAGACCGTTCTCTCATCTTTAACCAACGTGAGGAGGAAAACTCTGCTGTAGTTCATCTGAAGCGAGGCTGTGCCCCTCGGTGTGACTCCCCCCCCCCCCCCCCCCCCCCTCCACCCTCCCCCCCCCCCTCCTCCTCCTCCTCTTCCTCCTCCCACCATCTCAGCTTTCCCTGGAGGCTCCGGCCGGTTGCAGGGTGCTCAGTTAAATCTCCTACGCTCCATCACACACACATTAATCATAAACCAGAAGCAACTGAGAGCACAGATCCTCCAACAGGCGGAGGAGGAAGTGACAGGAGCGTCGGGGGGGGGGGATTTACACAAACTGGCACTTTTCAATTTTTCTCAAAAGAAAGTGAGGACGACTGAGACATGAGTGGCGGACAAAACTGCGAGTGCCGTCTGAAGACAAAACTGCTGGTGTCTGATCACTTTGTGAATGACTGAAGAAGAAAGGTGTGTGAGAGTGACTGTGTGTGGCTGTGTTCCTGTTTAGTGATTACTTGAAGCTAGCACCAATGTGTTTATTCTGTCTTGGGGTACGGACTCTACCACACCAAACTCCTTTTAAAATCAGGCACATTTTAAAGAGCAGTGTCGTGTTTTTGAGTAATACTTCTTCACTATTTTTTTTGTTAGAGAAGATCCATATCATTTAAATGGAGTCTGTGATTAGCTTAGCTTAGCAAAGGCTAGCTTTAAGGCTTTCAAAACATCTACACCAGGAGTTTGGTGAGGTCTGTCTCCATTAAAACATACTGTGCTTCTTCTGAACAGGACTTTGTGTGTGTGTTTGTGTGAGGCCTTACACGGCTAAATCATTATGGTGAAGGCTTTTTTTGTTTTAGTTTGACGCATCCTGTGACATTAATTCAGCCCCTCCCTCTTCTTACTGCCCCCTTGAAGTGTGTGTGTGTGTCACATGTTACACAGTGTTGGGTTTGATGTGACTGAATGGTTTAAACTTTATGCCAAATGACTGAACTCTGCTCTCTTGCCTCTGTCTGGGCTGTGTTTTTAAAAACAGAAATGCAACCATCTTTCCTTCTGGTTTCTCTTGTGTGTAAACATCTCGGCTTTCTTTTTTAAACATTTCAGTTGCTTTTTACCGTCTTTTTCTTTCACATGGATGGGAAACCAGTTCAAAACAGATATTCACTCGAACGGTATGAAGATTTTCCAGCTGCTTGACTGCAGGGGGCTAAATGTATGAATATTTTTTTCTTGTGATCGGCAAACAAACACGCATGCACAGATCTAGAGTTACAGATTTAAAAACTCAGCGGTTTTCTAATCGGGCAGGCGGCACTATGCAAGTACGGGCGATACATCCTCACAACTATACTTAGCTGTTTGTACTATGATAGTAGCAACTGTGTGAGCAGTATACTCTGGTTTTTGTATCGTAGATCTTCCAGAACACCATTTACTGTACGTTTGTGATTCAATCGGCCTTTTTTCTTTCCCTCTGGAGCTTCCCCTCTCCCCCGGCTCCAGAGGGAAGTCCAGATCAGTGTTTTATCAGGGCACGTTCACCCTACATGTGCGAGATGTGACCATGGCTGGGTGTAGACGAAGCTTACTACAGACGGAGACCAGTCGACAGAAAAGGAGACCTGAATGACCCAACTGCACTTTGAACCTAAACCTCCTCCTTATTTGTATTTTTACTTGTTACATCCCTCTTCCTGCTTTCTTTTAACTCTTGCATGTTGTCCTTCATGCGTATTTAAAAGAAGAAGAATAATGAACCACTCGTTTTATTTCTTCACCTTGGAAACTGTAAGGGTTTTTGTGCCAGTACCCTAAAAGTCTTGTTGGGTTAATTATTTTTTATAAGTGTTTTGTCCCCGGAGCTTCCTGTGTGTCTGAAGAATCTGTGTTCTTCTCAAAGCCTTACTCCCCGACTGGCGTTCAGGTTTCCTCTGTGGCTGACTGACCTCTCCTCCTTGTCCTATCAAGGCTCGCCTTCTTTTTTCTGCTGTTGAGGACGATGATGTGTGTGTGTGTGTGTGTTATATAGTTTCCAGACCTGGAACTAATACCATTTGAAACTCTATTAAAATGCAGGATTGATTTATGTTTGCTAGCACAACAGCTAACATCCTTTAAACCCCCAAAGGCAATCCAGACAGGCAGAAGCAATCACCTCTTGAGTCTTTAATGGGATTTTGAATTATATTTGCTCCCAGATCTGTGTTGTATATTGTATATGATACACACTTTTGGATTCATATGTACATTTGCATTAATTGCTGACTAACAGCGAAAGAATATTCTATTTAATTCCTTCTCTCTTGGCTGTGGGATCCTAGATGTTTAACTGCATGGATGTACTGTATCTCTGCAGAGTCAACTAGCAGCTGTGTGATTTTTACACAAAAATAAAAACGGCACAATATTTTAAACGCTGCTCTCCTTTGTTGTTTGGCTTTAATGAGAAATTAAAGGTGGGGTAGGTAATTCACTTCAGAAACACTTTGTTATATTCCATGGAATGCTCTTAACATCCCGATAGCAATGAATATATTAAGTGCTTTGACAATAAATACATACACAAATGTCATCTGTGGAAGCCGTGGCGCTGTAAAAAGCACGACCAATCGTCTGAGCCGGCCCGGCTAAAATAACTGGATGGCCTACCTGCCTGTCAGCCTTCCATCTGTGCACAAACTTATCTCGTGCCCTCATTGGTCATGTGCGCGTTCGTGTGTGTTGGAGGAGGGGGCAGATTTTTCTTCGGCTGCGTACTTTCAAATTCTAGCTCACTCGAGCTGGTTTCTCCATTCTTTACCTACCCTACCTTTAAGGCGAGACACGGCAGGCAAAAACATCGTTTTTCAAGTACGGGTCAATTTTGAGATTTTGTGCTATTTTGATTCCATAACATGTTTTCTTTCAGGCTTTTGGAAGGAAAACGTACAAAATACACATTTAAGTGTTTATTTTACTATAGTTTGTCTATTTGCGTCTGTAGATTTCTCCTAAATTCACCAAAAGTTAGCATTCTAACGTAACATAAAGTACCGCGACCGCTGTGTGCACCATGTCAACAGAGGTATCGCTGGAAAGCTCCGTCTCTCCTGCACAATCTCATCGGATCCAAATATGGTCATTTCCTTTGTATCAGCAACCAATCGTGAAAGCACAAAGGGGTCTTAAACCAAGAAACGAAATCTCATTGGCTGGTGTAAATATCTGACAACGTGATTCGTTCAGATGCGTCACGTGGTGTGCTAAAACACTTCCTGGTTAGCTTTCAGCTAGAAATTGAAATCTCAAAATGCCAAAAGAACAGCGAAAAAAACGTTCACAGAGAAGACGACAACAATTGTCACTTGCACGAAGCAAGGTTATAAAAAAAAAAATGACCCTGAACATGAAATACCTTCACGGAGTGCGTCGAGGCGCAAGCTGTCATCTAAAGAACAGGAGGGTTTAGCTAGCGCCTCACTGCAATCTTTAAAGGTCGTTTTCTCAAAATGAGTTTTTTCTCCTACTCTGAGTTCGAAATGTCAACTTCAGTAGTACGTACATACACCAAACCTTCCAGTTATATTCCTATCAATATTATGAAGGCTTTTACAGAAGGGTTTGTTCATATATAATTCATAGCCTGAATTATACAACATTGTATACCTAAAAACATGGCGAAAATGGATATTTTAGGGCTGTTGACAGTATTTTCTGATTTATGGAATGATAAAAAGAGATATCCAATATCCCTTCTGTAAAAGCCTTAGATACTAATATGACTACAAAATGAAACAAGAATTTTGAATCTGGCTATATCCAAAGTTCAGATTTCGATTCCTGAAATGTGTTAAAATATGTGCATATTTAATGAGATAATGGATAATTTGCATATTTAAACATGCTATTTCAGAAAACTTGTAATACAAAAGACAATTGCCTTACTGTAAGTAATTAACTGGAGAAATTTCTAGCTGATACCTTTAAGTTAAAAAAAATTACCCTATTCACCCGGGGTGTCTCGCCTTAAGGAATGATATGAATACACACATTTTGCCAAAATGAGAACTTTTTTAGGATGTTTTACACTTTAAAATTAACTCCATGCAATTGTGTCTTTTGCACTTATTGAAAGGTCACAGGAAGTAAAACAAATAAAAGCGGTTTTGAGTTAATTTCTTGACTTTTCCCTTAAAAGTTGGTTGTTGTTTCAATCATGGATATGTAATATTATGTAAAGGTACATTGGAGAAAATCCAGAAATAATCATTTGTTCTCATTTCATTTTGTAAGTTTGGTTTCATTTGTTTTAATGTTTTTGTGGAAAACCTTTCATATTTCCAGAAGCAATTACTATTAAACCTCCTATCTATATAATATAATATAACAGAATAAATCCTTTTGAAATTGCTCGAATTTAAACCAAACCAGATTAGGGAAGAACTCAATTCTGCAGTGAAAAAAAGCAAACGATGTGGTCATGTGGATGCGAGGACAGAGAAGTATGCATTTGCAAATCGTTGATTTAAACCTGACCCATTACTCTTCAACAAGTTCTAGAGAAATCTCAGGATAATCAGAGCAAACAGGATTTACCTGAGATCATTTTGGAGTGGCGTCACACAAAGGTCTGATGAGATATTTGTTTTTTAAAAACCATATCAAATCTATAATGCAAAAGAAAGAGTGGAAAACATCTTGCTTTCAAAAGTCAACATAAAATGTGTCTCAGCATGTGTGTGTGTTTGTTCCCCTGTTTCTGTGCACCAACTTTAAGGTATGTATAAGCTAGAAGAAGTTTGATAAAGAAGTTATATTGTTGACGTTTTCCATGTCAGCAAGATGGATGCATTTTGGTTCCATTAATGAGAACATCTCTGTTTGACAAAGGGTGTCAAGCTGTCCAAAGAAACACAACAACACTGATTGGGTTTGAGCAGGTTTATTACATCTCTATTGTATCCTTCTTTGCGGGGCTGTTGGACAGAGGGACTTAAAGCAATCACGAACACAAACTCTAATCAGTGAGTTTAGCTCCAGAGAATGAACCACTTCCACCAACTCCGACAGCAGCTGTCAGAGATCTGTAGGACGGTGCATCGGGTAAATAAAGTCACTGACACAACTTGAACTCACTCTAAACTTACTTAACATCTTCTACAAATATTAGCAACAAACCAATCCTTGTTTTACTGAAATGTGATTGGAGGAAATATCAGTTAATTCATCTTTATATATAAGAAAAGCTGAGTGCAGATTTCTTTAAACTGAAACTCAAGCAGAAAAAGCCCCTTTTTTGCAAAGCCAAGCTCACATGATATACAGCCTGTTGTTGTTGTCTACATCG
Source organism: Gymnodraco acuticeps (assembly GCF_902827175.1). Taxonomy (NCBI): domain Eukaryota; kingdom Metazoa; phylum Chordata; class Actinopteri; order Perciformes; family Bathydraconidae; genus Gymnodraco; species Gymnodraco acuticeps. Next base: position 92,256 of record NW_022991376.1, read on the forward strand.
ACTGAATATCTTCTCTGACAGCAGGACAAAGAGCTCTAAGGGTACAATATACATCTCCGAGGTTAAACTGAGTCGTTGGCTAAAGCAGGACTTAGAGAGGATTTACAACAGAGTCAGTGCGGTGGATTCAGGTTTATTTCCCAGGTGTGTTTATCTGCAGGGTTTCTGGTGATGAGTCCAGAACATTCTCCTGTCAGCAGACAGCGCAGGTTTGGGACTTTATTTCACCATACTGTTGAAAAACAAAGAAGGAGATTAGAGATCGTCTGTGACTCTTTTTTATTATCATATCGTCCTATATTTGCCCATTTGTTCATTTTAATGACATGCTTTTCATTCATTCCCATGCTGAATAAAGTCAGAGAGTAATCAGGAATTGAGGACAAGAACTCTTTTTTAAATGTTGTTGGTCAGTGTTAATGTTTTTTTTGTCTTTGGAAACAAAATAATTAAGATAATTAGCTGAAAGAGATAACGAGATTAAGCTTTTCATCAAAAACAATTAAATCAAAATGGTCAAATAATTTAAATAGGTAAAGGTAGCGCAGGGAGAACTAGTATGCGTTAGATATTGTGGTGTAAAAACAGTAAGTCTATCAACATGGAAAAACTATAGTTATCAAAGTCATGGGGCAGCACCTCTCCTTTTATGCTGCAAAACCCGACCTGCAGGAATAACACACTCAAATTAAATAAATAATACACACCACACAATCTCATGCTATAAATCTACTCTAAAATGATAAATTAATATAAACTAAGGAAATGGCTCCTACAGTACTCTGTGGTCGTTTCCATTATGTAGGACATTTGAAATTCTAGCCGCTCTACAAACGATATGGTCGGTAACCTTGGGTTTATGTGGCAGTGCAATGGACAAGAACATGAACAAGTAACAAGGAAACACACATGCTTAAAGAAATGTCGTTTTTGGATATTATACACTACATGTGCTGGACACTCACATGCTGCTCTCCCTGTAGCGGTCCAGAGCCTCCTGGGCCACGACCTCGGAGAATTTGGGGTCGCTCCAGGGAATGTCCCCCGGCACGCTGACGTTCATGGCCGGAGCGTCGAAGAGCTGCACGGACACGCTCGTTTCTGCCGGCTTCTGCTCCTCGCCGGGCTTCTCTTCAGCGTCACTGCCCGTCACCTGCAGGGAAAGGTAAGAGGATCAAATCCACTGGGTGAAATAAGGACAGCAATGAATCGATAAAGAAGTGTTCGCAGTGGAAAGGTATTGAAGTAGAAATGGTTATAATGAGATAGAGATCAAACCTTAACACACTACCGGAAAGGGAAAAGCCCAATAGGCCCTCTTTAATGCCAACCAACAGAGAAAGCTGTCATGCAAAAACACTTAAAAGCTCCTGAATTAACCACACAAAAACATTCAAATACAATAATTGTCATCTTAAGATATCATGTTTTCAGATTTCCCTGCTAAAATGAATGACATCTCTTTATACATTTTCTGTAGCAGCTTTTTAGAAATGTCATATATTGTTGATTGAGGAGAGACTTCATCACACATATGGAGTTTTGCCACAGGTGTATGTCGTACCGTCTGAACCTGGAAGACGTCGGTGACGTTGGCCAGAGAGGACACCCAGCCGAACTCTCTGTTGAGCATGTCGAGGATGGAGGAGGTGTTGAGCATCTTCTCCTCGAACCTTTTCAGGAGGAGGTTGTACTGCTGAGTGAACCGCTCGGCCAGGGCCAGCGCCTCCTCCAGCTCCGCCTTCAGAGGGCCTTCCAGAGGCTTCCTCCCGGAGCAGTCTGCGGGGGAAACATCATCAAGACGCACGAGTAAGGTTAGAAAAAACACTTATCTGATTACACCGGGATAATAAGGACATTTACTTTTATTACAGTAAGTGCAGGGTTTTTGGCAATTCAGTCCAAGACTATGGCCTATCTGACCAAAGACCTTTACTGTGGTGTATTTTAGGTGTTATTTTTGACAACGGTGGCCAATAATCACTTATTTTGGGCTTAATATTTCATTATATCTCAAAAGACTGACATCAAGCACTGTTAGAAAGATGAAATGCTATATCTCACCCATCTGCTGGATTTCTTTGCACTTCTGACACTCTTCTCTGAACTTGATGCAGCCGGCTGAGTTGCGGCGGATCTCCCTGCAGGTCATCGAGCCGTCGCCAAAAGGTTTTGTGATGACCACGTCCTCGTTCAGGCTGCCGTCTGCAACAAGACACAAAAGCACAGTTTAAAAAAATGTTTCATCACAATCAAATGTTTGTTTTAAATACATGTATGATTGAAAAACCCTGCAAAATCCACTTTCAATATCCAACTTGATATTATATTTTCGCATTATTTCCCATGATATGATACAAATGTGCATAAATGAGGACTTTGAAGTTTGTATACCCAATAATTGCATTTTAATGGTTAAACGGTTACCTTTTGACTTAGATGGGACACATTTTTCCCTTTGTCACATTTTAGTTTTTTCCACAATGCAATAACAGTTTGCAAACAGGCGGCCTGTCTTTTTAATCAACTTGTTTTTTTCATACTACTTTAAAAACGAATCTACCTCACTGCTTAATGTGTTAATTTTGACCAGGGTTTTATAGATGATAGAGTAAATGCTATGAACAGACCTAACCTAAAACAACTGATCTGACTGAGCGCTTCTACAGTTCTGATGTATTCATGTCAGAGCTGTACCTTCACTGGGAGCTGTGTCTGAGTCCATGTCCACCATGGAGCCCATAGAGCTGAAGATGTTTCTGCTCATGCCCATCATCGGGGAGAACAAATCCTGGAAGCCGTGGAAGGGATCTCTGAAGAGCGAGCGAATGCTTCTGCTCCGACGAGTGAACGGTCCCAGGAAATCAGAGAAAAAGAACGATGGAGGGTTGAAGTGCAGATGGTCAGCCACCTGAGAAACAACAACAACACAGAGACACCGCCCGTTAATGCCTTTGATTCAAGATCCATTATCAGTGTTGGGAAAATACTGAATGTACTCTTCCAATACCAGAGTCCACATGATAACAAAGGTATCCCAACTGTAGCTGTGTACATGACAGGATGTCTGATTACCTAGAAGAGCATCAGGACTGTTTTAGGCACATGATAGCTATGTGATTAACATGATGATTCAGCCTCTATGGAGAGAGACATATGACAAGCATGCTCATTTCTGACGTGGAGCTAATCTGAAGTAAACATTGAATACTGCTTTCTATTCCTCCATCTTGTGACTGTAACTCCCTCTCTTGGATATCAGCATGTGAAGGACACTGTTCAGGAACTAGCTGATGCTCTGTATGTGATGACTACTTCCATTCTGGAGAGGATCACAAACACATGGATCCTGAGACTGAAGCTCAAACTGGTGACGAGTGATCTTTCGTCTCACAATTCTACTGTTTGAGCTTTTATATACATCTCTGTGTCCAGTGTTTATATCCGTCTTACCTTCATGCTGTTTGAAAAGATGCTGTTGACACCGTGGGCCATCTCGGAGTATTTCTCCTCCAGGTTGGTGAACTCTTGGCTCTGCCGCTGCCCCTCCTGCTGCAGCACATCCATGTTCTCCCCGTTGATCCAGATGGAGAAGGGGGACGTTCTGTTCAGCACCCCCTCCAGCTGCAAGCAAAGAGTCATTCTTTATATTTAATATCTGTATAAAAGATGTATTTGTTAAGCTTATCAGGAGAGAGAGAGAGACTGGGGTTGGGTTAGAGTTGGGAGGTTTCTGCTCCTGATACCAATATATGCCAAGACAAAATGGCATTACAGTCACTTCCTATAATGAACCAGCAATAGGGATTCATTCTCCAAGCAGAGTTTACGCAACTAAACTCCATTATGTCCTTAAATAATGGCCTATAATCAAAGCTCTGTACATGTTATCTTATCTTATGTATCATGTTCATATAAATGCTCAACTTTTACTGTGATATCCTGTTTCAATAGTTACTTTATCACACTTTATTTTTGCTGTATTATTATTTTAATTTGTGTTATCTTTATTTTGACCTTGTCTGAATCCTGTTTTTCATTCTGAGCCTGTTGCTGCCATCAACGCCTGAATTTCCCCAAGGGGATAAATAAAGTTCCATCTTATCTTATCTCTTAGTATGAGTACATGTATTTGTAATGCTCTGGTCCTACCTGGCGCCCCACCAGTCCAGACCCACTGCTGCAGGTACGAGAGTAGTATTTGACGCAGGTGTTCTTCAGGCAGGGCTTGCACTCCTCCCACAGAGCCCTCATGGTGTCGTTACAGACCTCCTCCTCCTGCTCCAGCTTGGCCTCCATTTCCTGAGCCGAGCGCATCGCCTCCTGAGGGCAGACAGAAACACACATTTAAAGGTCACCTATTATGCAAAATCCACTTATACATAACCACGTGTCCCCTCTGCGTAAAGACATTCTGAAAGTTTCAGGAACAAAGATTCTCTCACTTTCTGTCCTGATCCATTTCTATAAAAACCTGTCTGAAAATGAGCTGATCAGATTTTGGCCACTTTATGATGTCATAACGATTTTTTGGCTTGTGTAACCATTAGCCAATCAGCAACCAAGGTAACCCCCCCCCCTCCTTATCACCTGAATCTCCTCCTAGAGCTCCATTGTGTTCTTTGTAACCAAATGTCTCTCAGAGGGGCGTGGGGAGGGGCTCCTTATTTTCATCTAAAGTAACAGACAGAGAATCAGCACTTTGGAAACAGGGCTGAAACAGAGGGGATTATGGGTAATGCTGCAATGATCCGTTTGTTATGTCGAGCCAATCAGAGACATGTTCTGTATATATCTGAGACCTATAATATATTGATGAAAAACAGTATAATAGGGGACCTTTAACATTAGTTATCATTATCATTAGTTATCGTTGCATATAAGGTTTTTCTACAGATCAATGTGGATGTATGGATCAAATTACATAATTAAATACATTTAGTATATAGTAATACATTTACTTTGATATGGAATAATGATGAGCTGTTTCTACCTCTTTTAGGTCCTTGGTCTTCTCCAGGGCGTCCAAAAACTTCTGATGCTCCTCTGAAGATGTCTGCATCACGCTCTTCATCTCCTTCACTCCGTTCACGGCAGTCTCGATCTGTTTATCCAGAAACTTCTCCCCCTGGATGGAGATCTCTGTAAAGAAGAAAGAAAAGGGAATGTATCTCATGTCCACTGCAGGTGAGGATTCCTGTAACAGACTTCTGCATTTCTGCCCTCTTTGACCAAACTGATTATGTCATGTAATCAGTAATTCATTTGTTGGTTAACATGTATTTATATTTAATATAATTCAATAACCTTTTAACTTCTTGCTGGGTGCCTGAAACTGCCACATCCCCACATATTTATAAATACATGAATATAATACACGGGGCAAGTTTATTTCCTTTTCTGGGACCAGTTCAAACTAAATTACAATGCATTTGTTTTCTCTATTAATATCTAGCTATTGAAATACTGTAACTTTAGTGTCAAATGTCCGGGGTTTTAGACTTTTGTTTCTGAAATATGTTGCAGGTAACGGGTATTATAAAATGTGAAATCCCAACCGTTTTTAAAGAAAGAAAAATTGTAATCTTTTTTTTTATTGAAGATTTCTTTTTTTTGTGACCAACTTTTCTTTTTTGCCCTCACAAAAGGGACTTATACAGATACAAATTATATAGACAATATAGACAATACAAAAAGAAAAAGAAAAGACAAAGAAAGAAAAAAATATAGGGAATCCCTTTCCCATGCCACCCCGTCCCACCCATCTTGCCATTTCACAGAAAATCCTAACTGTTAGCAATCGTCTGAGTTCATCCATTATATTATATCTGTTATTTATATTATAGCATAACAATTTATCCACATAAAATACATTCATACCTTTTTTTGCCACATGACATTTCATCTGTTTAAGCTGAATTGCGATTAACTCCTAATAATCTACAATTTATTGAAGTTTTCTGATGCCTTTGTAGAAAAACTTACGGTTAAGATCTTCTTTTGATGGAGGAACAAGACAGTTGACTGAAGCCAGAATTAAAGCCACCACGGCGAGGATCTTGGACCCCTTCTTCTTCATCATCATCATCATCATTAACATCCTCTCTGACTCTCACAGGGCCAGCAGGCAATGATGAGACAAAAAACTGGAAAGACATGAGCATACAGATTCAGTTTCAACTCCTGACTGCTGTAATGTTGTTGTAAAGTCCCTCCATCTCCACTAGAGGGCGACACGAGCTGTGGAGAAACCAGAGCCCTACGCAGGAGATAATGACCATCGTTGCTCAGCAGTTTTCCCCCCTTACACAGCAAAACCTAAAATAACCGCAGTGATCAATACCGATAAATAATTCAAACTGATCCCTGATGAATGCATCATTTTTCTTGCATGCTGTTCCTTTCACTAAAGCAAGGTCATTATCAATCCGCTGACCTCAGATCAGTGTTTCCTGTGCTTTTGGTCAACTGTGCATTATATAAAGAACAGCAGGAGCTTTTTTCTGTTTACCCAATGTTCCTCTGTGGTTGGTCAGCAGCCAGTACAGACAGTTTGAACAGACAGACACATTTTTTTCCACTTACAAACACATAGAAAGAAAGTAATCAGGCAGATGGACCGGCCTTATCTCGGCTCGGCTCGGCTCGGCTTTTCCCAAGCAGTTTAAATCTGCTCTCTGTTGATTGTTCCTGCAGCAGGACCTAATCCTCCCTTTTCCCTTAAATACATTGTGATCTAAATCCACCAATCAATCAGTCCAACTACGTAGACACCTTGACATTACCAAACCAGATAATTATGAGCAGAAAGATGATAAAACACACCTTCTCGTCACCCTTCTAACCCTGAGAGATCACGAGCAACTCCTTTCTACATAGTGATTCTGTCCATTTGGTCAAAAAACAAATCACATCAGAGCTTGGAGGGGTGCAGTGAAAAGTAAATGGTTGAGTATCTGTATTCAATATTTTTATAAAATGTTAAATTCTTATGTAAACTTATTGATCAGGCTCCTCCCCTCCTCAGTGATGTGTGTGCAGTGTGTGCTCGCCCACCATTAACTGTTTCTATGGAAACAAGTAAAAAGTACAGCATGTTCATCATTTTTGGGATAAATCAGTCCCCAAAAAGTGACCTATTAACATACAGTTTCTGCACTTTTTCAATCTTATTCCACTTTGTTCAAGATGTTTTTATGGCTGCTGCATTAAATATAATTTAAATATTGAATACGCAGATAATCTAAATGTCAGCTGACTTATTTAATATCTTAGGACACATAAGGAAATAACATAACACAAGGATTACCTCAAACTCAAATGGATTGTGTCACCTTGCAGATACATCTAGTTTACAATTATAATGATTAAAAGGATGATACATTCAGTACCGTCGATGTACATTCTCTAATTCAATGTGCTTTTAATGTGCAGTGAGAAATGAAAAAGAAAGGACTGGACGCCCACCTAGGGCCTAAAAAAACTCAAATGTCCTACTTTCTCCATATGAGCTCATCTGTTCACGATGTTAACATGTACAGTGCAGCAAACTGCGGCGGCTTGCACAATGAGGTCATTATTCATGCCACAATAAGCCTCTCGCTTTAATTACCAGTTACTGGAAGGTTAGTAAACTGGGGAAGACTGGGACCAGTGAGACCTTTTTTTAATGAGAAAAAAGCAGAATGAGTGAATCTTGACGTGCAGAGAGAGAGGAAAGAATGAGCAACGCATGAGGAAAACACCGAGCCTGAGAGAGCTAGACACAGAGGGAAAGGTTAACGGGAGAAAGTCAAACATATAAAAAGGAGAAGGAGAGAAAGGAGAAATAATTTACAAGGCAGAGGTGGAGGGACATTATTTGCTGAATAGCAGCTGCAGGGATCCTGGTTACACAACTGAAAGAATGCAAACCCAGCGACCGTCCAGATGTTGCCAGAAAGGCCTTCCAGAAAGTTCTGTTTCAGCTTTGTGGAGTAAAATACAGTAAAAGTGTTTGTGTCTACAATTATTTTAATCTAAAACCGATATTATTACACATATGGTAATAGTATATTACCATGATCTTATCAACTTTGCATTTTATTATTATAGTAAATACTATATATCATGCTTTTCTCTTCCATGTCTATTCTGCATGCAGCACTTAATGGCATTGTTATATTACTATATAGTCTGTCACACATATTGCATTATGTATATCACTACATGCTATCCTAATAAGCTGAAACAATTTATTGATTTGTTGCCTAAAATAGATTGAAAATGATCTTTTAAATATTATCTTTCTTGAGCTTCAATGCCCTAAAATATCTCTTAGTAGCCTTTATACATCCGCTGATATCTGCAGGAGATGCTTGTTTTCACTTTTGATGAATCCCCCTTCTGCTTCTGTCTTATTCTCTCTATTAGAAACTCAAACCTACGAACAGCTCTCTCAATAGCAGAATATGAAGGACAAATTCATCTAATCTGGATCATCAGGGCTTCTACAACAAATGGGACACTGGCACATGTGACCTCATTTTGGCCTCATTTCAGGTGTTTGGGGATTTGAGTAGCCAACATACACCTGTCATGTGGTTATGGAGAAATGAAGGTCAGTTCTAAACTACAATACGCACAATACCTTTTTATTTTTAGAACTGTTGATATTACAAATAGTTATTCTAGGCATATATGCACATTGGAGGAAAAATATGACTGCCAGAAATGTTTTTTTTTTTCAACAGTTCATTAACAAAACGCATGTCAACGTTCCTATTTCGCTGTTATATTGGTGCTATTGGTGGTGGTAACCCTAACCCAGTTTAAAGTGCATTAAAGAAAAACAACATCATGATGTCATTTATCCTAATCCAGTTGTTTTGATCCAAAAATGGAGGTCACACCCATGCCATGAGTAAGCTATACAAAGCAGCAGTCACCTTGTCAGACATTAAAAACAACAACTAAAATAACCACATTTAAAAGAAATGCAAGATATATAATATACAGCCGAATCAAATATGTTGCACTTTATTCTATTTTCATTTAGCATAATAACACTTTTATCACGACTTGCATTAAAGATATTTTCTAAAAGCATCACCAAGCTGCAGATTCTCTACAAAATAAAAGCCCCTCTGACTCACCTCTGTTTGTTTCCTGAGACTCCAGACCGTCTGAAGCTGCGTCGGTCTCTCTGCTGCTGGTTTTTATACCCGCGGATAACTGCGAAGGTGCAGACACGTGACTCATGATGCACGGCGCTGCTACTGTCAAGCTACAGCAAAATAGAAGCCCACTTCCGCTATTGCCCTTCAAAATAAAAGGCTATCATGAACATTTCTTTCAAAGTTTGGGAAAAACGCAGTTATAGTTAAGTATTGAGTTCCCTACTTAGGTATAATTACTAAAACCACACTGTAAAACCCATAAAAAACAAAAAATTGGTCATCATACTCATACTGGCTCACTTCTAACGGTTTACTGCCAACGGCTAACCGCTAACGGTTAAAGCTAAAACAGTTTAATGCTAATAGCACTAGGGTTAACTGCTAGCGGCTAAATGCTGTGCTTTCCATGCTTTTTTTTATTCAGAGAGGGGATGGTATCCCGTCAAAAAGAAGCTTAAATTATATCAAGCACCTTTCTGAGAGGATTAACAAAGTAGAAAACAGAAGGGACAATGTTGTGAAGTTTGGCAAACATAGGCAAATGGACCAAATTGACGGCTAAGCAAATTGATGAGAACAGGTATGTATTCAATCGGATTATCACCTGTGTGGTTAATGTTAAAAACGTACTACTGTTATGTCACATTGTGTATTTCTGGTTTCGCATTCGTTCAAGTAAGTTGTTTATCTGCCATTTACCACCTGGAAACACCACTGCATAATTCCTGAATACGTTTTATGTAGTCAGAAAATATTTATCTTGACTTTCATCAATGATGCATATTATAGCTATCTGTTATTATAAATGTCACTATGATTAATGGCTATTTATGTGTACCACTGAATAATTACCTTGTTTCCTCTACCATTTGTAAACAAAATTGTGATTTTATTTTGAAATCTTAATGCGTTTAATTGTTGTTATTGTGTATAACTTTACCTGGCCTGAGCCTAAGGATTTGACCAGAATATTTGTAATTTACTGGCAGCAGCGCTCAGAGACAAACAGTTGATTCATCCTGACTGTGACTCAACATTTACCAGCTCCCCTTTCACCTTTTCACAGACAAACATGTGACCTAAAACCAAAGTTACATGCATAATTCATAAAACGGTTTCCATATTGGCATCAAATCTTTAGCAAAGCCTTAAAATGTGTATTCAATACATGTGCATATGCATACTTGCCATCTTAAAATGTAAAGGAAATGGAAACAGGAAACATAGATGCAATGCAGCCATCATTATTGTTATGGGTGGCATCTGAGCTTGCCTTTAACTGCTTTCTCAGTGCTTAGTTGTGAACATGTACAGAAGGATGTGGGAGTTACCGGTACTAAAACAATGCAACAAAAATAAAGACACAACAATCCTAGAGGCAGTGTGTTAGTAATGCAATCTCACCTTAAAACTGCAAAAATGACTCTGAAACCAGTCGTTATTGATACTAAAGTATCTACAAATAAAACGTCAATCTTTTAATCCTGATACACAACAAGAGAGGACTGTGTTATTTAGAGGTGATGGATGTGGACACACACACACACACACACACACACACACACACACACACACACACACACACACACACACACACACACACACACACACACACACACACACACACACACACACCATGTATACATCACTTCAGGGGACATTACATTGACTTACATGCATTTCCTGTAGACTTATCCTAACCTTAACCATAACCACATGCCTTACCCTTAACCTTAGCCTAAACCTAACCAAGTCTTCACCCTAAAATTAATGATTCCCCTTATGGGGACCTCCATTTTGTCCCCATAAGAGAGGCGAGTCCCCACACTTGACTGTGTAAACAGATTTAGGTCCCAACAAGTATAGTAATGCTAGGCCACACACACACACACACACACACACACACACACACACACACACACACACACACACACACACACACACACACACACACACACACACACACACACACACACACGCACATTCCTGAGTTATGTGTCAGCAGCAGTTATCTCTCTGCAGAGTTGTGCAGATGTTTACAGTGTATTATAATACATCTTGTGATATTTGATAAGTTTAAACATGACCCTGTGACAAACGCTCAGGAATCTGCTGGTACTTTAACTAATAAGGAGTTTATTTTGGAAACTGTCAGACTCAAAATTGTCACAGAAAAACAACAAAGTGCAATAGCTGATTGTAACACTAGGTGGCAGGAGCTCCATTCTTATACAGTACATTCTCAACACTGACTGACAGTACTTGACTGTGTATTTTCAGTTGTTTGAGGAGTGTTATATCTTTCCTTTTATACACAGTATTTATAACACATTTCTGAGATTAAGTTTAAATGCAGAAATAATATTCAATATCTTATCCCTTTTTCGTTTTTTTAACAAACATTTAGGAAGTCACTTTGAGCCTTTTAAGAAGCATCCCACTGGATCTAAAATAAATCAACAGGAGTGAGCAAAACATCAGTGTGAAAAGACAGAGTATAGAGAGAATACTGGACTTCTAGTTAAATGTGAGTGGGACAAAGTGAAAAACTGTCCTCTACACTCGGTCCAATATGGCCCCCATGTGTGAATTCCAGCCATTCGGGACACAGCACCCCCCATTAAACAGCAGCCAGGGTGATGGCGTAACTGCAGCTTTAGTTGATTGAATCTATGAAACAAAGTTTATATCCATTGAAAACCATGCATGTCTGGCCTGTTGCTGGAGCCGTTGGCGTCAGGGAATTGTCCTAATACGACTATAAGGACATTAATTATTTCATTTGTTTATTCCTTGCAGTCTGTTACATTTTGCTTTAATTTGGTTTAATTCGTTTATTCATTTGTTGTTTACATTCATTCAGATGTGGTGTATTTTGTTGTTTTCTTTTGTTTATCCTTGTGTCACAAACCTTTTGTCAGAACTATAACATTGTATCCTGTGCCGGACAGGTGCTGTGGGCCTGAGGCGGCAGACTCCCTGGTGGTGGCAGTGGTTTTCTTCACGTATCCGTTTTGAGTGGTGTGCAGTGTCACGGGTGATTTATTTTGGACCCCTTACTCCCCTTTTTGTTAACCGTGGTAAGCCAAGCCCTGTCCGTTTCCCCAAAGTGGGTATTTTATTCAAATGTATTGTGTGGGTTGTTTTTAGATATTTTGTATGTTATAAATAAAACTGTATCTGCCCGTGGTGTAAAACGAACCTGATTGTCCTTATCAGCATTAGACCTAGTTTTTATAATTTCCTGGGGGCGAAACTCCCCCAGGTGGCGTTGTCTGCAACCGACTTCTAACACCTACCCTCACCACACCGCCACACATGCAAAAGTGACAGGCAGTGTTTAAATCATAGTGATCACGTTTGGGGGAGTGGGACAAACCAGATGTCAACTGTAAAAGTGTTCCTGTATATCACTTTGTTCCTGTTTTCCCTCACTTGCTGTATTTCTTTTTTGGTGACTCATTTGTTTCACCGTATACTCCGGATTGGAGCTTCATCGAACAAAGATGGATGTGTTGTTGCAAAAGATCAAATTGTTGTCAGACATGCAGTGCAGAAGATGGGATTCTTGGAGCATCTTGCAGTGTTTACCCTTTACTCCCTTGCACACGCACTATGCTCCTCAACGCATACATGCATACAGAGATAACTCAAATCTGCTATATGTAGCTTTTTCACATATTTTGAGGCATTGGCTCTACAGGATGTTTCTGATAAACAATTCTGGATGCACATGCAGTTTTGTTTTGCCCAACAAATTAGGACAATGATTGTCAAAGAGCCTCATCCGGACAACACACCAAAACAAATTTGGTTTTGGCATTTGTTTTAACGCAAACGTGGAACAAATGGGATTTACAATTTGTCCTGGTGCTAGTAGAGATTTTGTTGAGTGTGACTCATTAAGTTCCCTGCACTTTTAATCGCATTAAAGGTCATTGAATAAAACACCTTTATCTACTTAAATAATATGTCATACCTCAAATGTTTGCCCTTTACTTGCATTGCCTTAGTTTTTGAAATGTTCCCACAAATGTTCCAAACAACATCCTCTTTGCATAAAGAAGCAACGGGGGTTTGGGGAATGTGGGGTCAATTTGAAGAACCTGAAGCATAACAATCATTGTTTTTAGATCTCACAAGACACAAGTCTTTAAAAGTCAACTGCAAATAAACGCAACATTTGGTCTTTTGTAAAAAAAAAATATCAGCTGTCTTTACTCTTTCTTTTACTTCCTGGTATTTTACTGGCTCAAATCTCGAGTCTTGTTTAAGTTGGAGTACTCGATCGATTTTTCGCAGTTTACTCCAACATTGGCTGGCTCAAAAATATATAATTATGCATGAGAACCAGACAGTTTATTCCAAACAAACTTTTTTGTCAAGAAATGGCACCTACATGTCCTACAACGCATCTGTTCAGTTGGAGATTAAGTTGTGTGTAATGCTAGTATAACAAGTGGCGAAGAGATGAGGAGCAGGATATAGGTATGTTAACTTACTTATTTTGATTCCACATCTCCTTTTATCGCTTGTAATGTTCAGACTTAACTGACATTCAATTATTCAAACTTCACATGGCTCTAAAAGCTAAAAAAATGTGCTTAAAAACCCAACTCTCCAAGTCGTAACACTACAACTTATGTGAGAACATTTGACACATTTTGACAAAAACAACCTTTGTTACATTTGTTACCAGCTTATGTAAGTTAGAAGTTTCCATCACACAGGTCAACGGTGCACGGAGTTAAAACGTACTGGCCTCGAGGTTTGTTTACTTTGTGTAAAAAGTTTACCAGCTGTAGATCCTGTGTGACTAAACTAATTATCTGTTACATGACCCTTTGAATTCTTCTGTTTTGCTCCACTTTGTGTGTGCGCGTGTGTGTGTGTGCGCGTGTGTGTGTGCATCGTGTGCCAAGCTGCTCCACTGTTACATTGGCCACCGAATTAAACCCATGTAGCTCTGCAGCCAATACTGGATCAGTGGCATGGATTTCAACATCGTTATACACACGCAGAGGGCTCTGAACGAGCTGCTCCGCTGGCTTCCAACACAAAACATAATTATCAGCAGGCTTACTTGGTGCCATTGGTGGTAGTGAACGACCCGTGGCTAACAGATGAACTTCAAACATTTGGACAATTCTGGTATCAATTTCGGGGAAATGGTGTTTCTGGGTAGATTCATGGGTGAGTTGGAATGTGCATGATTTAGAAACTTCACATTCTGGTGGCTTCAAGATCAAAGTCCTGCTGACTGATGTTGGTCATTAAATTACCTCATAAGATCCTCATTTGTTCAAACTAGCATCAAAAGCTAAAATAACTTGTCAAGAAAAAGACGGGATGGAAAAAGGGGCTTCAAAGGCATGCTGGGATGTAGAAGTAATCAGCAAAAGGGCGTTATGCACTAATATATATATATATGCAGAATAATTTCACTTTTTGGGCTGGAAAGTGTTTATCTAAATAGCTTTTATTTATTGTGTGACCATTAGTTGTTGTGGGTGTGTGGGATTTCAGCCTTTGCAGACCATTTACAAGCAAACAAACCTCTATAACACACTACAGGAAAGGAAAAACCCTAGAAGGTATTGCTACTTTTACTCAAGTTATGACCTCAGAGCCACCTCTGCTGATGTCTGTGCAAAAATACACAGTGGTTTTCACATTTTTTGGATGAGTACGAATCTACTAACCCGCTTGAATAATATACACATCGTCTCTTTTTTGCAGAGGCAGGAGAGGAAATTAAAGAGGTGAGAATCAGCAATGCCAGACAGCCACTGGAGCTGCCTCGTCAGCTGGAAGGCCGGATGTGTGTGTCGGTGAGATTATTACACCTGCTGTTAAGTCTCACACACGCATAGTGGAGGTTAGCGTGAGCAAGCTGAGAAGACTGCGATCCGCTGCCAGATAGGGATTATAGCTTTGACATGTGTGTGTTTGTAGGAGTGTGTGTAGGTGTAGGTGTGTGTTCAGAGAAACAGTTTTTCTGTCTCACAGGCCAAGGCCACTGAAGTTGCTCTCACACCACAATGTTAAAACATTTGTTAGCAATTAGCCTTAGCCACAAACTGACTTTCAAAAACACATGGACCCTCCCTCCCTCCCTTCTTTTTTTCACCCTGTCCCCTTTCCAGTCCCTCCTTCCCTCCCTCATTTTCCAGTTTCTTTGTTCCCCCTCCGATCTCTCTCTCTCTCTCCCTTTCTGACCACCCTTCTTCTTTCTCGTCCTCCCCTCATGCTCCATTTCCTCCCTCTCTCTCTCACATGGTTTCTGTCTGAGGAGGTTTAGTTTCCTCGGGCTCTGGATGGGAGAGGGATGATGCCAGAAAGCTGCAGGCAGACACACAAGTTCAAAACTTAAGAGGAGCTTTGGGCAGTTTCCTTCTGCACTAATAGATTTCAAAGAATATATGAAATAATCTACAAATCAGGCTGCAGAGGTGTCTTTTTTGTTGGCCATACGGAATAACACTCAATGTGGCAGAATCCTCAGGTGTCTGCTTGTTGTTCACCAGTTTTCAAACATGTGGAAGTAAGACTTTTCGGGACTTTTGGGCGTTCTTCTTTCTTTGGAAAACTGGAAAAACCTTTCACGAATGAGTTTGCTGGCACCTCAAAGGTACATTGCTGACTGCCTTTGTTGTTCCTGGACACTTGCTTTGTGGACAACAAGGTGAAGGGGACTGCAATATCACCACCATCACTTTGAGCATCAGAACCACAAGTTGTTTAAAAAGGATTCTTGAGAGAGGAATCATGAAAGGTACAGTAATTTCTGTGATTTCTTTCTTGAGCACCTACACATTCTATCTTCTTAGTCAATTGGTGCAAAAAACACATCTTAATGATACCAGGGTGCATTTTCCAGTGTGAAAAATACATTTAAATGTAGACAGGAACAGACCCTGGCATTGTGGCATGCAGAAAGGCACCTGCACAGGGCACCAGCACCTACATATGCTTCTCATCTGTTCTGAAACCTGGCAGCGTGGATCCTGAGAAAGACCAGGGCTTGTTGTTCTTGGATGTTAGGCTTTGATCAGTCAGCTTTAAATCTCTAAATGTGTGTGCGTGTACACCACAGCCCCGTTTCATAAAACATAAAATGTCCTATAGCTCTGCCAATCTACCACAGGTTGACTTAATATCCCGCTTTAAGGAGAAGGACTGAAAACATAACATTTAAATTTGAGCTTTCTCATAACATGGCATGAAAAGGGAGCTGCCCCCGGCTTTGAAGAGGGCCGGGGCTGGTACACGGTTCTCAGAACGAGAAGTACGAGAAGTGAAAGGCTGACAGAAATGGGAGGATACGGTGGGAAGGGGCAGGAATACATCCCACATGTGGGGTAGCAGCTTCAAAAGATGTTGACATATTCATTACTAACAGAAATCTGCATATAATTGACTTTTCCTGTATTTATTTTTGTTGATAAGTGAAATCTTACTGCCTCTTTCATTGGGTTTAGTTTTGATGAGATTTCAGTTTCTGCTCTGTTTTATTGACCTTAATGCTATAAAGCTCGCACCCAAACAGCAATTATTCAAAGCTAAACAATTAAAAGTTTTATTTACACTGCAGCAACACCAGCCTAGCCATTTCTCATGTAATGTTAAATGTGAAAACACAGCATGTGCTAAGGCAAGCAGACAAACAGTGTTAGTGTTATGTTACAAAATCTGATCTGAATTTTTTCTGATCCTACTTATTATACATCTAACTAGCTCCACACTGCAATACAAAAGCAAAGATATTACTTTAAGTCTTGGCTCCTACATGTATAGTCACCTGGTAGGGATGCTGACTTTAGACTCAATCCAGTTCATATTTAAAATCCTTTATACATGGTTCTCACAAGTAAGATTAAAGTCAGCTGAAAACAAAATTGTTCAACTAACATATTTGTTCCAAGAGATGAAAACTGCTAGACATTTGTCATTGTTGCCGCTACAATTGAAAGCAGTAAATAAGAAGCAACTTTTGGCTTATTCAAGGAAAAAGAAAATTATGAAAGGTCCCATGTCATGGCCATTTCTACTGATCATAATTCCATTGTTGAGGTCTACTAGAATAGATTTATATTGTGCAATTTTCCAAACTCACATTGGTTTCTCATACAGCATCTCTGTATAGTATGTGTATTCACTCTCTGTCCTACACGGCCTGTTGGAGCTCCTGCCCCCCTCCCAATGGTGTTAGCAACCAGAAAATGACACCAGTAAGGACAAACAGATGAGAATGCTGCGTGGGGTCTGGGTGCCGTGTTGGCGGGACGTTGCGCGGCTCGCTGCTGCGAGGAGCGGACAGTGTGAGCTGGGTTCATTTCCTGCTTGCTGCGTGGGGTCTGCGAGACAGCGAGACATCGCGAATGGACACAGGAAGGGGGGGGGGGGGTGCTGAAGGGGCTGCAGCACCCCCATCTGTGAGGCTCCACTTGCACCCGCACCCCCAAACGCGTCACAGTTTTGCCGCTGTGAGAGTGTGTGTGTGTGAGGAGCTTCACGACCAATGGGTCCATTTGGGTATGGTCACGTCACTATACCCAGGAAGCAAACAATGGAAAAAGAGAAATGTCCAACGAGGCCTTCTGGGGCAGCATAGACAGGTCTTTTCTGTGTTAGAGTTTTACTCGCTACAGGGTGTACTTTGAGGGTTTGTGACTCTGCAGACCGTTTACATGCATAAAAAGCTTCATAACACACAAGGGGACGGGTAATAACCAGAAAAGCATGACATGGGACCTTTAAATCTTCCATTGACCATTCACCTAACATATTTGTGCCGTAAAAGATATGAAAGCAGGCATCACTAGGCAGGTCTTTGTAAACTGTCATTGTGGATATCACTGCTACTGCTAATACCCGTATTGACAGTTTGTTTTAAACAACAAAAGTTTTCTGCAAAAGAAATACAGCCACCTAGCTCTACGTATTGGTAGTTTTGTGAGCACCAAATGCTTGGCTTCACTATTGGTTCATTTGACATGTTTCAAATTAAAGTGATTTCGGTAGTGGGTGTTTCCAAAGTTGTTGTGTTATAATGTTATTCAATATGGCTTAGTCATTTTCTTTGATGTGGATTATTGGATTTAGGTTTGCAGAGTGTATAACAATTGTACTTCTTTACATAAACACCTACAGGCAATCATGGACAGCTTATGAGTACAAATAAAAGGAAATCAAATCAAACTAAAGTTTAGGAAAGCACATGTCTCTGCTCCAGGCGAGTGTCCAGGAAAGAAGCTGCCTTGAACTACGAGTCGATACAGCAAATTAACTCTCAAGAACATATACAGTTCTCTACTCAGCCAAACAGTACAGGAGGTCTGTTGATGTGGTTTCCAGCCCTGCTCGACCAGAACCAAACATGCTGCCTCATACATTCCTAACAGGGAGGAGGGGGGGACAGAGGAGGTGAGGCAGGTGTATGGTTGGCAAAGGAAAAGGAAAGATTGAGCAAAGAGGAGAAAGGGAGGTGCAGAAAGAGACATTCAGTTTTTTATTCCACATTTGCTGTGGCAGCGTTATACATTTAAAGTCATTTTGAATTTGGATTAAAGGAGAACAAGATGAATGTCCTATTGACTTGATTTTTCTGTTTACAGTGTACACTTTTTCCATTTATTTTTGCCATCTTGGAATAATGATCTGAAATGTCTTTGCTGTACTTCTTCCTGTTTTTAAACCAGCTCCAGCAGCATGTACGTAAAAACGGCTGAAACTGCATCAACATGGTCACATATTAAGAAGTCAGTGGTTAGAAGTAGAAGCTTTTTGTTACCACCATAAAGGTTTTTGGTTAGGTTCATTAGTTTGTCTGTTTGTCTGCAGGATTACATTAAAGCATGAAACTTGGTGTTAGGGTTAGGGTTGTGGCATTGGCCAAGAAAGAAACCCTTAATCCAGATGCAAATCACAGGGTTTTCTTACTTTTCAGTTTATTATAGATGCATTTTTGGGCAATACTGTTCATGTAACTTTTATAGTGAATGGCCAGTATTCGCAGTTGGGATTGAGTTAACAAATACCTGATAATGCTAACTTAACATTAAGTTTACATAATTATTTAAAGGGGACCTATAATGCAAAATGCACTTTTTGATGTCTTTTATACATAAAGATGTGTGAACTCACACAGCGTCAGAAAATAAAACCCTCTCTCTTTTCCTCCGTACCCAAATCTCTAAAAACGGGGCTACAACGGAGCTGATCCAGATTTGCGTCCGATATGACGTAATATCGGAAATGTAGGCTGGCTTTACACCCACAGCCCATTCAGAAACGTTGCTATCAGAAACAATGCCCGACTGTTTTGGACGTAATATGGTCGGTGTTTACATTAGCATCGCTAACCCTCAGAGCTAACCTGTACTGGAGAGCATGTGTGTGAAGAAGCAGGAAATAAAGAGGAACTCATCTTGTGGTATAACCGGCAAGAGAGAAAGCCTTTGAGCTCCATACTGTTTCAGAGAGAATCCTTGATAATCCATGATATGGCGTTTCATCACCGCAGAATCTGCCGGTAGAATCTCCCGCATGAGCTCAGCCCCCTCCTTTTTTTTTTATCAATCTTCTTTTTTTTAAAGCTTTATACCCCAAATCAGCACTTTTGAAACAGGAAGTGGAATAGAGGGATATGAGACATGGCTAGAATGGGTGATCTGTTTGGTATTTTGAGCAAAACACTTCATAGACATGTTTTTAATATATTTTTATATATCTGAGACCCATGCTATTGCCTAAAAATAGCATGATAGGTCCACTTTAACTTCATTTTGATCCGTTTCCTTGTCAATATGAACAGGCAACAAATTAGCATGCTAGCTGTCAATAGTTGGTTGTTTCTGTTAGCTAGCACTTGGCAGTTAGCGGAGTATGCTTTTATTGACAATGAACAACTAACATACATATTAACTCATTTGTGTGGTGTAACTCATTTAAATTAACTGACGTTCAAATATTATCTAAGAAAACCCTCATGTTATTATGACTAGACTAACGTGTCCACATTTTGAATTCAAGTGTCCACTTACTTTTAACCTTATATGTTATGTTCCTTTTGGAAAGATGTTCTTATTTTTTATCTCCATTATGTGTCTGTAGAAAGTCCCTATAGGAGGTGATCATGAGAGATAAGAGGGCAAGTAAAAAAAGTGAGAGGCCTGTAAATAAAGCATTAGAGAATATGGTAAACGCCCTTTGGCCTCAAAGCCGTGTAAACTTAACAAGGCATGTCTGTGTCTCAGCATGGCAGTCCAGAGCGGTTTTGGTCCTGAGAAAACATGATGCGTTTACGGGATCTTGACTCTGAAAACTCTCGTTTCACTGCCTGACCACAATAAACGAGAAAGTTCATGTCATGGCTTGTGAAAAACTTCAGCTTCGCAGTCTGAAGCAACACATACCAGGCGTTAAAGTTTGCGAGGAGACCACACATTCCAGTCAGAGGGCAGCTAAATGACTTGGATGTCAACAGAGATTTGGAGAGGGACTCATTTGGCTTTATGAGTTGTGGTCAAGACCTCCACTCTAATCTGGAGCAGGGCCCATCTCGGGACTCCTGGCTTCACTTAAAGCTGGGAATTACTGAGGTTTTGAGGGGGATTTTTCTGGTAGAATGAACTTAATAAACTAATAAAGGCATGACAAGTTTAAAAGAGGGTATCTTTAGTTGTGATTCAAATCCAACCGTGAAGTGAAGTAATTATTTAATTTTTTAAAACGTTGTTTATTGTTTTTTTTTAACAGCATACAGTTATTCTATCAGAGCATCAAAAGTAGGTAAACATTTTACACTTTATAAAAAAATAGGTAGAGTAACAATTCTGTCATTACTGCTTAACACCAGGGCAAACACAATCCCACACAGACAGAAGACAAACAGACATACAAAAACAGACAAACAAAAAATAAACAAATACATAAATAGAAAACCAGTCAGCTAAAACAAAAATGTCAATAATAAACAATAAATGTCAGTACGACAGCACCTCCTCCCTGCGACAACCCGTCCAGTGTTGAGACCCCTCCAAAAAGCAACATTTTAATCAGGAATGATTGGGAACTTTGTCCTCTTAACAAATTCGGAAAAAGGGCTGAAGTGAAGTTAAAGGACACTCAGGGCATGTTACCCACCAAGTATTACACAATCCCCTGGCAAAAGTTTAGTCCAGAGGGAGAAAGAAGGGAGGGACAGGGTGGGGAAAGCGTTTGGAAAGTCCAAAATCCCCCTAAGAGGAACCACCACAGAGGAACCACAGACATGAAGTGGTGCTGAGGATTAGCTGACTCAAGATCAGGCCTGGCGCTGCGTTCACAGACACCAAAGGTCCCATGGTGAAAGAGTAGAGGGAGGGAGCTGAGTGGGTGAAGAACAACATCCTGATATTTCAATTATTTCGTACTTTGTAAAGTTTCTAGCCTTGCTTTCGCTTACTAGTAGCCAGGGGCGGACTGGGACTACAAATCAGCCCGGGACTCTCTCGACCGGCCCACTTTGATAAGTAAGTACCGCTAGTAAATTGTGGACGGGGGGAGAGGGGGTGCTAGTGACTTATCCGACCAGCCCACATCGTCCGACCGGCCCACTTCAGTACCGGCCCATCGGGATTTGTCTCGAACGCCCCTGCTAGTAGGTGCTCCGTGCCCCGTGGGTCATCTGTAATTGATACGCACGTCCACCTGTACAGGAATCCATGTGGAACTGATTAGAAACCATCAGAAATGTTTATAAAAGCTCTGTAAACTAACCTGTAACTTGTCCATCCCATATCCTGTGTGCGTAGATATTTTCATAGGTGTGGCGGCTGGTCCACTGTATACCAGCTGAGCCAGCAGCTTTAACTACAGTTTAAGACTGAAATACCTGGTCTGCTACACAGTAAGGTTGCTATGAGGGAAACGTATCCCTCCCAGATCAAGCAAGGAAACAGATCTATTTTGATTATAGTCAATATTTGCAAATATGGTAATTTTCCTGACCTTGTTGTTTGCCTACTTTTATTGTATCAGTACTACTCCATCCTTTTGAAGAAAGTGTAGTTTTGTTAGATAAGGTTTAATATATTGTGTCTAGCTTCTCTCTAAAGTACACATCCTTACAGTGTATTTGCTTCTTGTCACAGCACAAGTGCACACATGCTGCTGTGTGTATTCTAACTGCAACCACAATTTTCCATCCTCAGTCTGCCTCGCTGTCTGGAAAAACAACCTGTCTGGTCAGGTCTCTCATGCAAAAGGCTAAAGTGTGCCTTATTGTCAAATACATTATTTTAAGCCTCTTAGTGCTCCAAAAATGTGGTCCCAACTATTTAAAAAGTCCTTATGTCAACCCATAGGGCACTAACCAATGATGTAAACAGTGGCCTCACATGAACACCACACACATTTTCGAACGTGTCGCCAAACATTAAGCTACTTGCCTGCTTGTGAGTTCAATACTAATTGTATATTTAGTGAATTTTTTTCTCAATACCCCCCTTTAAAGCCCCGAAGAGGTAAAATGACCCAGAAGTTCACAAGACTAACAGCAAATATGAAAAGAAAAAAGTTGTGAGGCAGAAGTGTGTTCTAAATCATGCTAATCATGCTGCCATAACCACTCTGTCAAACCTTTATTTTATTTATTATTTTTCAAAGCAGTTTTTTATAGAAACCAGAAGACCTTAATTCATGATCGGTTTAAATGATCTGATCCCTCGCTTGAAAGCAAAGTGACTTATCTCTGTTAAATACGTCATGAAGGGTTTATGCAGATCCTCCATTTTTGTTTATTTGTTGATTATTGCCAAATAAGGTTGTTGATGACGACTTGCTTGAATTGTCAAATTGTCAAAGCCTGTGACCTAAGATCGACATAACTGTAGCTATGTACGTATGACAGATAAAAGCCTTGAACCTTGAAGAGTACATTTGAGAATGAAAGGGTGAGGTAACTGATCGAGACTGATCCAAATACAGTTTTCAGTTTTTCCAAAGTGTTCAGCCATTGCCTGACTGCATAGGTGTGACCCGATAGGCCCGGTGCTGTCAGACCCGCTCAGTTCTGCTCTGTGAGTGTTGGACAGGTCGACTTCCTCACTAATGAGACATGAGTTTTTTTTCAGCAGGGAAAACATGAGAGAGAGAGAAAAAAAAAGGGACGGAGGTGAAACATAACCGAGGAGCTAGACAGATATTTGAGGGTGGATACTGATCGAGATATTGTGGAATTTCGGCTTTCAGAAGCAAATAATGTGCATTCAAACATTTTAATCTGCCCCTTCTTTTCATGCCACAGAAACCCCAAACAATTACAAGTATTCAGTTTCCCTCCAGAAGTGCATTTGAATCAGGGTGGGACCGTTTCTGAAACAGGATTTAGACCGTATGGGACATGATTACTCTCCACTTGAACCCAGAATAATGATGGTATGGGATCCTTCTACTACACTCATCATACTCTATTGCTTTTAAGTTGATGTTGAATGTTCACTGTTTAGTTATATCTTTGAAAAAGCGTGAATGATTTTAGGTGGCCAACCTTTTTAAACAGTTACCTTACAAGCATGTAGGTCAGAAGAACAAGCTGTACACACAACATTTGAATTGTTTCACCTTGAAATCCTGAGAAATATACGTGGCTCTTTTAGTCTCCTTTTGCTCCGCTATGTTGACCAGACTTTGTGATTCTGCGGTTTGATTTAGGACAGGTAGTGCAAACTGGCTTTATCCGAATTTGTTGCCAAAATATATGCCTGCTGCTTAAAAGTATCTTAATGTGAGCAGTCATTACGCCTCAGTGTTTTGTGACCTCAGCTTTTCCTTCGCTCACATAAACATTCACCTCATCGTGGCGTCTGCAGGCCATGTGTTCTCTTCTCTATCTAAACTTTACTGACATTGTTTTAGGAGATTATATCATGTGTTTTCTTTATTTGGTTAGAGCCAAAGTTAAACAATCATTTCATCCCATAATACTACACAGACTGTTATGGTGACAGCTCTCCTTTTGGATGAACACACGTATGCAGTTTTAGGTTGCATTAAAATAGTCTGATGTAGAAATTAAAGATTTGTTTTTATCTGTTGGAAAAAATCCATTTATGGTAAATTATGTTTTTGACACATCTTGATCAGACATTGTGTGCAGCTGTTTCTCGTCTTCTCTCCCACACTTTTCTTCATGTTGAGCTGATTCTGTGGTTAACCGCAGATATTGATTCACAGCAGACATTTTGGTTTCAAATAACATTTTGCAACATTTTGTATTGGCTTGAAATATTTTTATCAACTCAATGTGTGCTGTAAACTATAAATCCACACTTACGGCCCGTCCACACTACAGCTTCAAAAAAAGCTTGGAGCTGGGCGTGTCTGAAGCTCGACCAACAACCAATCACATGAATCTCCCGCCCCTGACACACAAGCAGCGGTTTGATTGGCTAGAGCTTGTACTGGCATATGATTTGATTGGCTGACGCTTCCACCGAAAGCTTCAGAAGCTTCAAAAGTTGAACATTGCTCAACTTTTGCAGCCAGGAAAGCTCCGCTCTGCTTCCCACAATGCAGTTCGGCGAAAAGTGACGTCACCCCATTCAAAGTGAATGGGCAGACGCGTTGGAAGCCGTTTTTGAAGCTGTCGAAGCTGTAGTGTGGACGGGCCGTTACAGTTATACCAATGTTTCACCTTAAACAAAACACATTAAAGGTACACACATCTTACATTGAGAATTGCAACTTCTTACATTGTCTCCACCAATGTATTGTTTAAAGAAATGGTGTCTTAAGAACTAAACACTCGTTGCCTCCGGTCTATATTTGACTATTCAACCATATGTTTAACCAAAATAGCAAGGGCGTTATAAAGGCCTCCTGTTTGAATATGATTGGATGTTATTAGTCAGCTGATGAATAAACAGCTAAAACCTTTCAGAGCCACTTTAAAGCTAACAAATGGTGAGTTTTTGAGACCGACGACATATATATTTAGTAGAATATAAATGTAAATGACATCACATCTGTCTAGACTCAGTCAACATACTTCAGTCACACACTCAGTCCACATTTCTACGATCAGAAGCGCCAGTGCAAAGTCATTTAGATGTGCTTTAATTTAGGGACAGGTCTGGAGTAACATGTGCACCCACACATTATGTAATAAAACAATGTTTTCTTTTGGGCCAGCTCCATTGGCAGTACTGACACGGCACCATGACCACAATCCCACTGTCTCTCTTCAGCTTCTCAGCAACCTGCCAAACCTCGTTCTTCCTGTTAATGAATGTGTTTCCCTGCTCTCTTCCTCCAGAGTGTTTATGCTTCTTAAACAAGTGCCTGAGGTGTGGGGTTGGGTTCCAGTTTGGGTGGTGTACACTTAATGACGTGTTGTATAAAATCCATTGCTGTTAGATCCAGTTATGAAAACATGACGTTAAATGCATTCTGTGTTTTATTAAGCCATCTGGTTATATTCTGTGGACGTCATGTATCTTATTTCAGCCCAGAGTGTATGATGACAACCTCATCAGACACACAATACTCCCACCAGCATCAGCGCACTAAACCAACAACTGTTCTCATACTTTTACACCACTGTGGGACCGAGTTCTCCCGAGTGAGCAGAGAAAACATTTGAGCAGAACAAAAAGCTTTCCTTTTTATTGTGCTGAGATAGCAGCTTCACACTGACAATGCAATGCAGACTCCAGAGATGGGGGGGGGGGGGGGGGGGGGGGGGGGGGTCTGTGGGGGATTGTTAGGCAGCTGGTTTTTCATGATTTATGACGGGAGTAATAAAACTTGTTGGTGGCTCCAGCTGAATTGGTTTCAGTCCTTTTAATGTCTGTTTTTCTCTTGCTTTGACAGATAGCTATGGTGGATACGAGAACCAGCTTTTCAAAGGTAATGATCGAGGTTTTCTATTGTCTACGAAACATCAATGTTGATCCGCACATTCAACATTGTCCGTAGGCTTTTCAGAATAGATCCCGTATCAATGAATAAAGGGAGGGACTGTAATGAGGCAATTATAACTAACTTTATGTTTGTGTTTAGATGTTACCACTCATCTCTGTTCTCCATATGCCTATAGAACAATCATTACTCTGCATAGTTAACCCTATGGATATGATCTGGACTATGATTCTAAATGTGATGTTACAGAAGAAAAGAAAAAGAAAAGAACACAAAAGTGCAGTTTGAGAGATCTGCAGTGAATAATGCAACCTACTTTTGGGATTTAAAAAATAAATGACATGACAATAAACACTTCAAATATTAAACCTTTTGTAAACCAGGACTGCTGTGTTATTTAGTCAGTTGTAAGACATCGTGTTTTGTTTACATTTTTTCCTTGTCCTGTTTTTCAGAGGAGGATTTCACTGGAGAAGAGGAAATGCCTTCATTTAGAGGTGAAGGCCACACACATACACACAAGTCTAATAACAACAAATAATGTGATCTGTGATATGTTCTTTTCCACCAATGACATGCTTTATACACACACATGTGTACATGCATGACTTGCAAGGCAAGGCAAGGCAAGGCAAGGCAAGGCAAGGCAAGGCAAGGCAAGGCAAGGCAAGGCAAGGCAAGGCAAGGCAAGGCAAGGCAAGGCAAGGCAAGGCAAGGCAAGGCAAGGCAAGGCAAGGCAAGGCAAGGCAAGGCAAGGCAAGGCAAGGCAAGGCAAGGCAAGGCAAGGCAAGGCAAGGCAAGGCAAGGCAAGGCAAGGCAAGGCAAGGCAAGGCAAGGCAAGTTTATTTATATAGCACTTTTCAGCACAAGGCAATTCAAAGTGCTTTACAAAAAATGAAAGACATTAAGAAAATGGCATTTAAAATCAATCATTAAAAAGAAAAGCTAATAAAATAAACATTAAAAGAAAAAATACATGGATAAAAGTTACAGTGCAGTTTAAGATATGAATAGTTCAATTAAAAGCAGCGACAAAAAGAAAAGTCTTCAGCCTGGATTTAAAAGTAGTCAGAGTTGCAGCGGACCTGCAGGTTTCTGGGAGTTTGTTCCAGATATTTGGAGCATAATAACTGAACGCTGCTTTCCCACGTTTAGTTCTGACTCTGGGGACAGAAAGCTGACCAGTCCCTGAAGACCTGAGAGATCTGGATGGTTCATCATTTAGTAGGAGATCAGAAATGTATTTTGGGCCTAAACCATTCAGTGCTTTATAAACCAGCAGCAGTATTTTGAAATCTATTCTTTGACACACAGGAAGCCAGTGTAAAGACTTCAGAACAGGAGTGATGTGATCCACTTTCTTAGTGTTAGTGAGGACTCGAGCAGCGGCGTTCTGAATCAACTACATAAATATCTGAGTTTTCCTGCCATCGTGGTTATGCAATGCGAATACTGAATAACATTTCAGTAAGAAATAGTGCATCAACTAAATTAATTTAAAAACTAAAGTTGCAACTATTCCAACAAAACAAACAATCATCTTATAAAATATCCTGCATTGGTAAAGATTAAACTATTACTTAAGCTTTTAAAATGAGGGCTGCTATCAGTAACACTCGTCTCATATACATTACAATATAATAATGAGTCAGCAACAATGGTATCAATCTATTAAAAGGCTTTTTCCCCCCTTTGGTTGTAAAGTAAATGTTAATAGAACTTTGGGTTTTGAGGCTGACAGGTAATTTGTGAATTGTGATGACAATATTTGTATCATCTCTAAACAGCAACTTGTAACTTGTCTTTTGATGACCTTGAATAATCAAATCAAATGTTCGTGCATATTAGATTCTGACTTTTTTGTTGGTATTAACTTATTCAGTCACACGTATTAATGTCTGTTTGTATTGATTCTTCATGCAGGTCGCAGCAGGGGCGGCTGTCTGAGGTGTCAGCAGAGCCACTCCCTCCAGCTGGCTGTCAAAGTGCTCTATGGCTTTGTAGCGTTCCTCATCATTACTGTGGCAGTGCTGGCATCGCTCGGTAAGCTTTCTTTTACAATCACGTTGCAGTCGATGAATCCTGTGATGAAGTCTTTAAGCCCTCCATATATCATCTCTTTGACTCCTCCACAGAGACACTAACCTCTCAGGTAGATGCAGTCAACACCCTTGCAATTATTTTGATTATTTCTCTGATAATGCTGATATGCATCAAGAAGTGGGAAGAAGGCTTGTCATGGAAAAAGGTCATATTTTTCTATGTGCTGTATGTGTGTATTCATTAGACAGTCCATTTAACTCAAGACAGCTGCTCAGCACCAACAGCTGGTTCTTACATTAACATCACATTTTATTGGGTCTGAAATTCGTAAATCTTAATCTTTTACTACTGTTTTGGGAATCTCAAGAGTACAGAGCGAGAGTGAGGCATGGTGAGAGTGAAGTGAAATCGCACAATGCACGAAGAAGCTATTCAGGTACAGAAACTTACTGTAAGCCCGTTTACACCTGGCATTATCACGCATCTTGGGTTTTCAAATGTCAACCCATTTAAACATGCATACCACATACACAGAATGACATATTTTACAGAATGCTTTATACACAGAAACAGAGCCTAGTTTAGATTTGGTCTCGTACAGCTGTGCTGGAGGTTGACGCAAAGCCCTGGAAACTTGAGTATAAACAGAAAATATATTTAACTTGGCTGCAACTCCAAACCGTCCATGTGCACGAGGAAAACACAGAGAAAAATAACCTTTAATTTGTCTGTTTCCTGCTCAACATCTGTTTTATAAAAAAAACACATTCCTTTAGTAACAAATGTGGAATGAAGCAACACATAATTTAGCTATTTGCAGATTGTTTGGAGTGAATTGAATATTTTGCCGTCACTTCTAAAGCATTAAAGATCCCCTATTATACTGTTTCATCAATATATTATAGGTCTCAGATATATACAAAACATGTCTGTTTAGTGTTTGGCTCCAAACACCAAACAGATCATTGCAGCATTACCCATAATCCCCTCTGTTTCAGCCCTGTTTCCAAAGTGCTGATTCTCTGTCTGTTACTTTAGATGAAAATAAGGAGCCCCTCCCCACGCCCCTCTGAGAGAGATTTGGTTACAAAGAACACAATGGTGCTCTAGGAGGAGATGCAGGTGATTAGTTACCTTGGTTGCTGATTGGCTAATGGTGACACAAGCCAAAAAATCGTCATGACATCATAAAGTGGCCAAAATCTGATCGGCTCATTTTCAGACAGGTTTTTATAGAAATGGATCAGGACAAAAAGAGATTAAATATGTTTTCCTGAACATTTCAGAATCTCTTTACTCAGAGGGGACACATGTTGATGTAGAAAAGACATGAAGAATTGGATTTTGAATAATAGGTGACCTTTAAAAAACAAATGTTTTTTTTGCTGTCACAGCAGCTAATAGAGTAGAGCAGGTGGTACGCGCAGAACGCATGTGGAAGCATTTTTATATGCAAACATACACTGGAACAACGACTGCATTAATCCCCTGAGTCAGGGCTTAGGATGCTGAAAAGGTCTGCAAACACACATTATACTAACTTACACTCCCACAAACTCACACTCACTAAATAATTGTTGCTCTCTTGGGAAATATGTGGGGAAAGAAGCAGGACCTGGCCAGCTGGCTAAACCATCATTCTTCAGTGGTTGGGTTACGTTTCTTAGCTAATGAAAACTTGGTGTCAGGCCTTAAATTACAACTTCCTGTTTTTACTACTTTAAATACTTCCTATGTCCTGTCAACACCGTAATACTGCTGATGTTGATCATTTTTTAATCTATTCCTCAGCATGCAAAAACCATCATAAATAATCGTTTGCATGTTTAAAGCTAATGATTTGATTCCCGATTGACTTTCACTGACTTCTGCAAGAGCAGAATCATGCTCCTACACTGAAACATAAATCCTGAGCTTGGGAATGAGAGTATATCATATTCCAACACAAGAACTATTTTCTCTCCAATAACTCGATGGTCTTTGTGTTTCCAGTGTTTAGGAAGGTCAACAACCTGTCTGGGGAGGAGTCCGTCTACCACAACAAGATCACCAGGGCTCAGCAAGGAATAGAGGGTAAAGAAGCTTTAGTATTATATGTTATTATAAAGTCAGGGGGACCTCATAGACCCTAAACATACGATAAGATAAGATAGTACTTTATTGATCCCAATTTGGGACATTTTCGCGGGATTACGGGAAAACAAATTTCATTGGAAAATGACTCGCCACACAGAAGTTTATCTTGTAAGTTTATTTTTTTTAGACAAATGGTGAATTTAGTTACATTTTATTCTGACATTTCATACATTTCTACACAAAATCTTCATTGTTTACGTAATTGACAGCACTAAAAGAGCCTGAATTGGCTGTTTTCTATAACTAAAATGCTTTTTTGTGTGTATTTAAAATAAAAAGACCCTTGAGATTGTTAAATGTTTAGAAACAAATATTCTTGACGACCTCCACAAGGTCCATTTTGTAGCTATTATGGATCTTAAGTGTTCAAGTTTCACTTTTTCTGAGGAACTAAAATATTTCTTGTTCAAAAACCTATCCTGCCTCACAGTCTTTATTTCTCTACCTCCACCTCAGATCTGAGCTCCACCTCTAACTGTTCGGGCTGTCTGGATGTGACTCTGTACAGCGAGGAGATCAGCCGACTGAAGAAGGAGTTTGAAGAGATCCAGAAAATGATACTGGGACAGGAGCAGGTACGATAGACCACACAACAAGCTCTTGAAAAGGCTTCATTTCCAGAGATGGCAAAAGTACACACATCCGTTACTGAAGTAGAAGTACAGATACTCGTGTTTAAAAATACTCTGGTAAAAGTAGAAGTACTGACTAAACTTCTTTACTCAAGTAAAAGTAAAGAGGCTTTGAAATGTACTTAAGTAAAAAGTACCCATAACTAGCAGCTGTTTTAAAGAGTGCCTGACCTCCCTTTATATTAATAGAACAATAATGTCATTGTTAGCTAATGAATGTTTCCATGCTGAACAACGGCAACATGACAACGTTTCCATTGGTCCCTCTTCTTTAGAGAAGACCAGGAAATGATGGATACACGGATCGTGTTCAAATCAATAGGCACGCAATGACTCTAAATAATAATGATCACGCCACCAAACACACATTCAAACTAAAGTGATGAACCTGTAGAAAGTAGAAAGTACAGGTATTAGTGATAAAAATCGAAGAAGTAAAAGTCGTCAGAAAAATAAGTAGTGGCGTAAAGTACTGATACCAGAAAAATGTACTTAAGTACAGTAACAAAGTATTTGTACTGCACTACTTCCCACCTCTGTTTATTTCCAAGGTTGTGTTTTGTTCAACCAGTAATGAAGACATTACATTTCTGACCCTTTGGTCCCTAAAGGTCCTGGACGGGGCCTCTCAGACCCAAACAATGCTGAAGACCACCAGCAGCCGGCTGACACGCGACATGCAGAACCACCTCATGTCAATCAAACTCCTCAACCAGTCGCTGGAAAGATACCTGGAACGAGTGGAGGGCTGGAAGGAAGTGATCGAGGAAACTGAAGAGAAAATGAAGACGCTGGCGGAGGATCAGTACGAGATCAAAGCCACATCGCAGCAAGTCAACACTACAGTGGCTCTCAGGTGAATAAAGGATAGAAACAGAGAGGGATGAACAAAGCTTGATCTAATATTATTCTAGAATAGTATACACAATGTTCTAGCTTTAATTTTGAAATCCTGTTTTAGCTATTTTTGTCAACTTCATGTCTTCGTCCTGGAAAAAATATTGTTGGCTCTATTTCACCACAGTTTTCATTAATAAAATAATGACTTTTACAGTATTCAGATGCTTATCACGTCTCATTAGCTTAATGTACACATTGTGTTCATGACCTTTGAGTGAACTGGCCAAGAGGGAAATCAGTGGCTGACAGAGTCAAAGCCCCCACTGCACTTTTCTGACAAGCAAATCATTGTTTATGAAGGCAATTACAGAAAGAATAATAACTGGGAATTCCGTTTTGAAAAAGGCACAGCTGGAACCCATAATGCTGATTCAAACATACTGTAGAACGTGACCAATTGAGATGGATGGATAGATAGATAGATAGATAGATAGATAGATAGATAGATAGATAGATAGATAGATAGATAGATAGATAGATAGATATATAGCTAGATATAGATAGATAGATAGATAGATAGGTAGATAGATAGATAGATATATAGCTAGATATAGATAGATAGATAGATAAATAGATAGATAGATAGATAGATAGATATATATATATATATATATATATAGATAGATAGATAGATAGATAGATAGATATATAGATAGATAGATAGATAAATAGATAGATAGATAGATAGATAGATAGATAGATAGATAGATAGATATATAGCTAGATATAGATAGATAGATAGATAAATAGATAGATAGATAGATAGATAGATATATATATATATATATATATATATATATATAGATAGATAGATAGATAGATATATATATAGATAGATAGATAGATAGATAGATAGATAGATAGATAGATAGATAGATAGATAGATAGATAGATAGATAGATAGATAGATATATAGCTAGATATAGATAGATAGATAGATAGATAGATAGGTAGATAGATAGATAGATATATAGCTAGATATAGATAGATAGATAGATAAATAGATAGATAGATAGATAGATAGATATATATATATATATATATATATAGATAGATAGATAGATAGATAGATATATAGATAGATAGATAGATAAATAGATAGATAGATAGATAGATAGATAGATAGATAGATAGATATATAGCTAGATATAGATAGATAGATAGATAAATAGATAGATAGATAGATAGATAGATATATATATATATATATATATATATATATAGATAGATAGATAGATAGATATATATATAGATAGATAGATAGATAGATAGATAGATAGATAGATAGATAGATATATAGATAGATAGATAGATAAATAGATAGATAGATAGATAGATAGATAGATAGATAGATAGATAGATATATATATAGCTAGATATAGATAGATAGATAGATAAATAGATAGATAGATAGATAGATAGATATATATATATATATATATATATATATATATATATAGATAGATAGATAGATAGATATATATATAGATAGATAGATAGATATATAGATAGATAGATAGATAGATAGATAGATAGATAGATAGATAGATAGATAGATAGATAGATAGATAGATAGATAGATAGATAGTTAGATAACATTTGATTTAATAAAACATCTTCTCATCATATACTTTTTGGTAGCTTCCACATTTTTTAATAATGGGGAAATTATGTAATAACGTCTTCTTTGTTTTCCTGTGCTCTCCAGTACACAGTGGATCGATGCCTTGCAGAGAAAAGCTGATGAGGAGACTCTGGTCCTCCAGAAGTTGACAACCGACTGGCAGAACTACAGCCAAGTTCTGAGCGCAATGAAATCCAACACGAGCAGCACCACACAAACAATGCGCCTCCTACAAAACAACATCGTAACAGATCAACAGAGAACCGCCATGTCCACTGAGGTGTACTACGACCTCACACAGCAGGTGTGTGTCTGTTTTCAAGTTTAATTTGAAAAAAGCAACTAAATAATTACTGGTAAAACTTCTAAAACTTGTACAACTGCGCTTACGCCAGCCACTGCCAATGGTGTTGCCCCCACTCTAGTGTTAGGGTAAGGATGGCCTCAAAAAGTCCTGAAAGACGCCATGGCGCGTCCATCGCTTAGCACGCACACTCATTAACTGTAACGGTAAAATCCTGTTGCTTTATGATCAGGTTTGAAATGTAAGGTTTGAAATTAGAGACAGACTATTATGGTTCATCCCAGTTAACACAAACATACAACTTCCTCTATTTTTACCTGTTGTCTTGATAAATTCTTTATTATGTACATTTCCAATCGCAGGTGATGAACCTGCAGATGCAACTCGACAATGTTACCTCTTTCATGGATGAACACGAGGAGAACTTGCATGACCTGCACTACCATTCCAGGTAACACACATTTCATACATGTACATATGAGAGGGCATCGTATTGACTTAGTTGTATCCTTTTATGCCTGTTTCTAAACTTCTAAACATCCAGGTTTTTCCTTTTTATTCGGATGTCCAAAGCAAACCATTTGCAAACCATTTGTCCTTTTGAATTTTAATTACGATTGCTAATTGCTAATTTGAGTAAAACATGTGCTTTCCAAGTATAACCTTTTCTCCGCTAAGAGTATGGTCATTCAGGAAATGTAAAAACCGACCTGGACTCTGCTACCCTTCTCTTTAGGTACTATGAGAATCGTACAGGTGAGCGTTTCTCTGCATTGGATAGTCGTTTGAACTCCATCTCCATGGAGATCGACACAATCTCCTCCAGCATCAACGCCACCGTCAGCCACGTCCAGAGCATGTACAAGTACATCAACATCGAGAGCTCGTCCTGTCAGAGCCGCATGGGCCGACACGCTGAAGATCTACAGGTAGGACAGAGTTCTTTCTTCCTTCCTTATGTATGCTTCACAGCTGAAGTCTTCCTGTGTTTGTTGTGTTTTTTATTCTTTGCGTCTTTCTTTCTCCTCACATCTGACGCGTCCTGTCTCTTTTGTCCAGAACCTCAACAACACGGTGTTGTTACTCCTCCACTTGGCCGACACACTGAGACAGCAAAACATGTTGTTGAATGTCCGACTGGATGTAGACGTCAGGAATCTGTCCATGGTGATGGAGGAGATGAAGCTCGTGGATGTGCACCATACCACGCTCATAAAGAACTTCACTATAATAAAAGGTACGGTAGTGGTTGCCATATATGAAATGAATAGGGCTGTCAAAATCATGGCTGATTCTTCATGCACTGAATTGGTCAAAGAGGTGGAAAAATCTGCTAGTTATCTCTAGAATCTGAACTGAATCAGCCGCAGTGCCCTGAATGCACTTAACCTGGAAGCCTAAATGAAATATAAATAAACATAAAAAACCTTTTAGCTCCATATTCGGTTATTCCAAACCAACATTTATTTAAACTAAAATGATGACGATGGACTCAAAGCGAACGGTCACACCCCTTTGGGTCATCTTACTGTTACCAACACCAACCAAACCTGTGATGAGAACCAACACTCATCACCCAGCCCGCAGAAATATGCATTCAACAATCAATAAAGAACCCGACCCATAAACCACAAAATTAATGTAATGTAGTTTTCAAACACGCCTAAAAAAGCGTCAGGGTTATGAAGCGCTTTTATTCCTCTAAAAGTAAAACCAATGACAATTAGGTTGGACAAGAGTTTATTGACCAACTAGTCAACCAACTATAAGGTGTCAGCCCTTGAAATGTACACTTAACTTTTTAACTGAACCTCACCATCCTCCCTCAACAGGTGCTCCTGGACCACCCGGGCCAAAAGGGAACCGTGGTGAGAGCGGTTCGAAAGGACCAATGGGACTGAGTGGGACTAAAGGTGACCGAGGCCCGCTAGGAGGTCGGGGTACTTCTGGAGAGAAAGGTTCTCTCGGGCCCAAAGGAGCTCCGGGTGAAACAGGCCCCACTGGAAACAGAGGGGCAGTAGGGATCAAAGGAGCTAAAGGGCCTATTGGCCCACCTGGACCGCGTGGTGAGAAGGGCCAGAAAGGGGACGCAGGCCTACACGGTTTAGACGGAGCCAATGGGCACTTAGGTTTGTCAGGCCTCCAGGGTCAGGCAGGACTCCCGGGCATCATTGGGCCACCAGGAGCCCGGGGGAAACCAGGACCAGTGGGACCTCCTGGACAGCCGGGATACCCTGGGCCTCCAGGCCTGCCATACCCTCAGGCCCCCGTCAACACCCTGCAGGGGGCCAGGGGGCCAGCCCCCGCCACCATGAGACAGTGAGAAGACCCAGAGGTGATCTGTCTGGAACCAAGAGGACTTATTAACCAGATGAAGGAAAATCATCCATCGTGTCTGGGGACGCAATAATCCAGTTTCTATGGGATTATGCAAGAAAAATCGAGAATTTTATGAACAAAGGCACCATTTCAAAAATGGGATTGTGCTTTAAAGGGGGCATTCCCCTGATACAATGACATGGCCACAAGAAAGGAACCAAGAGGGCGGTGTCGATAAGAGAACACAGAACTGAACTGTTGTTGAGAAGTGAGATGACACAGTACCTGAAGCCAGAAACAGACTGTGTTTGGACAGAACATGGAAATGGTCTTATGTTGGAGGAAACTGCTGTCATGCAACACATGGGTCTCTTCACATCTTTTCATGAGTGTTTCCTTGTCCAGGAAGCTAAAGAATACAAAAATCTCTGTCCATGTACAGTATGATGATATTTTACCAGAATTAAAAACTTGTTTTAGATGATAATATTAATAGGAATGAAAAAAACCATCTGTATTGAAGTCTTGCCTGGTTGAATGTACATGGTTGAAAATGTTGAGGTTGTTGTTAAACCAACAAAACCTCCTTGGGCAATAAATAGAGCTGTTAACCAAGGATAAGGACTAAAGTGATGGTGTTTCCCGTCAGAGCTACTCAAAGGCTTACATTCCCATATTGGCACAGAAACAAAATCTTTACTTGTTACATTATGTACACATTGACACATTATGTTCAGATGGATGGCACTTTATTAGTTCTTAAAGTGTGACATTGAAGGATTTTTAATCTTTTGGCATTTCAGAGCAGGTACTCTGAAGACTTGTCTTACATCTTCTGCACGAATATGTCATTTTATGATCAGTGATTGAAGAAGTCAAGTTTTAGAATTAATGGCTTCTGAATTTGCGTTCTAATTTGTTTTACATTGTGTGCAACGTTTGCTTCTATTGTTGCCGCAAGAATAAAGAAAGTAACTCTCTCTTCGACCTATGTTGAAACGTTTTGGTGTGAAGGCTATAGCAGATCACTCTTTCAATACAACAATGCATAATAATGTAACACTTGAGAAAGCAGAGGAATGACCAAAGAGGGTTTTTTAGATCTTATAAAACAAACATAAATAACCTTTTATATCACATACAAATCTTTCAAAAAGGGAAACTTACTTCTTTGGAAAACCTGTGTGTTGTAATGAAATGCGACTGGCTTGCATCGAACTTCAATAAAGCTTTTATAAAACTCGTTCTCAGTCAGTGTCCTACTGTACTTCCAGAGCAGCGTGCCATTGTTGAGGGAAAGTGAGTGGTTGAACATTAATTCAAAACACATGTCTAACCCCTCCCATTGGATCTTTGAGGTAAGCTTCCACAGACTTACAAATATTCGATTCCCTGTTAACATTTGCCATACGATTAACATTTTGTAGTTCACAGTAGAATTCAATGGGTACAGTTGTCCATAAATAAGAGTTTAGGATAACAAACAATACATTTGATATGCCTAAAATCATCAGCTTGAAATACTTTCAGAAGATTTTATTGTACGAATCAGCAAACATTAATGTCTGACGCCGGCTTTTGTGCATGTTATGTTGTAGAAACAGCTCCATGTAGCGGGCCGGCCTGATCTGCTGACTTGATATTTTCACCATCTCTTCCTCAGTGATGAAACATGCTTGGTGGGATGTTAGGAACCTGATCTCCAAGAAAAACTTCCTTCAAGAATCCACCCAAAGCCCTTATTCCTGCGGTTCTCATAACTTTATGAGCACGCAACATTTGCTCTAAATCACTCGCTGATTTCACCTCTGAAACCTGAAGCTGGAGCGTACAATTGCTGCCGTTTCTGATCTATGAACTAGGAAAATATGGCTTATATAAAATCCAGGATAAGATATTTATAGGTCTGAATTTAAATGCTTTACTTACACATCAGATTTCCTTCAATCTGACTGGTATAATTTGTCCTCTTATGGAGAGCTGGACCTGCTGCAGTCAAACTATTTCCACATGGGGAGCCATGAATCAGTTGGTGGACAGGGCAAAGTATAACAGATGTCACCACAAGAGAGAAGTACTGAGAGAGCAAAGAAACAACGGAAGAAATAGAGGATTTATGGTAGGTATGAAGTGGACGAACAGACTGTAAATTCACTATAACTCCAAATGTATGACTTGTGTTTGGCAAAGGGAATTAGCAGTGTTTCCATCACTTACTTTGATACAATAGAAAAGCTGTGTACAAATTGAAATTTGATAAAACTTCCTTCACTGTGTAAAATAATAACTCATAACTCAACTCCTGTCGAAGTTACATCTGCTCTCCATTTTTCTCCCATAGAGTTTTTAAGAGCATTACTTTTTTAAATTTATTATGAGGTTTTATTGCATTTAGCCTATGTTTTTAAAGCATTGTGGAGCTTTTTCTGCCTTTTTCCTCTGAGTAACTCTAATTACGAACCCCCTTCACCTGCCATGGTGTGGCTGAAACTGGTGCAGGTGCAGGGGATTTGTAATTAGTGTTTCTCAGAGTCAAAGGCAAAAGGGCTGGAGATTAACCTCTACACTCTATAGACAATAGTTTAATCTCTGCCTCATAATATAACAAAATCTATGCTAACAATATTAGCCAAAACAACTGAGAACAACAACTTTATGTAAGAGCTGTAGGTTTGTCAGCTTGTTGTCGAAATGGCCAAATTGTTTTAGGAATGCAGATTTAACAGTAAAAAGGTCAGGTGAGGATTGACAAAGCTGCAATAAATACATAATACACCGTGTACAATTCCTGATCATTACATTGAAGTTAAAACAAATCTGTATTTAATCTTTTCAATGTGCTTTCTCAGCGCCATCGAGATCATATCAGTAACAACAACATGCAGTTATTTATGTTTCAGATTGTCAGCGCCCCATCACACTGAGGTTCCCTTGAGTAGTACGGGGGCTAAGAGAACCAAGTCCTGTTTACATTGGCAGGAGTCACTTGTTAATTTCGGTTTGCCGTGTACACCACATGCTTACAAACAAGGTATATTTGAGAACTTCAAATTGCCAGGGGTCGCTAGGGGGATTTCTGGAGGAGGTTAATTACTGTGTTCAACTTATTATAGTGGCTCAACATCTCGAATCCATGAGAAAACAACCCCACGAATGTCCATCAAGACGAAAACCTCTTAAGCATCCTCTTTTGGGTAAATCAGGAAAGCAGCAATGTTTTTTATTGTGGTTTGAAAGGTTTAATCGCCCTGGAGGTAGTATAAATACTGTAAAACTACAGCTGCGAGTGAGGTTAAAACATGAACATCTCCAACACGGACAGAGACAAAGGGAGTCCAAGGAAGTGAAGTAAGACGTGTGAATAGTGGAGGCATGGTGTGCTATAGCTGTGGTGAAAAACACCAATCTGAGCCAGCATAAACCCAAAGACCAGATGTGCTTTTCTGGAGCCAGCTCTGACTTTTCCAGGTGGAATATATTTGATTGCTTTGAGTAATTTTCTCACCCTAGAGGCATAGCAACAGGCTGAAAGCTCTAACATCATCATTTATTTTTCTCAGAGTCATTAATGACCAGGATGTAACACCTCTCTCCCTCTTTCCACATGAACACTGTAAGGCTGATTGGCTGCGAAGTGGATTGAGTAGCTGTGATGGACTGTAATGGAGTAGCTACACCCGTAGGACCCAGGACCAGGACAGCTTTCTGCTGACTGTGCACCTGCACATGGTGAGAGGAGATTTTCAGTTAGTGTTGGGTCTCATTCGACAAATAACATTACAAAGAAGGGAGTTAAATGAACAGCATTCACTCAGTATCTTTGGAGGTTGGCAGTGCCGTGACATTGCAACAAAAAAAACGGAATTATTAACGTTACTATCTGTAATGTCTATGAATACTTTATTCAAACCATTGGCTCTGTGATACCAACTAGCTTGCTGTTCTCAAATTAGCCTACATAACCAGCTAGTTTACCAAAGCAACCAGACTGTGGCTGCGAGAGAGTGCGGTCGTCTTTCAACCAGAAGGTTGTGGGTTCGATCCCAGCCCGTGCAGCCAACATCTGCAATGTATCGATGTATCCTTGAGCAAGATACTTAACCCTGAGTTGCTGGCCAACGGTGTGTGAATGTGTATGAATGTTAGTTCCTAGAGTAAGGTACACTGCTCTGTATGAATGGGTGAATGACATGTAGTATGTAAAGCGCTTTGAGGGGTTGTAAAGACTGGATAAAGCGCTATATAAGTACAGTCCATTTACCATGTAGTGTATCTAGGTAAAAGGATCTTTTTTTGGTAAATCAACTTCCCATTAGGGAAACCTCATTTGCTTGGAGATAGCTAAGATGTTAAAGTTGTAAACAATGTTAAAGGTTCAAACCATTGTTACTTTTGTTCCTCCTTTCAGGTGAAAGGACACGGATGACCAACAGAAGTAACAGGTAAATGTATCTCTCGGTAGTAAAACAATTGACCAGCTTTCATAATAATGATTATTAATAATAATGATTACTCTTGATTAGTAAAAAGCTATCATTACATACCTTTGCTTTGTCAATGCCCCTTAGGTAATTTGGCAAGTTTGCTAACTCACTTCAGAGTTCACCAATCAGACAGTGTTGAAGATAACACCTTTGAAAACAATAACATTTGTGACACGTGTTGCTGCAATGTTTTATGAATTTATTATTTACTGAGTCATCTGATTAACAGAAAGCAAACGTCAGTGACTCTTCACATGCTTTTTTCCCTTTTAAAACCTCTCAAAATGAACTCCTTATTCAAGTTAATTCTTATGTCAATAACTACTTACATTTTTATTAAGATCGACAGCAGTGGCAATTGTACCCCTGAAGTGTTAACACCACTTATTAATATAACAACTTTGCAATACAGATCAGTTCCTTTTCCATCTTATCTCTTCATCTCTTTTATGTATGTTTAAAATGTACGGATCTCCATGCAGAAAAGTTACACACTCTGAGTAATTGAATAACATTTATATTTCATGCTTTCCCTCAGCTGTCTGTCACATTGATTCCCACGTCAGGTTGTGTAATTTCAGTCATGATGACATTGAATCTGTCAGGAGTGGTACGCAGAGAGACATTACCTAACCTCGACCAACACACACGCACACGCACACGCACACACACACACACACACACACACACACACACACACACACACACACACACACACACACACACCACACACACACACACACACACACACACACACACCATGTATACATCACTTCAGGGGACATTACATTGACTTACATGCATTTCCTGGAGACTTATCCTGACCTTAACCATAACCAACACATGCCTAACCCTAACCCTAATCCTAAACCTAACCAAGTCTTCACCCTAAAATTAATGATTCCCCTCATGGGGACCTCCAATTTGTCCCCATAAGGGAGGCCAGTCCCCACACGTGACTATGTAAACAGATGTAGGTCCCCACAAGTATAGTAATGCTAGACCTCACACACACACACACACACACACACACACACACACACACACACACACACACACACACACACACACACACACACACACACACACACACACACACACATATAATTTGAGACATTAGGTAACCGTTGACTTGACAGGGCCCCAAAGAGCTCATTACGTAGACAGCTGTAAAAACACACTTGGCCTTTCACTACAGCTCAGGTAACCATTAGTGTGTGTGGGAGAGAGAGAGAAACATCGCAGAGCACACCTGCTGCAATGTGTGTAGTGAGTCAGCAACTAACTCTGAAAATAAATAAAGAATTTAGGACTATGATTGAAATTGTGAGTCCTTCCACCAGCTGTGTTGTCGACTAAAGGTACATGACTGGACCCGGGTCAGACTGGAGTCTCAAATTTGATGACTTTACATTTGACAAAATCAAAAGAGCCTTGCTACTCAACTTGATCTCCAACATCAATGACGTGTGACTTCACCTTTTCACTTGAAAATACCTTACCCCATATAAATAATGATCTTATTTAAAGTATGTGCCACCAATCAATTCTTCAAACCCAATTACGCAATGGTCTACAAAAAACCCTGAATTGCAGTTTGCAGGTTTTGGTAAAGATTGCATTGTAGTTATCTGAGACGGTATTGCCTGGTAAAATGTGTAATTTACCGGTGACATCCAAAACAAAGACGTTGTTTCACCTCTACCTACGAGACTAAATAGGATCATCTATCACTGCCACCTAACTTTAGTTTTTAAACGAGTAAAAAACATTTTGTCAAAACTATTTTCTGGGGCTTTTACAATCCAAAGGTTGGCTGCACACCGGTATTTTTTTGTTGTATTTAGCCTTTATTTAGACAGGTGAATCTCATTGAGACACAAGGTCTCATTCTCAAGAGAGACCTGTTCAGTGGTAACACCACCACACAAAGTTACAGACAGACAGGACACTAAGCACAGAGGCAACAATCAAATAAAACATTGTGAAAAGTAGTCAGATATTGCAGGTGCAAACACCCACATATGATTTCTCCAGCTTTTTTAAAATTAGTTTAAAATCTGTGATGGGTATCAAACTGGTCAGCTTAAGTTCCTGCTGAAGTGTGTTCCAGGTTGAGGGGGCAGAATATGATATATATATATATATGGTATAAATATTCCCTTATTCCCGGACCGACCTTTTGAACCCTAAGTCACTCAGCTTAAGAAAGTATTCCTGTTGGCAGTGGCTGCAGCGAGGAGAGTGAGACTCACTCCGGGCACAGAGCGTCTGCAGAGTCACGACAGGCGATGGAGGAACAGTCTGAACCCGGTCTTTGTTTACTTCACAAGTTTCCCCTTGAAGTTTGGAAAACAGGAGAAGTTCTGGTCCCTGTTTATCAGGTCAGAGCATAACAGATGTGTCAAGTTGACACTGGAAGAAAATCATTTCGACATTTTGATAATATGCTTATTAAACATTGTTTTAAGACTCAAGCTCCTTTCACATGCATTGCAACCCTCAAAATGAACCCTAACCCAGACATTACCATTGATGCCAGAATCATTCGGAGTGGACGTCCAACAGACTTTACCATGACAACTCCCTAGTAATAGGTCTGTGTAATAGGCTTTAAACCTGGATTAGCAAGGCTAGCAAATAATATACCTTTACTTAAAGAAGGAATTGAAAAACTGACTAGCCTGGTTTTGTAA
This sequence comes from Gymnodraco acuticeps, assembly GCF_902827175.1. Taxonomy (NCBI): domain Eukaryota; kingdom Metazoa; phylum Chordata; class Actinopteri; order Perciformes; family Bathydraconidae; genus Gymnodraco; species Gymnodraco acuticeps. The sequence goes on from NW_022991376.1 coordinate 135,457, forward strand.
AAAGCCTCTGTCTCACTGAACTCAGGTAAATTAGGTCAGGTCTCTATACTTTAGCCGGACTTCACTGGGTGTTTTCTTAGTATAAATGCAGATTAGTGGAAAGATAGAGTCAATATGATGGTCACTGGCGAAAGAAATAACACCTAATACCAGAAAAGGTTATCAAAATACATATTTTCTCGTCACACACCTGTTAACCTTGAGCAGCAGCCCGGCTCGTACTCGACTATCTGAGCCTTTTTCCCTCCACTTTATGAGAAATAACTTGCCTGCTCCGATAGGATTTAAATGAATAACCTAGCATTTCATACCGAGACTAAATTAAGGTATTATGTGTTTGTTTTCTTTGCATTGCAGCAGGGGAGAAGTGAGGTCTTGTATTATTATAACCATGTGTTTGGAGTTTGGAGAGAAGCTGCAGCCCAATGAGGAAGATTATTCTGCACTTACCGGCCAGAGGACTTTTGCTGATCTGTTTTCCTTCATTTTATTTTTGGCATATTGGTCCAGAGAGTATAGCATTGGCTCATGTGAACTTGTTCAGTTTTTAAGTGCTTATTTTACTAAGGCTAATTCCAATTAAATGTTTCATCCCTTTTAATGAACCCTTACGAGAAACTGTAATGAGTAATGCCCCAGAAGCATAAATCCAAACATTACACAACACATGCGGCCGACTTATCCAAATAAAAATACAAGATGTTTTATCAACAACTGAAAAATGACTACGATCCTAGACGTAGAGTATTGTAATAACACTGAGCTGTGTTATTGTGCTTCTTATTTTTCACAATCCTTGAAAATAAGCATTCAAATCCTCTGTTTTAAAAAACTCATGTCCAGTATCAACATCTTAATGTGGTTAAGGATGCTTTGGTTTTTTCGTCCGAGAAATAGCTCAAGGGATTTTATCACTATCGTGTAAATTGGTCGTCTGATCTACTCTTTTTCAATCTAAAATGTTAAGTTTATGAACTGCCTTTGGCTTTGTTCTTAAGCTTTAACAAACAACCGATTGTAATAGCTTAAAGCTGTTGGTCCTGGATATCATCATTGAAATCTAGCAGCAATATGACGGTGGTCTTGTTGTGGGTTGGTGGGTTTTCTCTTATTTCTTCTCCTGTTTTGTAATCTTGTTTTCTTGTCATGCAACGCCCACATGTCAGACAGATGTTGTGACCTAGAGGATGAGCTGTGACAGTTTCTCAACATTAATAAAGAATAATGTGGTTTTTAAATAATAACATATTGTCATGTCTAGGAAACTAATAGTGAAAGTTTATTCTTTATGTTAGTTTTGTCATGTCCCTTTGCCCTGTGCTTTATGTTTATTCCCTTAATTAATCATCCCTCTCATTTCAGGCCTCCACGCTCCCCGCCCCCTTCTGTCTCCTGCGTCCTTGATTGTTTTCCCCGCCCTGATTGTTTCCACCTGTGTCCCCTTTACCTGTGTATATATTGTGGTAGCTTCCTCCTGTTCATTGTCAGTTCGTTGTCTTACTATGACCCACGTTCCTGATTACCTCACGGACTTCCCACGGATCTACCTCATTGATCACTTGCTAGTTTTCCTCGAAAGAGTATATTTGTTTTCCTTGTTTTGATTACTGTGCTAAATTCCAGTAAAGTCTTTATTTTTTGAGAACACTATCTGAGTCGTGCAATTGAGTTCATGCCTCAGAGTCTCTCCTTGACACATATGTTCTCTTCTACTTTAGACTTTATCGTCTATAAACTTTCGTCAACTCAAGAAATACTTCTGACGGTTTACAAATTCTCGATGAACGGTCAAAATACATTTTGCAAAGATTTACCACACATTAGGGATTGTTGAAAGACTACTATCTCACCATCTCACTGCATGTTTTAGCAATACACTTTTCCTGCTGTTCCTTTACGTTGTCTTCAAGTTCGTTTTAAAGTCTTGCATTCAGCGTTACTACATCATTTTTATTTCACTTTAAAATGTAATGTGTTTTTCCTAAGCCCATGCTACACCCTTCTTCCGAATTTCATGAAAATATGTCCAGTAATTCACCCGTTATCCTGGCAATGAAAAGAAAAACAAACCAAGCTGAAAACATAACCTTTTTGGCGGCGGTGATTATTCCATGACTCTGCATTTCCTCTCTTCATTTTGGCCTGTTTTAGCTCATTGTTTTTGGACTATTTTCCTATATTTGGAGGTTAATTCACCAAAAGGCAGGGTGTGTTTCCACAAATCTGCACCCAACACATGACCCTGTACAGACACACGATAAGACCCTTGGTTAACCCTCATTCAGAGTTTTTAGGAGGAGCTGCAGAATAAAATCCTCCCTCATTTCCCTCCATGTGTTTAGAATAACAGAGGTGCAGCTGCTCACATCACTTAACTCTGCTCTCTGGTGTATTTCAAGCGAAGCAGGGCCTCCTTCACTCAGCACAGCAGCTCTGCCAGAGGAGGGATGTTTGCCATTACAAATTTAAATAACCTTTTTTCCCTGTGTTATGTAACCAGGGTCCATACACTGCCATACAGCTGTGTTCTTCCATACTGTAATACTGCCCTTACACGTTCAAAATAAACACTGCCAGAGACACGCATGCATAAAATGACTTGGTTTTCTGGTAGTCGAATGCACATGTAAGGAATGGAAATGAAAGGAAAACAAAATCAATGCGCGCCTACAGTAATAACGTCATTCATAATAATGTGACGTAATGATTCTCTGTGACCTCGGAGAATATATCTGATGGTTTAACTACTTTACCTGCTAATTACATTTAGCTGACGCTTTTGTCCAAAGCGACTTACAATAAGTACATTCGACCAGGAAGACACAACCTTGAAGAAAACAGAATCATATAAGTACATCAGGTTTCATAGAGCCAAACATTTCAAGTGCTACTCAACTGGCTTTAGGTAAGCCAGTCCTTTATTAGTATAAAAGTGCTTCGTTAATAGTTCTAACGCTAATTTCTAGACATGAATGAAAGCAACAACCAAAAAGTCTTCATATGTTTGTTTTTTCAAACCAATGTCAGATCACCTGTTGCACAGGTTATGGGGACCGGCTCCTAATTAAGAATTGAGAGCAGCAGGGTGCCCTCTTCCTTTCACTGCTTAATAAGAGAGGCAGCACTCTGATCCTTCCTTTACTAAATGCAGTGCCGTGTCAGCAAGAAACTGGCCTTTAGGTCGTTTTGAGACTTTTTGCCCTATAACCCTGATTATGGTTGATGTGGCCAGGGAAAGGAAAGTTTGGGGCTCTCTGCTGGAACTGCTACCCCCGCGACCCGACCACGGATAAGCGGGAGAAGATGGATGGATTATGGTTGAATTTAGATATTTTCGATCAACAGTTTTGCTTGTCTAACAATTTTCTGCAGGCTTTTTTTGTTTATTGGTTTATTTATATCAAAATCCCTTCTTACACGTTTTTGTATTACTGAAGAGGCTGGATGTTCCGAAATTATCTAAAAAAAGAGACAAACATCCAGGATAACTAAAGAAGACCTGCTTCAATCTTAAACACTATCAAACGTTTTTGAGAGATTGGTATAAAATCTCCTGGAAGAAGATCTTCTACTACTATCAGTGTTGTGCTAGTTACTGAACCAGTAACTAGTTACATTACTAGTTACTTCATTTCAAAAGTAACTCAGTGACTTTACTAGTTACTTACAACCAAAAGTAATGCGTTACTGTGGAAAAGTAACGTTTTAGTTACTTTACAGAAGGGCTCCCATTAATGCCCTTAGCCTTCATTTCTGTTATTGCATTGGAGAATAATACAATCTGTTGATCAACTTGACATGCATTATATGCAATCTGGATTGTATCGATATTAGCTGGCTTTCCATTTTTGTATATTCTTTCTCCAGGTAGTTGGAAAAAGTTTTCCGTCCCATATGCCGTGTGCCGCCCGGACTTGCTATCATGCTAACTAGCTCCCTGAAAGCGGGTGACTCCACTGTAGCAATAGCCTGCATGTGTTCTACAACATACCGTGCAATGGCTTTATCGACTTTTCCCTGGCTAGCAGTCCCTCGGTTAAAATCCAGCCGCTGTTGCTTAGGTGAAGGTGGAGTGGCGTCGGCTGAGTCTCTGTGGTCTTAGCTACTAGCTTCGTCCCAGCATGTTGTTTTTGCAGATGTTTTAAGAGATTTGAATTACTGGTTTGGGCAGTAGATAGGATCTTTGACCCGCCAAGACACAACTTACATTTAACAGAAACGTTCTTTTCTTTGTGCTCGACAAAAGTGAAATAGTGAGAGTATCTCCAGGTGGAGAAACTAGACTTGAGCTCCGCCGCCGCCATGATAGTCTTGTTAGTAAACAACACAAACACGCCCACAGCGCGTCTCCGCATGTGACACAGGAAGTATCAAAGTACATTTACTCAAGTACTGTACTTAAGTACAGTTCTCATCTCTGTTCGCCTGGCTGTTGACTATATAAAAAAAACTAACGGAGTAACGCACCATGTAGTAACGGTAACTGAGTTACTGAATTAAAAAAGTAATGCGTTAGAGTACTAGTTACTAACGCGTTACTTGTAACGGGTTAGTCCCAACACTGACTACTATACAAGCACTTTGTAGAAAAGTCTATCGTAATGTGAAGGAGCAAGGGCATAGAAATTAACTTTTCAAATGCTAATAAATGAAATGAGGAACTACTAGTACTACCTGCCCTGGCAAACTGTAGACCAGTGTGTAAAGTTTACGAGGCCCTGTTGACGGATAAGGTAACATGTGGGGTACCACAGAGCTCCATTTTAGGACCATTGTTGTTTTGAATATGAATATTGATGTTATGGCGGCAATAGAGAAAATGATGTCGAATGCAGATGATTCTACCATGATTGTATCCCGTAAAGTCAAAGGGGTAATACATGAGGCTCAGAACAGAACTGTAATTAGACAAACGTCCATTTTATTAACATTTAACACATTTCTTGAGAAAAGCAGTACAATTTCGGTACAGTGTGAAGGAAATATTATAGACCCTTAAACCAGAGTCACATGCCCTTCAGTGTCTATCAATAAATTCCTCTTATGGGAAGAAAATACCAGCTAACATATTTTATAAAACTGCAAAACAGCTTCAGTTTTATTTATATCGCCACACTTGTTGCAAAGCTGTAAATGTGACTAGGCCTTAAACATTTGGATGGCAGCTGTACCACTGTGGGTTTGAAGAAGTCAGGGGGTCTTTAGGGCAATCAGAGATAATTATGGGATGTTTATAATCTTAAGGCCTAAAACACACGTAAACATGAACGCACACGCACACAACCACCCACACAACACATTCTTCACTCAATCACTCATGTAAACAGAAAACAAAGACACTAGATAGATCCCTCTTTTATGGAAATGTTTTTAGGGTATCTCGGTCTAAATTTTCTAGATCCTTACGAGCTCAAAGTATTAAGATCCATAATAAGCTTATATTCTTCAGGATGATGCATTTCCACTGGCAGAAAGGCTAATATCGTACACCTGCCAGTAATGCTTCGTGTTGCATCACAAATCACATTTTCCCTCTTCGTATTCGAACAACTTATCTCTCCAAACATTCCTCTCACAGGAAGCTCTCCTCCAGGCCTCAGCAGACCTGGCTCCCATTAGCATTTGGAAACCGTTCAGATATGTGTATCTGTGATTGATCGAGAGTGCCTGTTTACCCCCGGAGCTTACTGAGAAGTCACGAGTAGGACCGCTGACACTCCTCGAAACGAAATGATGTTCCCGAAGGATTAAATGTTGTCCAACGTTTCTTTGGGCCCTGCTTGACCCAAAGAAGCTTGATTGTGCTGTCGAGAAGAAGAAATAAATGAGCGCTCCACTGTCATTCATTTTGGAGGTGCACACTACTTGTCTGATACACAAAGGAGATCATATTTCTACCCATATATGGAAGTAAACAGGGAATACTTTTTGGGTAAAAGGAGGCAGTTTTCAGCTGTTTTTTGCAATGACATTTTCGGTACTGCAACAACATCAGAGCAAACAACAGATTAGTGAAAACAGATTGAGTGATATATTTAAAATATCTCCACCATGGTCTCATTTATTTACCATATTGAAATCAATGTGTTTGATTTCATGTTACAAGAGTGAAGTTAATAGGGGGTCTAAGCTGTTTTTATCTCCAACTCTTTTACCCATGGGCGTAATTTCCACTGGGGACAGGGGGGACATGTCCCCCCCACTTTTAAAAATCCCATTTGTGTCCCCCCCACTTTTTAAATGTGTTTATTTTATTTTTTTTACGCAAGCGGTCATCGTCACGGAGGAGCGTCTGTGTGTGTGTGGCACGAGCGCATCTTGTGAGAGAGAGAGAGACAGAGAGACATAGAGAGTTACGGGGGTTGTTGTTAGCATTTGGTGCTAGCTCGGAGCTAACGGAGATTAGTAGCTGTTTCAACAATAAGGAGAGGGAGAGCTCTTTCCTGTCGGACTGAGAGGCTGAGAGAGAGAGAGAGTTACGGGGGTTGTTGTTAGCATCTGGTGCTAACTCGGAGCTAACGGAGATTAGAAGCTGTTTCAACAATAAGGAGAGGGAGAGTCCGCTCCTGTCGGACTGAGAGAGATAACGTCAGTTTAGGGAGGTAAAGGACTCTGGGTGATTA
>NW_022991376.1:147079-164579 GCF_902827175.1 Gymnodraco acuticeps
AACCTATAAAATACTATTCTGGTCATTAATTGTGGTAAGACTAGGCACATACTGTAAAGTGACTAAGTGACAGGAAGTGATTTATTCTCCATATGAGCGACTCTTCAGACAGTTTCTAATTAAGTAGCCAGTGGATTCCACAGTTTCTCCGTCACAAAGAATCAAAGCAAATTCCACTTTATTTCCACAACAATTAGAGCCAAATGTTCTTATTTTATGACCCATTTTATAACAAAGGCCCTCTCCCACCACCCGACTAATTTTTTTATAAAAGCACAGCAAAGCATGACACATTTTCAAAGCATCCAACTACATGAGAACTCTCTCGTCTATAACTGGAATTGAAAAACATACTTAAAGAGACACTTTAATCCAAGAAGCTTTTATAGCTTTGTGAAAACATGTTTTCAAAGAATTAGAATTTCTGCACCACCTTGTGTTGAAAGAGCAGACTTCAAGTTGAACCCTGAGATTTCACATTCTGCATGCACAGTTTAATGAATCACATAACGTGCAAGAAATACATTAATTGTATTATTTTATCTACATTACATTCAAGTTTTCATATTGAACTATTTAGACAAATGACATGGACTAAATGTAGTAGATCAGAAGTTTAGAGTGGCATCAACATATAAGAAAAGTACAAGTATATCACATTTCTTAATTACAGTACACTTTTTTACATGTCATTCTTATTGATATTTAGCACGAGGCAACAGGTTCAAGTAAGAACAAGTACCAATGGCTGAATCATCTATCGGGTCATTTCCTCGTCATTCTTGTTGGTTTTTCTGTAGAAGATGTTCAGCCTGCAAGAAAAACACATGAAGTGTCAGCTGATGCATCAACGTACACATATTCAACAGCAAATCTAGGCTCTGCTTTCTGATTACCAGAAAGTCGACGGGGTCCTCTGGTTTGATCCTGGTGCACTCTGTCATGGCCGCAGTGAGCGAGGGCATCACGTACTTCATCAGGTAATTCCTCAGAGGAAGAGAGTGAGCGTCGTGAAGCTCCTTCTCCTGCCGCTGCACCTCTGACAAATTCTCCTGCTAAGAAATGACAAGATCATTCGATTGGATGTTAGAATTTACAACTTATATATATCAATATTCCAATTACTTGTATATAGACTATTTCTACTATATTCTATTTCTATTATCTGTGTTATTGTGTTGCACTGTTGAGGAGCCTGTGACCTAATAATGTAATTGTCATGACTACACTGTAGCTATGCACACACGACAAGAAAAGCCTTGAATCCTTGTAACACGCAGCACTTACCCACTCGTCGTACTGAGCAGCCATCTCAGCCAGCGCTGCTTCGTTCCTGCGTTTCCTCTCAGCAGCCTCTGCAGCCACTTTCTGTTTCCTCTCTTCCTCCTTCTTTCTCTCCTCTTCCTCCTGCTCCTCCCGACTCAGCCCGTAGTTTTTAGGAGCCCCCACCAGCTCTGTGATCTTCTTCACAACGTCTGCGTACTCTGGATCGTCTGTAGTGACATCTGGAGAGGAACAAGACACCATCACTGTGAAGATACACAACCTGTCTCTGCAAAACGTTATGATGTTTGTCATGAGGTTACACTATTAGATGGATTCATGGCGAGAAAGCAACAAGAAAACGAAAAAGGGCATTTCCATAAATGTTAAAATATGTTTTCAAACAGAAAACTCAAAGTGATATGCTCTTTGAAATGTGAATCAAAGAAATGTGGCGACTACAAAAAGGCAAAGACATGCCCATATTTGTCTTAGCTGCATCATATCAAACTTTAAAAACGGCAAGAAATCATCATTTCTCCGATTTTCTACATTGGAGATAAATATTCTGGAATTGATGGATCTTGCAATAATGTGTTTGTCTTATTTATGTTTTTCTATGAACTATTTGTCTTTGATTCAAATACCAATATGTTCTGGGTGAATCTCGAGCTCATCGAAGTAGTCCAGCAGAGTTTCCTCGGCGGCACTGAACTCTCTGTATCTGGTCAGGCGAGAGGAAAGCTCCTCCTCGGTGTATCTCATCTCCTCTGCCACGCTTTGTGGAAGCCCCCGAGCTCTCTGCGTCAGAAAACCATCCGTCGCATTGAGGGCGAAAACATGCTCTGCAAAACATTAAAACAGTACAATAAGAATGTTTCCTATGAGGAGATAGTTCAGGGGAGTTCATCTGGGTTTCATTTCTGGTCAATTCAAGTAAGAAGTGAATCAAGCACCTGGAGTGATCTTCTTGATGTATAAAGGTGCTTTGATCATCACATCCTGGTTCTCTGGGTCCTCCTCTGAAGGTTAAAAACACCACATTAGTTGTTGTTGTAGCATTAAGCAGTTATTACGTGGATGGAATGAAACTTACCAGAGAAAATCAGCTTTCCTTGCTCATAGGTCTTGGGGAAGCCGTCGAGAACAAATCCTTGGTTCCTGCATGGCGGCGAATTCAGCTTTTCTTGCAAAATGTCAAAAACCAGATAGTCAGCCAGTCGCCCTGAAGGATCAACACAGATGTTTAATCATAAAGCAAGGAACTAAATACTCACTATGCACAAACGATCCATCAATAATCAATCTGCAGACAGACTAAATGCAAAGGTCTCAGGAAAATGTTTAAACATGTTCACAACCACGTGTCCGAGATGTGTGGTTGGCTATGGTTGAATACAAATGAAGAACTTAATGTAAAACGTTAAGATGTGTTAAAAGCTACAGTTAACACTTTATTCAGAACACTGTCATTTTTAATATCTTATAGCATTATGCAGTAGTTTTCAAGTTTGTAGTAATGTCAAGGCAGCTGTATGCAAACATCCGAACCCCAACTTTAAGTGTCAATAAAGCAAAATGTTTGTCATTATTTAGTGTTGAGTTTCGCTTACTTACCTGCATTCATTTCCATGCTTTTGTTGCAGATTTCCAGTTGTGTCTTTGCAGCATCAGCCGCTACGTCTTCACTGACACTTTCAGGGTCAGCTCCATCAATTCTCTCTTTCTGAAGCATATGGAAAGGAACACAAACAATGGTAAGTAAGAGTGTATCTTTGAGAAATCATTGCTGCTCTCAAAACATTTCTTTTCACAGAGATAAACTCCCACCACCAGAGGGCGGTATACTTGTTTTAGGAGCTGACAGCAGTGAGTGGAACATAAATGCAATGTTTTATTTCACTGACCAGCTGTGTGATCTTCTCCTTGATGACCTCTTTGATCCTGATGTGGTGAATTTTATAATGATTACAGAGCTTTTCTGAAACGGTGGTTTTTCCCACAGCTGGAGGTCCGACCACGCAGATTCTGATTGGCTGAGGAAATATATATGAAAAAGGATGTCATGACAGCTTCTACACTACTATTGTAATCATAATGGTGTTGGGATTGTTGTGGATTTATTTCTTTACAGATCAGGGTTCATACACTTTTTCACCAATGGTTTTCCATGACTTCTCCATGACCTTTACCTAATTTTCCATGACCAAAATACTTACTCTTTCTCAGTGGAACCACTGAAAATGGTTTATTTTAACATGGATCAGGAAAATAAGGTCTGCATATGAAACATGTTGTGCCTATCTAAAACAAATCAAATAGTAGGCTTACTAGCTTCTACACGCTAAAGCAACTACAATCTCTCACCAGCAAAATACCTCGTCAGTTAAAAGCCATTTTACGTTTCATTATTACGATACAGTATTTATTATAGTATAGTATTACTATTTTGGCGATTAGATAAAATATTAATTATATTTGATGCAACTTTAGTTACATTTCCATGACTTTTCCAAAACTTTGGGAAAAATATTGTTTTCCATAACTTTTCCAGGGCCTGGAATTAGCATTTTGAATATCCATGACTTTTCCAGGTTTTTAATGACCGTAAGAACCCTGATGTATTTATCTGTGTTTAACACTCACAAGTAGCTGCCTGGTGTTCTGGTATTCTTCCACAATGTTCGCCATGTTTTCTACCATCCCAGCTACAGACGTCCAGGCGAGACTGAAGGAGTCTTTTATAACAAAACTATCCAGGCGGAGGCTGATATTCAGGTACGCCAATTCCTCTGGCTGAAAATAAATAAATAATCAAGCATAGAGATGTGTTCGTTAAGCAATAATCTGACTAGATTCTCATTTATTTTGAATATATTACACATACTGTACCTTAAAAGCCTTCATGGTGATGGCGTCCTGATCTGATAGGAGGTTAATTTCCCCTGGCCCAAGCGTATTGCTTATCATCTGGAGTATTAAGAGCAGAGAATGAGAATTTGTAATCATTTTGACTTAGCAAAGCACTATAAAAAGTGGTAAGAAACACCAAAACATTTTCATTTCATTTAATCGTTTATTTGAAGAGGGACGATGAACATTTTTAACAATTAATGCTTCAAAATGTAAATCTGCCGGATTTGAGCTTTGAGCTCATTTCCATCCGTAGTCCCTCACATACAACATTTAAGAACATGACATTTATATACATAGCAAACATAAATACATGATATGCAGAAAGAGCATGAGCAGTATATACAAGCATTAACCACATGGCAGTACAATGTAGCAGCTACGACATATAAAGTGCAGGAGAAGATAAAAGTGCTTGTGTTAAAGTGCATTTAGCGGTGATTGCACATCTGTTTGTTTCTCAACCATTCTTTGAGTTGACCTTTAAAACTATTGAGAGTGGGACAATCCCGTATCTCAGTTGGGAGGCTATTCCACAACGAGCTGCCTTTAATGGAGAGGACATTTTGTCCGAAAGTGGTCCGTCTGCGGTGGACTTCACAGTCTCCTCTGGCTTCTGACCTAGTGCAGCGTCCAGTGTGTTTTTTGTGGATGACTTCCCCTAAGGGGGGGGGGGGGGGGGGGAGTCCATGTACACATTTATAAAAAAAACACATGGGGCGAAGCCTGCGAGCTAGTTCAGGCAGTCAACTCGAGCACCAATGATACACGTGACGCGTCTCTCTTACAACCAACCAAACACAATCTCCTTAACTTGCCGCTCTATTTAAGCTGCCAGGTCTGCCTGCCTCTGCCTCGCTAATGCTGCGGCGCTGTCACATTGCTGATGCGTTCAAGTGCTGCTCGCCTGCCCCAGCTTCCACCCCAGCTTCCACCTGTAGGCTCGGGGGACAGTTACAGTATCTAATCATCACTCAATGTTCTTTGTAAATCTGTGGAGTGATGAGGCCCGAGCCTAGACGCCAAACTCAAACTATATGCTGCTCTAATAAACATATTAAGAAACACGTGAGTTGTCTGAGTGAAATACTTTTAAAAGACTTAACATTTTCAAAACTCAAGAAATTGTGTTTTCAAGGATGGTACAGTGGTGGTATGAATATGAAAATAACCTGCAATATTGTTTTAAAAACTCATTCATCGTCAGTTTTCTGAAATGAATTGCTGCATTCATGTTAATAACAAGCTTACCTTTACAATTTCCTCTAAGGTGTTCTTGGAGTCATCGACAGCAAGAATGTACTTTGTCCTCGGCCTGAGTTCAATTATGTTTTGGATCACTCTGAAAAAGAAACACAGTTGAGCCCTTCAGCAACCTTAACACAAAGAAAAGAAGCATCTATACAGAAGTACAGTAAATGGAAATCACCCTCCGAGGTCATATACGTGAATCATGGGGATGTGATTTGTGCCCCGTCCAAAGAGAGGAACTTGTGGCATCTGCATCAACCAAGACACCTGTTAGAAAACACAAAAACATTTCAAATGATGTTTGAATCCGTTTTTACACTGCCATACAGAATACTGAAACGTTATCTCATTAATATATACCTTGAAAAAGTAGTGAAAGAGGTTCTCTCCCTTTCCGTACTGAAGACCACAAGCTACAACATATCCAGTTAGCTTGGACCTTTTCTGTCAGATTGGAAATCAAACAGTCTGTGATGACTTCAGGCATTGCTATCGTTTGTCTTTTCATAGCAACATTCATTTGTATGGCATGAAGGTTGAACTGGACAACATGCTACCATGCAGTTAGGATATTTACCTTCATATGTATTAGGGATGTTGAACTTTTGATCTCAAAGTTTTACTTACACCTTTCCCCAGTTCCAGCACGAGTTTCTCCAGATTATGGTGGGTTTTAAAGTTTGGATGCGGCCTTCTTCTTCGAAACTCTTCCTCTGTTAGCAGAACATTTGTTTCTTCCTGAAGAGAGAATATAAAAAGGCGTTGGTTGTGTTTTATGCACAGGACGTGTTTGCCTTCATTTTCCCCAGCAGGCTCACCGGATTCTGAGACTTGGTCATGGCCCAGGTCATCACGCTTGAGACCAGGATGAACATTTTCCGAGATTTGAAGTTCTCAATCTCAGCATGAAGGGCTGAGGAGGTCAAAGAAAAGAGCAATAGTCTTACATCTTTAGGTACAGAAACCAATGAGTGCTTAAGCCCGTACACTAAATAACCAGCCTGCTCACTCTCTCTCTTACCTGTGATTGCCCATGTTGCATCTTCAACCTGCTGCTCTGAGGTGCTTTCTGAGATGTTGTACAACACCACGTCACACTCCAGCAGGCGCTCAAGAAGATCCTCTCGAGTTGGTGACTACCAAAAAAGATTATATAGCCAATTATCCTTTGGTAGTTTAAAAACAACATCTTAGTACTCTTCCCAGCTCTGGTAAAAGCATCCATTTTGTATTTGTATTATTGGTATATTCACCGTGTATAGTTCAAGCAGAGAGGTTTCTTTATCATCTTTGGTTGAGGAAGTTCCCACTATCTGGAAAACAGGTCCACTTTGTGGGGGGGTCTCCACTGCTTCTGCCTCCTCAGAGTCCTCTCCGGTCACACATGTTGATAAAAACTGTTGGGAAAGTCAGAAAAATGCTGTTACCTCATGAGAGACATGCCACTTTTCACTAAATATATCACCAGGTGGGAAGTTAAGTAACTAAGTACATTTACTGAAGTACTGTACTTTTTTAATGTTGAGATACTTGTACTTTACTTGTGTGTTTCCATGTTATGCTACTTGTACTTCTACTCCACTACAAATCAGATATAAATATAATATAATCAACACTTCAACCAGACTTTAGTTACACCTGGAGTAAATTCACAAGCTACCCTGCAGTATACAAAGTCATTCAAACTAGCTGCACCTTTACCAGCTTTGAGAACACTTTAATGCATCACAAATAATAATCAAAACATATCATATAATATTAAGAAATGTACCAATTTGCATAATAAGCACTTTTACTTTTGGTAGTTTAACTTTAAAGCTAATACTTGGTATACTTTTACTTGAGTAATATTTGGATTTCAGGACTTGTACCTGAGTAATTTCCTACACTCTATTACTTCTACTTTTACTCAAGTACAAGATCTGAGTACTTCTCCCACCTCTGCATTTTTAATATATATAACATAATAATAATATAACATTAGCTACTTAGCTTAGCTTAGCTACCTTGGCGATGTGTTTGGAGGAATACCTGTCGACGTCGTTGATAAAAACACGTTTTTGTTGCTTTTTATCTCCCATTTTAAGAAGTCAAGTATTTCGGTTACTAATGCCTCTAAATGTTATCATTAATGACTTACTTTATTGCAAAACAAAAGTGTTGTAAAGCTCTAATAAGTAGTCTGCATTTCTGGATAATATATGTTGCGTTGTGTGTCCGTTGCTATGGACTCAATTCAGTTGCTCAGCCAATGAAAGGCCTCGTCCAGACGTCACATCACGTACTTTACGTTCACGTATTTTACGTTCACTACAGTGCTTGGATATAATTGTAGGTTTGAAATGTTTATTTACTAATTGTATGACTTAAGGTGCCACATTGAAGCATTTTGAGATACTTCAATATGTCTACCGATTCTGAATATGATAATGGTGAGCTTTTATGTAACCTACTATTTTCTCCTCATCCATATTAATGTATTAGGTTTACTACTTTTGATTTATGAGTGGATAAAGTTCATTAATTCCAATGAGCTCATACAGTAGTGGAAGAAGTACTTTTAGTTAAAGAAGAAGAACACAATATAAAAACACTTTTACAAGTAATAGTTGTGCACTATTGTAAAATCCTACTTCAGTAAACTGTAACATCAGTACTATATACTTAGTTACATTCCCCTCTGCTGTCACTAATAATCATTTCATTTTCCTCTTCATCACCCCCTATGCAGCTCTTCATCTGAGTCAACCTCTCTTTATCACACATATGAGACGCAGGACAATGGAGCGCTGACATGGAAACTTTCACAGCACTCTACATATTTATAGAGCTGAGATTCTCTGAGAACCTGCTGGCAGTGTTTGATAATGTGTCTGCTCCACAGCAGGTCCCAGCACTCAGGAAACAGAGCCTGGCATACATTCAAAGCACAGAGATACTGAAGGCACTGATGCATGGGTGATTAGGTGTTTATTGCCATGTATAGTATCTACATTCAAGTTAACCAGTTGTTCCTTTTTAAATCGAAGTCCTGTAATTGCTGACACATCATGGCATGCTGAGACATAAACTCAATAAGAGAGAACTAAAGGAATTTGGGAGTTTAAAACATATTTTATAACACAAGAGCCCGACTAATACGTTTTATGATGTTTTCTGCCCGTTATTAGCTTTATCCAAGAGATGCAGTATTATTATATATTTCTAAATATATTGTTTCTGTACCTATATGTGTCTGTTGTCTGTTTTTATGTTTGTCGTTCAGATGTTATGCGTCCAATTGTACTTGTAATATGGCACATTTTTACTAACTGTCCATCTTGACTATATCTCCTTGGAAGAAGAGATTGTTTCTTAATGGGACCTTTCTGGTAAAATAAAGGATAGATAAAATAATATATATTGGCACCTGATATTAAATGTGTAAATAATTAACTGTTTAAAACCCTTGCCTATAAACTGAATGGTGAAGATAAGCATTACTGTATATAGTTGGTATTGTGTTCAAAAATAGTTTTGTTGCCCTAAGTTATTGAAGGTTTTAAAAAATAATGAGGATACCAGACATCATACAAATTCAATAACCAAATATATATTTAGGTTATGACATCATTTGACGTAACAGTCTCCAATCAGAATGGTTATGCTGTCACACTTATCATACTGCATGTCCTTGCTGTATATTGAGTTACAATAACAAAATAGCCGCCTGTGTGATTGTTTTGATAAGCATGTCAGCCAGCATGCGTTTGTGGAGCGCTGAGAGAACAGCAGCTGTTTACAGCCGGCATGTGGCACATTACGAGGACGGCTGTTAGGGGCCAAAGACAACACTGATGTAGTCACTGTCCATTTCTGAAATGTACTCCTCAGCTGTGGCAAAGGTTTGGTACTTGATGTGTGCAAAACAAAGCTATCAGACAAGTATCATATGTTTTAAAGTTATGAAAGCTATTACTTATTTGTCCATTTTATAATTTCCACTTAACTAGTAAGACATCTAGACTATGTGGAACTAATACAAATCAGCTTAAGTCAATCAGATTAAACTACTCTGACCTCGGGGGCAAATTCTGAATAGTTTCCTTTTATCCAAATACCAACAGAGGCTAAATAATTTCTGACATGTTTGTACAAACTTGGATTTAAATGGCTTTCAGCTAGATATTACAGATATGTGCACAATTTTTTTGGTTGCATAGTTTTCATATAATGGTACACTGCATTTTCACTGGTAAACAAATCACTGTTGGAGAAAGCCTTTACGGTTAAAAGGCAATTGTTAGTGTAGTTGTGTGTGTGTGTGTGTGTGTGTGTGTGTGTGTGTGTGTGTGTGTGTGTGTGTGTGTGTGTGTGTGTGTGTGTGTGTGTGTGTGTGTGTGTGTGTGTGTGTGTGTGTGTGTGTGTGTGTGTGAGTGAGTGAGTGAGGAGGAGGTGAGGGGGGGTGAGGTGCAGAGGGGGCAGCTGTCAGGACAGACAAACCGTGTGCTTCTTCGATGCCCTTATAAGGACGAATGTCCCTCAAAACCATGACCCATTTAAGACATATCTGCTTTATCCTGATAAAACCCTGGTGATAGAGATAGGACTCTGCCAAAAAGTGCTTCCTTGACTTGCTGGGAGCTGTTGACAAAACACAGCACTGGTTTTATCCCGAAAACTAAAGTGATGTCTCTGACTCTTTTTCACTCAGCAATTTGCTCTAGTTTGACTCTTTACGGCGCAAGAAATTGCCTTGAGATGTGATTATACTCATGATATGGAATTTGTGACCTGTAGGAATAAGGTGCTGTACCTATACACTGTCTTGATTAATTGATTAATTGATTTCATATACTTTATATTTCCACTCCACCAAATGTTAAAGGGAGATGTTGAGGATTATACTTCACTAATTCATTTAATGTATGAAGTTACAGGTTCCTTTTGATGAACAAAACAAAACATATGATCACTTTATAAGAAATGATGAATTGCAATAGACAGAAGGCAGTTCTAATTAGCTCCACAACAACAAACAACAACATTAAAGCATTGCTTAATGATGCACTAACCAGCCAAAGACAGCCATAGTTATTCTTCTCTTCTTGTGAGTTTTCAGCAACTATCAGTTGGCAACACAATGTGAAGTAACTCTCTGGTATGTAAAAGCTCTGAATAGAAATAGACATGTAGGTTAGCATTACTAACGTCTCACTTTGAGGGACATGACAGCACACGGTTACAAATGGAATACTTTCGTGTGTTGATGGTGTATTTACATTCTTATTGCACACACAGTGGATGGATAGTGTTTCCATAATGGGGACTCAGGCAGAGTGCGAGGTGACGAATAAGGAGCCTGAGCTCTGGCGGCAGTCTGCAGCCTGCAGCCTCTGGCACCTGTTACACTACATTTCCCTAAAAGGAGACACTGGAGCCAATCAGAGCTCAGAACCAGCGCTCGCACAGGCCGTCCCAGGGATCTGTCGTCTGCTGGAGGTCTGGGATATGCCTCACCCCCCCTCACCCTCTTACAATATTGCCTCTCAGCTGTCTGGCATGTTTTACGACCCCCCTTCTTCCTCACACATGCCACGACACTGGCAAACTGTCACTGGCAGGGTCCCCTTAGAGGGCTCCTTAAGGGCTCCTTAACCAGACTGCTCCGACAAGATCTCAGATTTCCATCTCACCCTCCAATCACCCCTTACTGCTTTAGCTTAGTCATATTAGCACATCCCCAGGGACGTGTAGGGAAGCTCCATAAAGTATGAATAAGAGAAAGAAATATGAACTTATTAAGGGGTTTTCTGAGTGTCCTGATATCTTTTACATCAAATTCAATGGGCATACGTTGATTTCAAGGGCGTACATTGCTTAATTCTAAAGGAATCCTCACTATTTGACACCTAAAATATGGTTATATACAGAAGACTACTGTTCAAACCATACATCATTCTCAAAAATGTCCATATTTGGATTTGAGGGCGGATAGAGAGCGTCTACTCTAAACACACTGGAATTCATATCAACCTTGAAAACATCCCAACTTTTAAAAAGCCATCCGTCCAGTAAAAGTGTTCATGCACATTCCCTCTTTTCCTCCCTTCTGTCTTCTGCCTTTTTGTCTCCTAGGCAACATGTCTCCAGTATGATGGCGTCCCTGACACAGGATCCACTTTGCTGAACCTTTTTGCTAAGCAACACTTAATTTGGGCTTGTGTGAACTCCTGGTCCCGCCCCCCGGCCCCCCAGCGGCAGGACGCCGGGACATATTTAAGGAACCCCTTCGCACCCTCGGCCCTTTGTCCCGGTGGAAACTCCAGTCTTGTGGTTACAACTTGGTGAGTGTGTTTGCAGTCTTTTTTATTCCTGCTGTTGTTCTTGCTGCTGTTGGACTGTAGGGATCAGGGATGTTGAACAGACGCTGCTGCTGTGACTATTCACTGCCACAACATGGATTTATTCATTTTTTTTTACCAGTTTGAAGTTGTTTCTGTTTCTGTGATCAGAGCTGATGATGATAATGTTGGTAGAAGGAAGGGGAATTGAGCATAAGCTAGGGGGGAAGAGATTGAAAGAAAGCGAGTAAAAATGGAAAATGAGTTGTGAATGATCCAGATGTATTAACGGTGACCTGTGCTCTGAGGTCAAGGATGCAGGGATGGGATGCTTCCTGTGGAGAGGCAGGCTTGATGCTTTAACTCAACTTAGATACAATCTGAGAAAACATCATTTCAATTCAATACCGATGTACTTTTAGATGAATTAGATATAGATAGCTTTGACTGTTTAGGTACCAAAAAATAACTCAACCACTTTGTACAGTATGTTGAACAGAATATTTTCAAGGCTGAAAATCCTCTGAAGAAACATAAAGCTCCACTGAAACCCACAATCATCAAAGTTTATTCTGATTATCCTAGCCATGCAGGAAACCATAGAAATAGACTTTCTAATAGATTTGAGGCTCGCCAGGTTAAATGAAAATTAAAAAGTGTATGTGGTTCACTTACCTTACCTTTAGAATACAAATGACCTCTTATTCTAAATACTGCTCTTGAAAGTTGCTTATTTTATGCTGTGCAAGTCATGAAAGTTGTACTACCCTGGAATGACAAGACAGTGTTTAGTTATATGCAATTAATATATACTTTTGCTCTGCTCAGAAGAAGAACCTCATCTCTGTAATGAATGGCATTGCTTTGGGAAAGTTTACAGTAGGGAAAGTAGCTTTTTCCTAATATATCAAAGTCAGTTTTAGAAGAAGAATTCAGATATTTCCAGTCATAACTTCAAAGTTGGCTCATTTGCTTTACTGCCTCCAACAGCAGCTGTTTACATTGAATGTAGAGATGATGATTTGAAATGGAAAGCCTGTATGAAGATGGGGTGTTTGTGTGTGTGTGGGGGGGGGGGGGATGCAGGATGCAGTTGTGATGTGGGCTGTGTGCAGAGCTCCTAGGGACCACAGCACATGGTCTGGCTCCAAACAGAGACCACTGTGTGTGGCGACAGCTGAGACCCAGACCTCCACATGTCAAAAGACACACCGCCTCAGCTGTTAACTGGCTCCGGCTTAATGATGAGATACAGGGGACGGGCTGTTGGGGGTGACAAGGGTCCCAGGGCTGAAAATAGATCTGAGTGTGTGTGGGGGGGCTGAGCCATGTCCCATTTTGGCTTTTCGGGCAGCTGTGAGACTCAGAGAGGAGATTAGAGCACTCAGAGGTGTCTTCATACTAAACATAGTGCTAGATTGTTTCACTTGATTGTTTTGTTTTCATGTGAAATTAGACTTTATATAGACACATTTAAACATGATAGGGGCATACTTTCCCTGATTATAATCACTTCCCAAAGATTGATTTAACTGAAGCTTTATCAAAGAGAGTGATAATGTTTAGTGTCTTGAGTTAAAAAGCTTTGTGTAAAAAGACACAATATCTAAACTCATGTTTTGCCTGTTTTTCCGTGTTGTACAGAAGGCCAGCCTAGAAAAGACCAAACATGTGTGACGACGATGAGACCACTGCCCTCGTGTGCGACAATGGCTCCGGCCTGGTGAAGGCTGGGTTCGCCGGTGATGACGCTCCCCGCGCCGTCTTCCCCTCCATTGTTGGACGCCCCCGTCACCAGGTAGGAATACTGAACAAGGAGACATACGTTTCTGGAGGATTACGGTTTTGTAGCTTTATCACATGCACTCTGTGTGTCTGTGTTGTTGTTGAGGTTCTGAGCTGTGTTTGCTTCGTTCTCAGGGTGTGATGGTGGGTATGGGTCAGAAGGACAGCTATGTGGGAGACGAGGCCCAGAGCAAGAGGGGTATCCTGACTCTGAAGTACCCCATCGAGCACGGCATCATCACCAACTGGGACGACATGGAGAAGGTGAAGACAAACAGAAATATCTCACTGTTTATTCTCAGACTAATTCTAAAGTAAATTCTTGGTTTTTATTTGACAACATTTCCAGAAGGTAGCGCCAAAAGACAATACTAAAAACACTCATTTCCAAAGTGGTCCCGACAGAAGAAAACTCGAATTACGATATTACAGCTTGTCCTCTTTGAAACTCCACACCAATGGATTAAACTCCTTCCTTAATAGTGAACCATCAACTCTTCCCACAAAGCCACCTAAACAGTAGTCTTTAAAATTACCAATGGTTGACTTTGTTTAATGTCCATGGACAAGTTATTCCATAAAACTGTTTTGCAAATTTACTTTTAACACAAGGAACACTGCATGACGTATACCTGCCCTTGTTTTACAACTATGCTGGCTTCCAACCATGTCAATTTAATAGTTCTTATATTCTGGGGTCCTTTTTGTGAATTTTTATCAAACATATGGTTAAATTCTGCCACTGACATGGACCCTGTTCCTGTTTCTCAGATCTGGCACCACACCTTCTACAATGAGCTGCGTGTGGCCCCTGAGGAGCACCCCACCCTGCTGACTGAGGCCCCCCTCAACCCCAAAGCCAACAGAGAGAAGATGACCCAGATCATGTTTGAGACCTTCAACGTTCCCGCCATGTATGTGGCCATCCAGGCCGTGCTGTCCCTGTACGCCTCCGGTCGTACCACCGGTGAGTCTCTGCTTAAGGCTTCAAAGGTCGCCTATTATGCAAAATCCACTTTTTCACGTCTTTTATACATAAACTTGTGTACCCAGAGATTCTAAAAGTTTCAGGAAAAAATATTCACTTGTTTTCTGACATAGTGCTTGTTTGTGTACAGGTATCGTGCTGGACTCCGGTGATGGTGTGACCCACAACGTGCCCATCTATGAGGGTTACGCTCTGCCCCACGCCATCATGCGTCTGGATCTGGCCGGTCGCGACCTGACTGACTACCTGATGAAGATCCTGACTGAGCGTGGATACTCTTTCGTCACCACTGGTAAGGAAAACTAACTAGAAAATGGCAAATATTGAAAACCTTTGAGAAGAATATGCAAGAAGCTATCAAATAAATGGCCAAAAACACATCAAGGCGAAATTCCAAGTAGGAAAAGACAAAGAATCTAAAGTTTATTTAACATCATAACCCTCAATGTGAGGGTTATGAGGCCAGCTTTAAAAATGTTGTTTGCCAATCACAGACAGTCAAAACGTAGATTTTCTTGCCCATGAATTACACTTTTAATTTGTTAAGAGAAACGTGTTATTTCTGTTTGTAGAATATGCGTAAGTCACAGTGTTTTCATGTTAGAATAGTCGACTAAACTTTCGTAAATGTCCTGTTTGCAGCTGAGCGTGAGATCGTGAGAGACATCAAGGAGAAGCTGTGCTACGTGGCTCTGGACTTTGAGAACGAGATGGCCACCGCCGCCTCCTCCTCCTCTCTGGAGAAGAGCTACGAGCTGCCCGACGGTCAGGTCATCACCATCGGCAACGAGCGTTTCCGCTGCCCGGAGACTCTGTTCCAGCCCTCCTTCATCGGTGAGTCATAACAGCTGAGCACCCACACTCATTCAGACATATTTATATCTGATTATAGCTTCTAGTGACTCAGATATACATAATAATAAGTACAGATGAACATAAAAATAATCAATTTATAATTATACCAAAAACATTTATTTTTACATAATAAATTATGATTTGACAAAATTAAAAACACCATGAAACTGAATTTTGAGTTTCGACTGATTTTAAAAGATGTTTTATTTATATCATTTTCACTCAATATTAATGATATTTTAGTTTCATTTATTTGTTGTAAAGCTTACTTTAACTACCCCAATATTTAAAATGTATAGGCATTATATATCATTTAAAATATTGCTTAACTAAACATACTGAAGCTGTAAGCACACACAAGTCTTTTTAAATGTATTTTTCTTTTAGCAGCAGAGACTGGTGTATACAAATATATTTAATAATAATAAAGAAACAACATAAACTTATTTATTTTCTTAACATAAATACATTATGAAGTATTTTACTTTTTTTGTATTTATATATATTATTTATATATTTACTGTCAGCTGTACAAACACTCACCTTCCTCCTCTCACCTGTGCAGGTATGGAGTCCGCTGGTATCCATGAGACTGCCTACAACAGCATCATGAAGTGCGACATCGACATCCGTAAGGACCTGTACGCCAACAACGTGCTGTCCGGTGGAACCACCATGTACCCCGGTATCGCTGACAGGATGCAGAAGGAGATCACCGCCCTGGCCCCCAGCACCATGAAGATCAAGGTGAGCCTTCAGAACCAGAACTGACTGCTTAAAGGTCACCCCAAAATAAAATATACAAGTGGAAGGCTCAGTGCATCAAAGCAAGACGTATTGCATTAGTTGTGAATGAAATTAAAAGAATATAACATAGCATATACAGTTAAAGAGATTCAGGCAATTCAAGTGTTTC
Organism: Gymnodraco acuticeps; assembly: GCF_902827175.1. NCBI lineage: Eukaryota > Metazoa > Chordata > Actinopteri > Perciformes > Bathydraconidae > Gymnodraco > Gymnodraco acuticeps. Next base: position 163,374 of record NW_022991376.1, read on the forward strand.
CACAGAGTTAGAAACAAATTAATGCATTAGGTCGTTTTGACCTTGTTTTGAGAAGTTTAATGAAGGAACTATTTCATTTCTTTCGATATTCATCCGCCAACATGAAGAATCAATCACCACGCAGAAGCAAACTTGCCTATTCTTATGCACTTCTGAAAACTTCTAAAAGACAAATAGTTCCCACTTGCTCACAACAAGAACTGTGGATTATCTTGCGTAACAAGGTCAGGATTTCTGCAACAAAAAAAACCACATTGTTGTTGTAATTTAACCACAAGCAAGTGCTATCTAGTTTCATTTTTATCAGAGATTAGGCAGACATCTCTACGGCTGATACCTCCAACATTCAACAACTCACATAAAAACAATCTAGACTGAAAAACAGCACACGTAAGAGCGAAGTATGTTTTCACATTTGGAGGTCCCTTTAAATCCAACTGACAGCAAGTGCCTGAAGTTTCATATTGTAAAATGTCCTCGTACCAACCTGTACTCCTCCTCCACCCGCAGATCATCGCTCCCCCTGAGAGGAAATACTCCGTCTGGATCGGCGGCTCCATCCTGGCCTCCCTGTCCACCTTCCAGCAGATGTGGATCAGCAAGCAGGAGTACGATGAGGCAGGCCCCTCCATCGTCCACAGGAAGTGCTTCTAAACGTCCAACCAGCACCAAAAAACATTCAACTCCACTCCAACTGTATTTCTACTGTTCCATTTGCTGTATATACATGTTCTGTTGTAATAAAATTAGTTGCTTTTAACAGTAACTGTCTGGTGCCTACTTCTGGATGTGTTTGCAGAACACAAATTACCCTTGAATGCCTTGTGATTGCACCTTTTAATAAGCCAGTTTTAAAAACAAAAAAATATTTTGTGCTTACCAAAAGTGTATATGAAAGAAATGTGTCATGTCACCTTCCAAATAACATTTATAATATTTAATACATTGTATAAATAAAGATATCATGAGGTCATGAGCTGTGATTTATTCACACATAAATGATCAAAGACCCCATTTGTACTATTAACACCAACACCTCCCACACATCAAGTTTTTAATACCACAAGTGTGCTGGAGTTTCTACCCTTAAAGAAAGTGTTTTCTTCTCCTTTAACCTGAACATTGTAGAACAATGCAGTGGAAACCATGTACAGTCTATGGTGAAAACTCTAACTTGAATTAAATCATACAGTAAATTGTGTTTTT
>NW_022991376.1:169579-263928 GCF_902827175.1 Gymnodraco acuticeps
ACAAATGAAGTTATTATGGCAGGGGCAAAGGAGATTTATGGTTTCTACGTCGTACTTAATATGTAACCTGGGGTTGAGATAGCAGATGGATGATGTAGTAAGGATATTTTTTTAAATGTATAATAATCTAGTGTTTTATCAAAGCTTAAATGTAATCTAATATCGTAAAAAACAACATATACTGAGCTGTGCAACTAAAATAGGTGTTTTTCTTTTAATGGCTTTAAGGTAAAAACGACCCAGTCCCACATCTAATGGACATGCATCTGATATTTCTTATTTGTCTTGTGTCCTTTTTTTATTTTCAGAGACCAGCGGTTTGTCAATTTCTCACGATTTGCCAGAGGACACGGTTCAGAGAGCTCTCCTGTTCTCACTGGTGTCGGGAAACTGCAGCTCACACCTTGGAGAAAACGCGTTACAATTTAATATTAAGAAATAATGTGGGTTGCTCTACGTTACTGCAGCATATCAGGTTATGATATCTGATTGACCGGTTTATATTTACTGGGAGGTTTAGTGTCCAAACTTGAATCATTTTTAAAGTTTTAATTAATTTATGTGTTTTTTAATATTTATTTGACAACAGGACTTTTGTAGGTGAACCTTCACCTTTCATTTTGAGTGAATAAATGTTCCAGTTTTTTAACTTTTCTTTTTAACCTTTTTTATGTTTTACATAATGATAATAACTGTTAAATGGTTATGGTTAGGGAATGAATATCAGTATATCTTTGATGCAAACCAAAGATTTAAACTCAAAATGCCAGAAATCCATGCATACAGGAGTTTGTTTAAACTGCATATCAGTGAAGGGTTAAAAAGGCCCGTTAAAAAAACAACACACCAATAAATTAAATAATGGAATAACGATATACATTTACTCAAAAATACATAGATTTCTACTCTGATTTGTCTTTGACATAATTACAGTTTAAGATGATTATGTTACATGTTGCACGGTGCAGGGTCTCTGTAGGTCATCCACAAATAATTGCCACATACATACAGCCAATGAGAAGCGAGGATTTGTTGTATCATAGCAACAACTGCATCTGAACCGTGAAGCGAGGAGGATTGCATCCTGCGTGTTGCATAATGGACACTTATGATGACAGTGGAAATAAAGTGTATCCCTTCAAAATAAAGTGGGAGAAATAAACAGGCGACGGAAACGTTGAGATTAAATGTTTTTAGAACAACTAGAAATAATTGAACACTACAAATATGATGTATCAACTTAAATTAGAATAGATCTCGAAGGGAAGAAACAGGTTTTAAAGTAGTTTTGTTAGCGTGTGACGAAAGCAAGCTTTTATTCTGAAAAGCCAGAAACATGTTTTTTCTGGCCAGCTTGACACAGGTCTCGCGCAGTACGCAGGTCCCCATCAACACACATACGGTAAGAAGCAATACTGTAACATTTCTGTTTTGGTCATTTCTTATGTTTACTAGCAATACAATCACATTTATATGCAATGCATGTTATACAATTCTGCTTTTCTTATATAATATGGTGTTTTTTCTGCTAAATAGACATTTCATAGGCTATTATATGTATTTACATCGGCCTTGGGTCTGTTTACAGAGTTAGTGGCGCACCAAGTCTTAATTCCATTTCGAGATAATATACAGCATTTTACAGTCTATATGGAATACAACAGATCACATGAAGGCATACAATGCAATCAGTTTTTCCACATTAGGGGATATGTTCTTAATTAGCCTGTTATGTGTATCCAACAGGAAATGCAGCTGTGTTTGCACATCATTACTGTCCATCTTGTGTGCGGTAGTCTGATGTGTTTCTCCCCCGCAGATGACGGACATGATCTCGGCGGTGCGGCTCTTGGTGCTCGGCCTGCTCCTGGTCCTGCAGCTGGGCAGAGCTTCAGCCCGGAGCCCCCGCACGGCAGACCAGGTGTCCGAGGCCGACATCCAGCGCCTCCTGCACGGCGTCATGGAGCAGCTGGGCATCGCTCGGCCCAGGGTGGAGTACCCGGCTCACCAGGCCACCAACATCGTGGGTCCTCAGAGTATTCAGGGTCAGTGACACACCGTGTGATCTTTATCTAGGAGATGAGGTGGAAACCAGGAAGAAGATTAATCGCTAAAATAATAAAGAATACACTTTATTATAAGGGACAGTATGGATAGTGCAATATGAGGCATGAATTGTGTATTTAACCATACTGTATTTTAAATTGTAGTATATTCATTTTGCCCTATAATCTATCTCATTATGATTGAACAACCTAAACGGTAATATTAAAATAACACTAACTGGATCAGAACAACCCAATCCCTCTGGTTTGCTTTCATTATATATAGAAATATAAATGTTATCATATGTGTCTATTCTGTAGCAATGTAGAAATATAATAACTTTATTTTATTGTATTTTTTTTTTTATCCGACGTACAGCTTGTTCAGACATTTTTTATATTTGTTGTTAAACATGGACAAAGAACGTTAACTGATTATGGAAGTTGCAAATTCATGCTGAATGCAAGTAGCCTAATATCGTTCATCAATGATGGGGCTTCCTCCTGTTCTGAAATAACTAATGCAAATGTTAAGATGTGAGAACTAATGTTGTTATGCCATGAAAAACACATGACATTAACACAACTGTTACTGCCTCCATGTTTTATGAATCTTTTTCCAGCTGCTGGTGCTGTTGTGTTTGTGCTGTTAGTAATTCTTGTGTCCCTCCATAAGGTGGTGCTCACGAGGGGCTGCAGCACCTCGGCCCCTTTGGAAACATCCCTAACATTGTGGCCGAGCTGACTGGAGACAACGTTCCCAAAGACTTCAGCGAGGATCACGGGTACCCAGACCCTCCGAACCCCTGTCCTCTGGAGAAGACAGGTAGGATATAATTACATAATGTATAAACAATAAAATGTCTCAGTATGAACATAAGGGCAGATGTGTAATTGACGCCACAGGGCTGGTTCCGTCTGTGCTTTATTGATATTATTTATTGATCTGCTGTTTTTTTAACATACGTTTCTGCATCCTTTGACACCAACAGCAGCAGACGGCTGTTTGGAAAACGCTCCGGACACAGCCGAGTTCAGCAGAGAGTTTCAGAAACACCAGCACCTGTTTGACCCCGAGCACGACTACCCAGCGCTGGCCAAGTGGGTGAGTACAGAGCAGGAGTGTAAACTTCACTAAACTTGTTTGTGATTTGCATGGATTCATCCCTGAATGTTTGTCTGCTCAGGCGATTTGTTGACTGTCATTTAGAAACAAAGACTCTGGCTGTAGAAGAAAGGCAAACATGATTTAATGTCTGAAGATGTTTTTTCTGTTTCCTTTCAGAACAAGGAGCTTTTGTACCAGAAACTGAAGGGTGGACCCAAAAGAAGAAAAAGGGTATCATGTTCTTCCTTTGTAGTATTGTGTCTGTCCCATAGCAGAGTGATGTACTCTGAAAGGAAGACTGCGAACACAAAATATACACATTTGTATAACTAAGCATGTCTAGCATGCTTTTATGATACGAAATCCAAAAACTGTAAATTCTTTATACATTTGTAAATAATTTTCCTCAATTTTTGGAATGTTCTGTGGACACATGCCAGACAAAGTGTTCTTTAGGAATTCAAGGTTACACATAGGGTGATTTATTATACCTACATATAATCATTTTGGGGATGAAGTATTCCTTTAACCTTACTGTTTTAAATCTGAATTTGTAATTTTGTAAGCTAAAAACCTAACTTTCAGATTTAGTCATTTGGTCAGATTATAGGTCATTACTGTATGTTCATGTTTACAGTATGAATAGTAGCCTAACATGTTTCTCCCGCCTCCCTGCAGAGCGTGAACCCGTACCTGATGGGCCAGAGGCTGGACAACGTGGTCGCCAAAAAGTCTGTTCCTCACTTCTCTGAGGAAGAGGAGGAAGCGGCACCGACGGTCCCTGCTGCCAGCAGAACCACCACCTAAACTGCAGCACTCTGTAATATTTACTATACTCCCAGAAATAAGTTTTTTTTTAACTGAGTGTTTAAATCTTGACTGGCAGTGTACATTAAACCTAGAAATGTATTATAATGAGTTGACTATAGATCTGGGGGAATGTTGAATAAGATGGTAATTCTTATTCATGACTGTACAGAAATGAATTAACTCACTCTGAAGATTCTGAAGTTAGGTTTTTTGTATGTCTTGATATTTCCAGTTAATCACATCTGAAGCAAAGATTCAATATAAGTCACATTAATCTTGGAAGCAAAGTAGCGGCTTTGCGTCGTCTTGTGAAGGATGATTTTAAACACCACTGTAGCATGGTAAATACTGTAGCTATTCTGCTGATGTATATCTGCTTCTGTCACCATACTGCAGGATATAAGTCTACAGGCAGCACTGAATCTGTTGTGTAACTTCATCTTGCCGGATAAATGTCTGTGTTATGTTTTTGTTCTGTAAAGTCAAGTAAACGATGTATCTGCATTGAAAAAGTTTGGAAGTGTTTTTTATTTTACAATTCCAATCCAGACGGATGAGGTGAGGGTCAGAGTTTGAGAAGGGGGGAGGGGGGCGTGTTCAGATATATGGTTCAGATGAAGCGCTGTAGCTCAAGACAGTTTAGAAAAGCCCTCAGTGAGTCATTCATAAGCCACTAGAAGAGGAGAGACCTGAAGAAGAAACCCACGCTGTGACTGACTGGATAACGTTTTCTATTGAGGAGCTTGAATAAACAGGTAACTGCTGATTGTGTTTGACTGAACTTCTAAATGATGATTTATTTATTTTTTTGGTGCGTAATGGGCGCGTAAAAAAAAGTGCGTAAATCCACATGAATTTCGTAAAATGATTACCAATGACTGACACGTTTTTTCTCTTTTAGTTTCAACGATGACAACACCATCAACGCTGATCTCTGCAGCGGTTTTGGTGCTTTTGCTCGCGGAAGCATCCACTTTTCAAGGCGCATTCCCCCACCCAAACAAATACAACCCAAACGAATCGGATGGATGCCAACAGCCCGCCATCAGTGGACTACTTACCCGCGGACCGGGGCCTGTTACCGCCACCGACGAGGTGCTGGAGTCCAGTCAGGAGGCTCTGCACGTCACGGAGCGCCGGTACCTGCGGCTGGACTGGTGCAAGACGCAGCCGCTGAAGCAGACGATCCAGGAGGAAGGCTGCCTGAGCCGAACCATCATCAACCGGTTCTGCTACGGACAGTGCAACTCCTTCTACATCCCGAGGCATAACTACCAGGACGGAGACGCCTTTCAGTCCTGCTCTGCCTGCAAACCAAAAACCTTCAGCACCGTCACCTACACCCTGTACTGCCCGGGCCAGACACCCAGCACCAGGAAGAAACGGATCCAGCGCGTAAAGCAGTGTCGCTGCACCACGATAGATACGGATTAGACGGGAAACTGTCACAAATCAAGGTTGTAAATACCCGATGCAACTGGAGGGAGACTGCATCGTTGCAAAAAACAACTGGAAAGTGTATTTTGCTTAAAGGACACATGAGAAAAAGTTGGAATAATAAGGCGAAGAAGTAACCTGAGCCCTTGTTGTCATTGTAAAGGAGAGAAGATGAATATACAAACGTGGTTGATTCAATTTATCTCTCCCTTTTCTCTCTAAAATAGATTATACTTTAAGCTGTAATCAATAATTCCTCACATTGTCCAAATATCTCATCTATCATCAGTCATTGCTTTCACAAAAATAGCTTTTCCTTTGTTATCACATGTGGAAGATGTGTTATTATGCAGTATTGCCACTGATGATCAGATATTAGCATGCAGGCTGATGGATCATCTGATTATAAAGATATTTGTTCCAAGGATTGGGATGGTTTTATTGTTTCCACTGTGTGGGATGTTAAGCTCAGAATGATTTATTATTTGTACAACCTGCACTGCTAAATGCCACTTCTTTTATTTTACAACTGTGTATAATGTGTATCATGTCTAGTAAAGTTGCTCATAAATAAAACACACAATGAAATCATGTATTTTTCTAATCAGTGATTTTATTCGTAGAAAAATGAGGATTAGAGATGCAAATCATTGGCTTAGAGTTCAATACACAAATATAAATATAGCACTATGGTTTATATTACACTCTAATATTGCACGTTAAAATCTGTCAAATCAAAGTTCATTTCGGGTGGCAAATATTTAACAAAACTGATAGATTTCTTTAGGTAAAAGTGACAAAACATTTTTTTAAATCCATAAATGTATCTTGTTTTAATGAATAAACTGTTCATTTGGTATCATGGTCCATTTCCAGTCCAACCCAAGGTTTTATCGATCCGGATCAGTCGGCTTTATGTTTCTTCTCTCTTAAATCGAGGAGATGTTGGATTCTTTCTGACGCAGTCTCTCTTTCTGTTGGTGGTAAAATGTGTGTTATCAATTCTGACAAAACACAATCTGGACATCAAAGCAGAAAGAAGTGTTTTGAATGATGTGCTTCCTAGTGAGACAGAGAGTAAGAGCATGAGTTTATTTCTGTATGTGTATTTATTTATCTGCATTGCATGGTTTAGGAAATGTATTTATTTAGAGTCAAAACTGTAACTGTGTCAAATCTTACCAGACTGTTGGGGTTGATCTTTCTGGTCTCCACCTTCTTCTCCGATGTGATCCTCTTCACTGACAGCTGAGCCTCTTTTAATCTGCAAAAACAAGGTGTTAAGTTCAATGGTTTGACTTAGTATTAGAAATCAAATTCTTTAGAGTATAAATTCAAAGTATCGACTAGATTTGACATGACTAATACATTCAGTCAAATTAGTTCAATTAAACCAAAAAAGGAACGCAGATTTACTCAATGACGTGAAGGTAAAGCATTTCACTGTTTGCAAATCTGTTGTGTTTAATACAAGTCAGAGCTCGGAGAGCGCAGACAGACCTATCTCGCAATGTCAATCAAATCAAATCAAGTTTTATTTATATAGCACATTTATAAACGATTTTTGGTCGAGCCAAAGTGCTGTACATATAATAAAAATAGCCTACAGTAGAGACCTTTACAGCAAATACAACAACACAGATTGATTCAGAATATCAGTATGAGAAAAACGACACCCTCTGTCCTTAGACCCTCACATCGTACAAGGAAAAACTTCCAGAGAAAACCCACAGTTTAAAGGGGAACATGGGAGAAACCTCAGGGAGAGCAACAGAGGAGGGATCCCTCTCCCAGGACGGACAGACGTGCAATAGATGCCGTGTGTAAATCGAAGAGATAATACATTTTACAGCATATAGACCGAATGTTAGGAAATGCATGTGTCTGTAATAAGAAGATGAATCCACGAGGATGTCAGCTACAATCCTGAGGAAGCCATCAGGGAAGCAGCACGACGAGACCCAAGGCAGGACCGCAGAGACAGGTTCAGCCACGACCCGAAACGTCCACGATGTCAATGAAAGGGTAAAATCATTTGTGTAACAACCCAGGGTTTAATGGGTTTACTTTGGCCCATGCTGCAACGTTCAACAAAGTTTCATGGAAATTGGGCGGGTAGTATTTATGTAATACTAACTAACTGCAGACAGACAAACCTGAAATAAATAAAGAGAGGATCCTGCTGATTACAAACAGAAGATGCACGTGCAAATCTCTGATACCTTTCATTTGAGATGTTCTTGTTCTCCCTCTTCCATCTGGCTTTGAAGTCGGCACAAAACTCAAACCAGAGCATGAAGAGATGCCCGGCCGTCACCTCCTTCTCTCCTGACTTAGGCTTCAGTCCAAAGTACAGAGTCAAGTCCTGAAAACTGAACAAGTTGACTGAAATTCAAATTAATTTTCACACACGTTCATAGATTGCTTTTTTCCCTAAGGTAAACATTTGTGGCTGCTCATGTCGACAATTTCTTTTTAATGAAATTCAAACAAAGCCCTGTATGGTGCACACAAAATATGGTTGAATTCTCACACCTTTTTTGTACAGTCATCAACTGATAAGACGCCTCTGCGTGTTCTTTACGTGCTGCAAAGAAAGAGAAAAGGAAACAGTTTAGTTATGAGCAGACTCGGCCTCAAAAACATAACCCTCACCCTAATCATATGGAGCTTATATGGATATAAATACATATAAAAGACAATATGAATATCTTATGATGATGAAATGAAGCCATTTTGTTTAGATTACTTAATTTTATTCTGCTACCATTTTAGACCAATTTTTTAAATATATTTTCAACAAAGACACAATATCATATAAGACTTGCTTTCATTGTTTGGTGAATCTGTGATGTTAAAATCTTCCAAAATGTTTGTTTGAGAAATATGTGCTTCATGTGTTTGAAATGACAAATAAAGCTTAAAAATGGCAGAAAAGAGTTTATTCGGTCTTTTATTGTTTTACAGCGAGTTCAGGAAGTTTTAACACCCCTTTTCACATCTTGTTATGTTGCAGCCTTACAGTATGCATACATGTATTTGCCCACATACATTTGGCTACAATTCCTCATAACACCAGGAAAAAGATTCTAGAAATCTTTGCAAATGTGTTCAAACGATAAACTGAAAGTTGACCCATTAAACAGGTGCCTCTCATTCCTTTTAATCATCCATGACATGTTTCTCCACCTTGTTCGGAGTGATTCTACTAATTGCACCTAATTAGGAAAGGCACACAACTGTCTATAAAAAGGTCTCACAGCTGACCAATCAGATCAAAATCTAGGACATGTGGTCGAAGAAACAGCTAGTGTGTCGAGGCGCAGATCACAGAAATACATCTAAAATCCTGCTTTGTCATTATGGGATACTGAGTTTAGATGAAGGGGGAACATTGCATTTTAAGGTGTTAAAGCGTTAGCCTGCAACCTTATAAAAAGGGGGAATAAAGGTCCCATGTCATGGCCATTTCTACTGATCATAATTCCATTGTTGAGGTCTACTAGAATAGATTTATATTTTGCAATTTTCCAAACTCACATTGGTTTCTCATACAGCATCTCTGTATAGTATGTGTATTCACTCTCTGTCCTACACGGCCTGTTGGAGCTCCTGCCCCCCTCCCTGTGAGCCCACTGTGCTCTGATTGGTCAGCTCGCCCACTCTGTTCTGATGAGTCCACCACCGTTACAGCGGAACATCAGTGATTACGTGTTACAATGGCGTTAGAAACCAGAAAATGACACCAGTAAGGACAAACAGATGAGAATGCTGCGTGGGGTCTGGGTGCCGTGTTGGCGGGACGTTGCGGGGCTCGCTGCTGCGAGGAGCGGACAGTGTGAGCTGGGTTCATTTCCTGCTTGCTGTGTGGGGTCTGCGAGACAGCGAGACATCGCGAATGGACGCGGGAAAGGGGGGGGGGTGCTGAGGGGGCTGCAGCACCCCCATCTGCGATGTTCCACTAGCACCCGCACCCCCCCCCCAGCGCGCCACAGTTTCGCCGCTGATGTGTGTGTGTGAGGAGCTCCACGGATTGGTCCATTTGGGTATGGTCACGTCACCATACCCAGGAAGAAAACAATGGAAAATGAGAAATGTCCAACGAGGCGTTCTGGGGCAGCATACAGGTATTTTCTGTGTTAGAGTTTTACTCGCTACAGGGTGTACTTTGAGGGTTTGTGACTCTGCAGACCGTTTACATGCATAAAAAGCTTCATAACACACAAGGGGACGGGTAATAACCGGAAAAGCATGACATGGGACCTTTAAGGTCTGAATACTTCCTCGATGCCCTGTATATCAAATGAAACACATGTGAGACAAGGGACAACAGATCCAACACAAGTCTAGAGTTTTCTGGTTGAAACTCTTTACTTTGAAGCTTTGGGGTGTCACTTTTCATCACAGGCAGAAAAAGTGATTATATTCAAAACAAGAAACTAAAATCCATCCGTGCCATTTGAAATTCTTGTGAGGGGAACTGAGTGTGATTCATCCTGACACTGGGTCAAAATAAAAACCCTACAACATGAGTTAGTTTGATGAATATGTCCCAGAGCCGGTGTGTCTCATCCGTCTCTCAGTCATTGCCAAATCTGCCTGATCCCTATCTGCGTGTCTAGCCTTTACTCTGAATCCTCCCTATCTGTCCTTTACGAACACAGACGGTACCAAGATTTATCTGACTGCTAAAGACAATAAACTAGTTCAGATGAAGCATAGGGAGAAAGAAATGGTAGAGTGGACAGATTCCTTATTATATGATCATTCTCATATTAAATTAAGTAATCGGAACTCAGGAGTTAAAAAGGCCCTATTATGCTTATTGATGTTTTCCCTCTCATGTAGGTTGTAATATAGGTGCATGTAAATGGTCTGCAAAGGCTAAAATCCCAAAGTTCTCTCTCCCACACACTCAAATGAAATGCCTACATTGGACTCCGTAACACAGTGATATCACTATGTAACACTCTCACTACTTTTAGATAGCTCTCCAAGACATTGTACGTGATAAGCAAAAGGGGCGGGACATCTCTAAAGGTCCTTACACAACAAACTGATACCAAAGGACACGTCCCGACGGAACATCGCCTCACGTCTCCTGCGTCTTGATGATGTTTCGCACTGGAACACACCGCAAAGACTTCAGCCGATTGCCAAGTTGCACGTACGAACTGCGCATGCGTGAGTGGCAATAACTCTCCTTACCAGCAGGCGGCGGTAGTGTGTATTCGTCATTCAAAAGAGGCAACAACCGGAAGACAGACTGCGTGATACACCGAGAGAAGAAGAAAAGACTGCGTGATATAAACAAACAACAAATAGCTTGTGCGTTCCATTTTCACTCTACAGCGAGAAGCTCACGGGGCTTTCCCGAACCTGTGTCGAGAGCTGGAGTTCAATGAAACCTCAGATTTGCCTTCTTAATCGTTTGTTTGGGTCCCTCACTTCCGTTTCGCTTCTCATGCACTGATTCGCTAACCTGAACAGCCAATCAGTGATTTCTTTGACCGACGGCCTTTAGCCGACAGCCTCCCGATTCAACATGTTGAGTCGGCGGCGGAAGGTGTCGGCACGGCCGAAAAGACACAACGGTGCGGTACACACCAAGACACACCAATCTGAGTAGGGCCACACGACGCTCATCGACGGCCCGACATCTATCGACGGCCGAAATCGGCTTGGTGTGTAAGGGACTTAAGCTGTTGACCGCTAACCAATCAGAGCAGACTCTGGTTTCACACAGAGGGTGAAAAGAGCTGCTGCAGTACAATAAAAATAAAAAAGACCTTTTTGATAATTACACAATGTAAACATTTCACAGTAGAGGCACATATTCAAATTTGAACCTGGAAATGAGCATAATTGGACCCCTTTAAATATGTTCAGTACTTCAAAATATTCCCTTTGAGCCCTGAAATGTTTTCCTTTAGCAAGCACTCCAATGTACCACATCGTTGAATCCATTAAAATAAGACTAGTTTTAAATTACACATAGTCGTGTTTGAAACAACTCACCCCTGAGAACAAAAGCCTCCATCTTGTCTTTAAACGGCTGCAGATTTTCTTCAGGAGAATCAGAGCAAACGTTCCTTACATCTTTCTCACATCCTGGTGATCAAACAGAAACAAGAAAGATTTGGAAAATACACTCAACATGTATTTCTATATCTAATGAATTGTGTTTAAGAAGAGACAATGTGTAGCTGCGGAGGAAAGAGACAACACGATGACTTTTATATTATCTAGGGATACTTGGTCACTATTTGCAGAACTTAGTAAATGTTTTGAGAACGTTTTAATTTTGTTGTGATACATATTTATTATTTTTTTGAGTTTTCATTATATTGGGACATTAAGTCATTACTTTGAGATGTTTTTTGTAATTTTCATGTACTAAGACATTTTTTTAAGAATGCTAAGTTTCAGTTTACAATCTTTTTTTGGTTTTTACTCGCAGAAACGAGCTTCCATAAAGGGGAGAAGTGGTTCTAGGTTAAACTAGTTCCACCTGTGCCGAGCAGGAGGTTATCAGCACAGCTTCCTCTTTAGATATCACTCGCTGAGATTCACCCAGAGATGGCGACTGCTTCCCTCTCTGCCTCCTTCCCTCTCTCCATGTTGCTCTGCGTCCAATCAGTGGATCAGAGGAGCCAGTCTGCAGAGCCAGTCATAATAGAGGCTGCAGAGGGAGCCGAGACCCTGCACCCCCCACCACCCTGACGCTCGATCAACCACTCGCAGATAAGATTACAAAAGCATACTGTTTTCATTCAGGATTTGTGTAAACTGTGGAGGCGGGTATCTCTCCCTCTCCTTTCTTTCTTTTGACGGCCCTTTGTGTTCAGCAGAAGTTTGCTTATGTCAGACCGAAGAGGATTATAGACCCTCACATAAACAGAGCGGGCTCATGAGGAGTGTGGGGCGTTCAGATGTGAGGCTGAAGAAGTGACTTGCGTTCATAGTGAGAAGATTTGTAGGTTTTGGTGGTTTACACGAGTAACATCACCAATCACAGCAAAATCATGTGAAGGAAACCAAACTCAGGCTGAAGTACAGACTATGGAAGCAAACACCGTCCTTCACAACCGATATTTCACTTGGCCAATGAATGGAAGAGAAAATTGTTTCACTGCTTTGCAAATAAAGAAAGATCCTTACTTCCATAGTCCATGTATGATACTGGAAATAAATTCAAACAATATTGTAAGAGCAACACATTCAAATGATAATGGAAATGAAGCTAGCTAGTGTTTAAAAGGCTTAGCTCACCCAAAATACAAAACAATAGTCTACATGTAAATTAGGCATGGCAGTACCCTAAATGCTCCATGTTTTGATGTGTAGTAGGTATAATGTTAACCATCTAAGGTTAGCTTACATGCTAACTTGCTATTAAAGCTAGAAACAAGGTAGAACTGAGGATGAGTTTAATGGGTTGGACACATTTCTGACCTGATGCTACCAAACTTATGACAAATCTTCCTGAAGGTAATATGAAGATAATGCATTTTATGGCAATCCATCTAATAGTTCTATATAGAGAGGCGAAGTCCCTCCCTTTCCGGGAGAGCTCCATGGGACCTTATTTAGGAAAAAGTATGTATTGAAGTCAATGGAGAGAGAAAGATTATCTTTCGATCCTGTTTGAATTGTGCCATGATGTTTGTCAATTTAAAAGATAATTTTGCAAGTCAAAAAATTAAAATGTGTCGTAAAAATGTGAAGTAACACTGTTTTTTGTGTGAAACCGCTCAATAAACTACATCTCCCGTCTCGCACCACACACCAAGACGGCCGTCACGTTGGCACATTTCACTTCTTTCTTTCAGAATGAGGCGAAAAGTATTAAACGAGGTGAAAATCACTACAAGTATGAGCATGTTGAGAACTGTGCATACACACAAGGGGAGTTAGTCGGTTCCTAAGAGCCAGCATGCGGGACCGGGATTCTGGGATTTGTAGTCTTTCTAGTTGCGTATTTTTCATAGTCTTATAATTCAACAGTTTTACGACAAACTGTGACTTTTTTGACATGGAAATTATTTTTGAAGACTGACAAACATCATATGTGTAATTCGTTGCACAATTCAAACGAATTAAGGTCCCATGGGTCGGAACTAGTAGGGCTAGATGGGCTGGACTTCGCCTCTCTATAGACATTAGACCAAAAAACTAAAATGATAACTACATAGTGGCTCTCTTGGAGAACCGTGGATTGACATTTACCTTGTTAATTTGCTATTAGAAGAAGGTCTTTTTATGTCTTTGGATCTCCTTTCCGTCAACAGTCAACATGGATGACTTAAGAGAAGCTAATCTCCCTGTAACTTTGTTGGCAAACATTTCATACCAAGCAAACCGAAAACACAGGGAGAGTGAAGAACGACAGGAACCAAACATGAGGGCGGTTCAAACGGGCAGAACAAAAGGAAGCTGCGCCAGGCCATCGAGATCGCACGGTGGTTTGGGTAGACGGGCGATAAGACAAAGCTGTGTTGAGAGGTAAAGAAAGCTGTCTGCGCTCACATCTGGGCGGCCACACTGGAGCCCAGTGATACAGTCGGGCAGGTTAAGGATCTGTGCATCTCTGCAGAGATACTGGAGGTCTGGAGATTACACAAGTAGGAAGCTATGGTCTCACTGCGTTGGCGACAGTAGCACAAAGGCCCTCCGATGTGAGATCTGATGGGCAGGAGGATTAGAAGCTGGATCTGAAAGGCGCCAGGCCTGTATCAGCAGAAAGACTGAATACACGCACAGCGAAGTGCAGGCAAAAACACATGTATACATAAGGACACAACAATGCACCCACTCACAATCGTACACATGTAAGAGTAAGCATTGTCCTGGACGTGACTTTAACTGGCTGGCATTGCTGAGTGGCGTCATATGGGCACACTTAGAGAGAGAAAGAAACACCAGAGGAAACCTTTTGTTCTGGAGTTTTAGCAAACTCAAGATCGATAAAAGAAGCAGTCCTAACTATAAACAGTTTCTCAATGGCTGGGGCCGGTGATGGGAAACCAGGGTAGTGAGTTGTGTGTGTGTGTGTGTGTGTGTGTGTGTGTGTGTGTGTGTGTGTGTGTGTGTGTGTGTGTGTGTGTGTGTGTGTGTGTGTGTGTGTGTGTGTGTGTGTGTGTGTGTGTGTGTGTGTGTGTGAGGGGGGGGGGGTGTCTGAGGAAAAACGATGCCAGACTGGGCCGAGGTTTGGTCTGTGGGAAACTCTCAAAATCAGAGTGATAGAGTTACACAGGCTGGCTGAGGTTTTAACACAAAAACACAACAAAATGACCACAAGGCGAGACTATTCCGGTCACCCAGTCACACGGACGCTGAAGCTCAAAGAAGAGCTCATGGTTTGGGGATTATCATGTAATAATATTATGAACCGAGAGTAGTTTTGATATTTATTTCTCCAGAAGAAGATGGAATAGATAGAAGGTTGCAGTTGTGTCGTCACATACTTGTCAGATCTCGTCCGAGCTGTCTCAGGTCTCTGTTCAGGTCGTCAAACTTGACCTGTGCAGCCAGGAAGACGTCCTGAGGTTCAGGAAGTGGGAATACACTCTTGTCTGTGCCGGCGTTCTGGTGGGATACAATCAAAAACACATGTAGTTCTGACACTAATTCATCAGATCAGAGTCAAAATGGACAAAGAAAGAAAGCAAACAGATATTAAAGGTAGGGTAGGTAATTCACTTCAGAAACACTTTTTGTTATATTCCATGGAATGCTCTTAACATCCCGATAGCAATGAATACATTAAATGCTTGGACAATAAATACATAAAAAAATGTCATCTGTGGAAGCCGTGGTACTGTAAAAAGCACGACCAATCATCTGAGCCGGCCCGGCTAAAGTAACTGGATGGCCTACCTGCCTGTCAGCCTTCCATCGGGGCACAAACTTATCTCGTGCCCTCATTGGTCATGTGCTCGTTCGTGTGTGTTGGAGGAGGGGCTCTGTAAGAAAGTCTGAAGGAAGGGGCAGATTTTTTCAGGCTGCGTAGTTTCAAATTCTAGCGCACTCGAGCTGGTTTCTCCAAAATTACCTACTCTACCTTTAAGTTAATATAGAAAAGGTGTTCAATTGTCCGTCGATAACTGGTTGAATAGGACCTCAAAACTACTGGATGATGATTTTAAAAAAAAGATTGTGTTGCATCTATTGGTTTTAAAAGCACACTCAACCGTCTTCGGATATTATACTCCGGAGAAAGCAACATAGATAGAGACAGCTTCATTGTAGAGTATAGCCTAAAAAGGAATAACAATATTTAAATAGCAAAGCAACTCATACCTCATCCACATTGTGCAGGTAGTAGGACACCACATAGTCCACCAGGCTGATACGATTGTCCTGAGAAGAAAAGCAAACGATGCATCAAAACTACGTCAAGATTAAATCTGCAAGCTGGCAGCCATATAAAAAGGCCTTTAATAAAAACATGAATATTAAGATGTTTCATTTGAAAAGAAAATGTATTGCATGAGATTCAACTACATGCAAGGAGTCACTCACATAGAGTTAATGTGTAAAAGTAAGAAAACAAATCCACTTTCTATGACTTGATATCAGTGTTGGATGATCTCTTTTCACTTGCACTAAAAACACTTTTCTGCTTTTGCCAATGAGCAATACATTCTACCCATTACATTGTCCACCGCACTTGTACTCCACACTTGTACTCCATCCCAATAAAACAAAAAAACTGGCCTCCAAAAGAGTCACTTCAGTCCTCCTCCAGGTCTTACTCTGCTCTTGACGTCCTTCAGTTTGGGAAGAATCTCGAGTCCGAAGCCATCCGCCTGACCTCGGGTCCGGTTTCCTCCGTTCATGTGATTCCCCAGAGCCAACACCAGTCCCATCACATCCATCACACCTTCACTCTCCAGCAGAGCCTTCAAACAGAAAACACACCCACACAAGGTCCATTACAGAGTGCTGGTACCTCAAACCCTCTGTATTACACGTCTCAAAGCATAGATACATAGTGGGAAAAGGGCGACATTTATGGTACAGTATGCACTATGAGAAGAGAGGGGATACAGCCTTTCAATTGTGACCTATGCGTTTCCCTGTGTGTGTGTGTGTGTGTGTGTGTGTGTGTGTGTGTGTGTGTGTGTGTGTGTGTGTGTGTGTGTGTGTGAGTTGTGTTTGATTTGATTTCTGTTTGTCTGTATTATTGTTATTATTTGTAGCTTACATATGTATTCTGCATTTTGTATATTTTGTAAGTAATTGCTGTTTTTCTTTTTCTTATGCACTTTTAGTTTTTTTTTTTTTTTAAAGAAAAAATGTTGTGCTTTTGGTTGTACATGTTGTGTATTAATCTCAATAAAAATGTGATCACAAAAAGAGAAGAGAGGGGATGTGTAACAAGTTGCTTTATGTCCCACCTTACAGACAGATGAAACTATGTTGAGCTTGCTCTGGATGGATGCGGTCCCATCGATGAAGGCCGCCTGGAAGATGATGCAGTGAGCTCTGCCTGCAAAGTCTGGGATCTGAGACAGCTCATACAGGAACCTGCAGCACAACAACATCAACACATGAGAGGACACACACACACACACACACACACACACACACACACACACACACACACACCATGTATACATCACTTCAGGGGACATTACATTGACTTACATGCATTTCCTGGAGACTTATCCTCCTAACCTTAACCATAACCAACACATGCCTAACCCTTACCCTTAACCTTACCATTACCCTAACCCTAAACAAGTCTTCACCCTAAAATTAATGATTCCCCTCATGGGGACCTCCAATTTGTCCCCATAAGGGAAGCCAGTCCCCACACGTGACTATGTAAACAGATTTAGGTCCCCACAAGTATAGTAATGCTAGACCACACACACACACACACACACACACACACACACACACACACACACACACACACACACACACACACACACACACACACACACACACACACACACACACACACACACACACACACACACACACACACACACACCTTACATACCATCACTGCTAAACACAGCAGGGGAGATACTTACTGTTCAGGTTTGTCCAGCAGTTTCACTTCCTCTTCCTCGGACGTCTCGTAATGCTTCCTGATCCTCTCCAGCTCTTCTGGCTGCGCTCTCTGATATATTGACATTAACATATAAATAAGTAGTCCTTAATTGTACAGTTGCACTTGCATTCAAACCACAGTCTCGAGTAGTAGTGACTAAATGTTGTATTACTTTGACATGTATGTTCATTGTGTTGAATAAACAACATATGAAGCGAGAACATGTCACCAATTTTATACATACTGTACATTCATATAAATCCATTGAAAGCAATACCTACATTTTCATAAAGGGCTTCAATGGTCTCCAAGTCCACCACAGAGTGATCTACTGCCAGCACCGCTAGAACGGGAATGTTAAATCAAGGCACAGATACCAAATTTAAAAGTGAAAGTCCAAACAGAGCTGCAGATCTCCAGAGGACATGAACATGAACACATCTCTCTCTGCTCCTTGCTACATGTTGAGGAGTCTGGGATTAGCACTGCTGATTGTGCTAAATGTTTTTCAGTCTTTGGTCATACTTTAAATTCACCAACAGCTCATATTCAGAGTGAAGCCCAGGCTAACTTCAGTGTGATGACGGGTTAAAGTTAAACATTGGTGTAACAGCGGTTACCTGAATGATTACAGATGAAGGATGCAAGTTCAACTTCCCAAAACTGGCTTGGAAATATAGCTAGTTTAATGATCACTGAATGTTATGTCATAACATGATGATGTGTGCTTGATTTCACACACTTTTATAGTCCAAATGATATTTAAAAGGCGAGAAAGTAGTAAAGAGTACAATATTTCCCTTCCCTAGTGGAGTTAAAGTACAAATAGCATAAAGTAAAATGAAAATACTCAAGTAAAGTACCTCAGAATTGTCCTAATGTACTGTACTTTAGTAGATGTACTTTGTTATTTTCCACAAATCATACTAACCACAATTTACCATGAAATCAGGTCCCACCGATTTGTAAAAGCTGTGTTAAATACCTATGGGAATCGGTATAATTAATGTAAGAGATCTTTTGATTTTGACACTTTTTATTCCCTGGGTCTTAGACAAATATATTCTATTATAAGTGTAAGTGTTATAATGTCAAATAAATGTGAATCTGACAAACAAACAAAATGTGCTTAAGAAATCTGAGCTTCTTCATTATATGACTATATTGGAAGTAAGGTTTATTTCCTGATGCACTAAGCTGCATCCTAGCAACACGACTGAACCAATGACACGCCTCGATTACTCACCTTGTTGGATGTCTTTCATCTCCAGGTGGAGGCTCGATATGAGGATGCCCACGGCCTGAGAGCGCTTCCCTTCCAACAGCTTAATGATCTGACACACACACACACACACACACACACACACACACACACACACACACACACACACACACACACACACACACACACACACACACACACACACACACACACACACACACACACACACACACACACACACACGCACACACACACACACACACACAGTTACCATGACTACCTTAACACTAGAAGCCATTAGGGAGTCATTAGTGGAGAGTTTTTGTTAAAAGGTGCAGCAAAACACACAAAGGTCACTTTTTGCCTTGACCTTATTATTAACCTCTTGTTTGAACAGATGGGGTTTTCTTTTCCCTTTTTGTTAAATGATAATCATGTAAATGTATGTTTTCTTCTCATTGTCTGTTAAATGTTTTCTTATTTGTTATACTTTGGATTGCCTTTGTGTCAATACAAATACTTCTGTAGCATTAGGGTAATTTCTGCCTTTAAATACAGCAGACAAAATGAAATGAGGAACTGCAACTCAATCAAATTTGGGGGGGAAATTATCAAAGTTAAATAACAGTGGCAACATATGAGGAGTGTGATGAGGGGAAAGATATTGAATAATCACGATTTAAAAACACTTGATTTGAGGATACAAGGGGGATTATTTAGTGTGTTCAAAAATCTCATAGTTGTATCTCAATCTGGATTCAATGTTCTTTTATATTTTATATTCCCTATATGTTGTCTCAATGACATTAACCCCCTCTAGTGGAGAAGCAACATATTACAAATATCCCAGATTCTGCAGTTTGTCATGCATGATTTTGCATCTTACCTTCTTGGCTTTGGCTTTCTTCTCATAAGCCTCGGACAGCGGCTTCTTCTTGGAGTGTGTGATGGTTTTGGCGAAAAGATCCTCAAACTGGCCGGCATTTATTATATTTGGTTCCTCTAAAATGTTCCACAGTGTGTTCCTGAGGGAGAGAGAACATCATATTTCATCAGCATGTTTTCAATCTATTTACTTTTGTCAGGTGTTTAAAGTGGGGCAGTAAAATAAGATAATCATTTCATTTACAAAATGTAAAAAACTGAACCGATAAAATACGTATCTAGATAGTTTTAGATTCATTTTTTGCATTATTTATATTTAAAAAGTCTGCTTTAAGATCTTTTTGAGCTTTCTTTTCCTAATAGATTGCAAATGTTTTACCAAGTGAATTCATACAATATCTGATTTTTAAAAACTCTTATGTATTTAAAAATATATTTAAATAAAAAGTAAGAATACGTTTACAGCAGTGTTTGACCCAACTTGTTGTGCTGGATATGGATTCTGGTCCAGTACAGAGGCTTCATGGGTCGGGACGGCTCCACTGTCTGCTTCCTTGGAGGTTTTTCAACAATAAAACCCCCAGCTGGAGGAGGAGGAGGTGGGGGAGCGAAGCCTGGCATGGAGGGAGGAGGTGGAGGAGGTGGAGGAGGTGGGGGAGCAAAGCCTGGAGTGGAGGGAGGAGGTGGAGGTGGAGGAGGTGGGGGAGCAAAGCCTGGAGTGGAGGGAGGAGGTGGAGGTGGAGGAGGTGGGGGAGCAAAGCCTGGAGTGGAGGGAGGAGGTGGAGGTGGAGGAGGTGGGGGAGCAAAGCCTGGAGTGGAGGATGGAGGTGGAGGAGGTGGGGGAGCAAAGCCTGGAGTGGAGGGAGGAGGTGGAGGAGGTGGAGGAGGTGGTGGAGCGCTATGTGACATCTGCATGAGGTCAAGGGGTGAAGAAAAACATGGCGGAGGTGGAGGTGGAGGAGGAGGCAGGATTTGTGTTTTGGTCGTCTGAGAAGGAGCTAGTGGTTGTACTGATGGAGTCTGCATATGAGGAAGTGATGGAGGGTCATGTGATGAAGAGGAAGAATCGTCCCTGTGTCCGGCCAGGCTGAGGCTGATAGACGTCAGGTCCAGTTTTCTGGGGGTCACCCTCTGCTGCTGGGGGCCCATGCTTGCTCTCGTTGCTCCCTCTCCATCCTCAGGGGTCTTAAGAAATGTCTCCCTGTCGGTCTGGATGCACACTGTGCGGAAAGACTTGTGTAAGAAGTCGTCTTCCGTTGACACAGCAACGTCTTTGAGTTCCCCGTGACGGCGGGTCCCGGCCTGGGAGAGGAGGGTCTGCAGCTCGGAGACACTGAACTCCAGACGGGACACGTTGTCCTCGTTCTCCACCCGCAGTCTGGAGAGCTGCTGACCAAAGTCCTCCTGAAAATAATATCAGTTAAGATACAAAAGGTGTTTTTCTACAGTGACATTTAAATTATAATTGTGTTTTAAACACTTTATTTTGAATTTTTCTTTTAGTTACAATAAAGCAAAGACATACACAATATACAGTAAGTACAGTAGGTACCCGAAACCTTTACATGGCGTACAAGAGACATTGACAATTCCTGAGAATAGTCTAAAGCTGCCAGTCGACAGCATCTGACATTTAAATATAAGTAAATATTATTTTTTAAAAATCCAAATTATTGGACTTTTCCAGCAATTTTTCAATTGATTTTCTCAATATATTTGCGATTATGGACCCATAAGCACTTTTCTTCCTTATCCTGACTCAATCATTGTCACTGACCTGTAACGTCTCCAGCTCCTCTTTGCATTCTCTCTTCAGCTGCAGGAGAGCGGCCTGGTGCTCTGACAGGAAACACAGCAGAAGAATCTTTTTTTTAAACTTCTTACAACAAACACATTTCAGTCAGACAACTCACGTGTTTCTTAATATGTTTATTAGAAGCAGCATATAGTTTGAGTTTGGCGTCTAGGCTCGGGCCTCATCACTCCACAGATTTACAAAGAACATTGAGTGATGATTAGATAACTATCCCCCGGGCCTACAGGTGGAAGCTGGGGTGGTGGTGGGGCAGGCGAGCAGTAGCAACATGAAACACAGCAGTAGCAACATGAAACACAGCAGCAGGAACATGAACACAGCAATAGCAAGTGAACACAGCAGTGGCAGCAGCAGCAGCATAGCGAGGACGCAGAGGCAGGAAGACCTGGCAGCTTAAATAGAGCGGCATGTTTAGGAGAATGCGTTTGGTTGGTTGTAAGAGGGACGAGGTGCGTCACGTGTTAATGTATCATTGGTGCTCGAGTTGACTGCCTGAACTAGCTCGCAGGCTTCACCCCATTACTTTATTATTACAGCAGTGTGGCCCTAGAGTGCTTTACTGTACGTTGGTGATGTTGTCGGGGAAGAAAACATTCAGACACTTAAGGACTGATTCTGCATGAAAAATCTAATTCATGTTTGAACACTGCAGGAGGCGGAGGGCTGCTTGAGGACAAACTAACAATACAAACCTTGACCAGATGATGGCAGTAGAGCTTTGAATGAAAGGAAAACATACACACTGGCACACAGCTGACTGATCTCTATACAAAGAGGTCAAGCTAACATTTATCTGCTAATGGGTGCCTGTCATTCGGAAAGTGTATTCACTTTAACAGTTCCTACAGGAAATGTATTTGGGTGTGTGCCTGCAGTTGTATCCATGCTCAAGCAGCCTTTGATAATAGGAAGTAAGTGCAAGTTGGTGTCATTTACAAGCAGGATCACTTGTATGTCTTTAAAGGTGGGGTAGGTAATTTTGGAGAAACCAGCTCGAGTGCGCTAGAATTTGAAAATACACAGCCTGAAAAAAACTGCCACTTCCTTACAGAGCCCCTCCTGCAACACACACGAACGCGCACATGACCAATGAGGGCACGAGATAAGTTTGTGTACAGATGGAAGGCTGACAGGCAGGTAGGCCATCCAGTTACTTTAGCCGGGCCGGCTCAAATGATTGGTCGTGCTTTTTACAGCGCCACGGCTTCCACAGATGACGTTTTTTAATGGATTTTTTTTCAAAGCACTGAAGATATTCATTGCTATCGGGATGTTAAGAGCATTCCATGGAATATAACAAAAAGTGCATCTCGAGCCGGTTTCTCAAACTTACCTACCCACCTTTAACCAAAAATGTTTGACCTTTTTTTCTCCTTTTTAAACATTTGACACCTTATTTGCAGCCACCACATGGTTTCATGCAATCAAACGTGTTTCTATGTCATAATTGCATCTTTCATTCTGGTGTTAATGTTGATGGGCCACCTTATTTAGATATACATGTATCATCTTACAATCCAGCAGCTCAGCCATCAAGTTCGTTCCAGTTTTTGTTAAAATGGCCATCGAGTAGTTAATTCCAGTATACATGTTAGCATTGAGAGTGGTAATGTTGTACTGGAATATATTTTTTAAATGTACACAAAGCTGCTTCAAATCACCACAGTGTGTACAGTAGTCATGTCAATTCCTTCACAACTGAAGGTGGTGGATGTTTGCTGTGGATACACTCAGGGTGGAGCTGTGTTTGCTTGATATTACGCATCTGATATCACAGAGTAAACACGGTGACTCCCTCCACTGCTGTCAAATTCACTGCATGGCATTCATATTATTGTTGAACATAATGAATCTGTGTGGATTTTATATTTGTGTACCTGCTTCTGTGTATTTCAGCCCAACTTTTTCCTCCTTCAGTGGTGGCCAGACAGCTTGAAGGCGACCTGGCGTTCTCTCCTCTCCATCTCCTGGGGTGGACGCTTCTGACTAAAATGAAAAAAGAGTTTGACATTACAACATAATATAACAAATAGAGCTTCTTCACATGAGGGTCGGTATTGCAATCATGTCTCTAGTCTCTGTAGGCTATTTGTATTTTATGTACAGCACTTTGGCTTGACCAAAAATTGTTTATAAATGTGCTATATAAATAAAACTTGATTTGATTTGATAGCAAGGTTAGTCGATTCTAGATGATACACAATTCCTACTTTGCCATCAGGGGAGTCTTTCTTCTCTTGCGTCTTATTGGAGGATCTCTCAAAAAGCGCCTTCAACACATCTTTATCTGCTCTTATCTTCTTCCTCACTGCGTCCAGGTCTATCTTCTCAGCCGGGTCCCTCTTCAGAGGCTTTGGGGTGAAAAAGGCTTTGAAGGCATCGAATGCCGCCTCTGCGCTGGACGCAGGAGGCTTGGTGGACTCAGATGAAACCTCTGCTTCCTTCTCTGTTTCAACTTCTTCCCTCTCGTCTTCTTGACTTTTTTCCATCTCATTCTCATCTGCTTCAGCCTCCCTTTCCGTCCTCTCCTCGGTCACCTCGGTCTCATCTTCGCTCTTTTCCAGGTTCAGCAGCTGTGAGATCTGGTCCAGGAAGCTCTCCTGGGATTTACCGTCCGATTGTTTATCAGGGAAAATGTCTCTCTTTGCTGGTGATGAGGTTTTGATCCGGGCCACGGTGTCGTGCTCGGGCCCGACGACCCCCTTCCTCAGGACCCTCAGCCCGCTGAAGAGGGCCGGGAGCTGGATCTGTTTGTCGGTGGGAGAGCTCGGTTTAAAGGTGGCTCTGGTGAAGGTGGATCCAGGTGGAAGGTTATGGGTTGCAGATGTTATGGAAAGAGGGTCTTTTGGGGCTGGAGGGTAAAGAGGGGAGGAAAAGTCTGGAAATTCATCTCTTTTCTCTTCTTCTTCTTCTTCTTCTTCTTCTTCTTCTTCTTCTTCTTCTTCTTCTTCTTCTTCTTCTTCTTCTTCTTCTTCTTCTTCTTCTTCTTCTTCTTCTTCTTCTTCTTCTTCTTCTTCTTCTTCTTCTTCTTCTTCTTCTTCTTCTTCTTCTTCTTCTTCTTCTTCTTCTTCTTCTTCTTCTTCTTCTTCTTCTTCTTCTTCTTCGCTTACCTCATCTGATCCGGTCCTCTCCTCTTTATTTTGGATATGAGATGACGAGCCATCAGCATGCTCAAATGTTGGAGTTAATATCGGTTCTTCCTCAACGCCAGGTCTTGTCCGAGTCACTATAATTACTATATTTTCAGATCTACTTTTCTCAGATTCCTCAGGGTCAGAACCGACATCTGAACTGGAAGCATTTGGGACACAATCATCCTGCATGTGAACATTTTCATAATCTTTTCTTTCTTTCTTATTAACTTCTTCAGTGGCATCCTGCTTGGAATGAGAATCCCAGCCTGTATCCATGCAGTCAGTTGAAGTATGTTGATATTTTGGTTGCACAGTTTCCTTCAAGGCACATTCATCCAGCGAGTTCTCCGATATGCGACAACCCTCGTTGCTGTAGCCGTTAACTTTGTCATATGGCATCTTATTCTCGTCTTGATTTGTTGTAAAGGTTTCAGCGTTGGCAGCCACACTTTGCTGCTCTGTTAGGTTGACATTACACCTCTCCTCCTCTGCCATGTCTGAGTCATTTCCTGCTTCTCCTTTAGTTATATGTCTCACTGTATTACAAGTCATGTTCTCCCCATCATAAAGCAGTTTAACATGCGATAAGGACTCTCTACTGTTCTCCACAGCTTCCTCAAAGCCATTTTTCTTTATATCTAAACTCAGCTCAGTGTCTCCTTGAATTACACCCTCGTCCTCCTCCTCTATAAGGATCCTGAAGAATTTTAGGATGGCTGTTTGCTCCTCCATTGCTCATAAATTGCTCACAAATAAAACATAATCCAGAGTGAAGGGAGTAGGAAGATGTTGAAAAGCCTTTTCCACAATGTCAACATTGTTTAACAGCTAATATCTGAGACTTACTGTAGGTGCAACATCTTACTTCAGAACAATGCCGTTTAAGAGGCTGATTTGAGTGTTCATGCATCTGTTTGCCATGCAATAGTTTGTATAAAAACATCCAGGATCATGCGACTTTCATTTAGTATTAATAAAGATGCAAGAAATGTTGAAAAGTCACCACTTCTGAAAATCCGACCTGTTTCCGCTCCAGTTTGTTGAAAAGAAATAGATGTATCCTTTCACCGCTACAACATCTCCTTCATGTCTTACCGGAGAACTACATTTCCAAACTGGAAGTTAGTCACTCAGAATGAACGGGGAGGAATCCACAGAGTAACGGAAAAGTTTCCAAACCCCCGGCTCCATGACTCAGCTCAACCACAATTAAAAGTTAGCTCCACGTCCCGGTTTTAGTTTCCAGGTTCTGTCTCCTTTCCCCCCTCTGGCTCCTCTAAACACTATAGTTCCTCACAGAGCAGGTTCTTGCCGACCGTCCTGCAGATTGTCATAGTGTAATTGGAAGCAGATGGTGATTTCAGCCACTGTTTGTGACAACACCCTGACAGATCCGTGAGCTGTAGGGCGAAGCAGGCCACCCAGAACAGATGGAGGGACGCCACACCCAGAGCTGCAGGAGGGTAAATACAGCCAGCCGGAATCACTTGTTAAACGATAGTGTTTGTAAATCCACAGGAACGTTCAGCCCCCCTGCAGGAATTAGGCAACACTCGGCTAATCTGGACGTTTTAGCAGGACCAACCCCACCTACTCTGCTAATCAGCTCACCTTACAACCAACATGCACTGTGCAAAGTCAGAGGTTATTCAGATTATTGGAAGTTATCAAATAAAAGTGCTGGGTTCAGTTACATTGATATTAGCTCACAACTGTTATGTTTGTAGTGTACTTTTTGTATTGGAAAATGGTGTATCGAACCTGCTCAGAGAAACCAATACAAACATAGGTTTTCTAAAATTCTTCATACATATTTATACAAAATATAAAAATTATAAGTTGATGGGGACACAGATTTAATCAAATAAGGGAAAAATGTTCTATTAAAAGTGAAAATATATATAAAAAATGTACATATAAGTATATTTTACTTGTTGCTATGTTGGTTTGTACGTTGTTCTTTTTAAGTGAACAACTTGTTACAATCAAGAATGAAAAGTTAACACTTAATATAAAAATATAAATATGAATAAACAAGTACATTAACAGTCAAGGAGGTGATACTGAGCAATACAAAAGAAGGAACATTTTGATTTGATAAAGTGTAAAATATCATACAGTATGATACATTATCACACCCAGCAGCAGCTGACTGACATGTTTCCAGTATGTCACTTCTCTGTGTAACTTTCTCTGACTCTTATTGTCCTCAGAGCCTCAGCCTGAAGCTTAACTAGAACTAATCATACACACACTTATGAAGTGCTTTTATGCATTCCCCAGAGAGGGACACAGCGGCCTTTATGCGAGCTGTGTTCATGTAATAGGAATGAATCCAGATAACCCCATGAAATAGCATTAGAGTCAGAGAGCACGTCACACACACACACACACACACACACACACACACACACACACACACGTATGATCTTTACTGGATAACAACGGATATACATTTACCAAATATTTTCTGTTATTGTTGGGAATTTCTCTAGTTTTGAATTTTAAATAATGTAAAGTTTGTTAGAGGTCAGCATGGGTTTATTGTATTTAAAGAATAAAGTCCGTATTATAGACACATATTCTCTCTGAATTGATTGCATTTTAAACCATATATGGCGATCAGTTTTCACAATTGGAGAAAAAATGTGAGACTCACATTTTCAATTCATCTTCACGTCTTTATTGTGTTTTTTCAAAACTCTTCATTTTCACACATATTCTATGTTTTATGTTTTTGTGGTTGGAAGTAATTTTTTCCCCTAATTATTATCTATGTAATGTTATTTCGATTCCTTTTACTCTGGCGTTCTGATTTACTCTTTAACTCGTTTTAGATGGTCGTTACTTTGCCCGTTGGATTTATTATTATCACCTTTTTCTCACAAAATGGTCAAAATATAATGTATGTATTTTTCCTCAACTTTCAGCACCACACACTCACATGTGCAGAAGTAAAGAGGCGGAGCTTAAGAGCTTTAAACCCTAGTAAACGAACATGTCATGCCTACACAGAAACAATGCACCTACAGAGTTACATTAAACCCCTTCTGTTACGTACCACACACACACACACATACACACATACACACACATACCATGCATACATCACTTCAGGGGACATTACATTGACTTTCATGCATTTCCTGGAGACTTATCCTAACCTTAACCATAACCAACACATGCCTAACCCTAACCCTTACCCTAACCCTTACCATAACCCTAATCCTAACCAAGTCTTCACCCTAAAATGACACACACACACACTGCTGTATGAGGTGTTTGCTAAAACTTGAATTAAAAGACTGTTAGGCACTGTAGAATAGACATATAATAGAATAGACATATAATAGAATAGACATAGACCATGTAGCTTAATGTCATGATTGCTGCAGCTTTATTGTCACTAGAGTTATAATTATAATACATGATGAGTTTTTTAGGGAGTTTTTGACTATGGTCGCTGCCTTTGTTTGCAGTGCAGATAACACAGCCATTAGTAGACTATTTTCACTCAAATAAGTAAGGTAATCTGTTACACATCACGTCTTTAAAGCTACCCACCCTGAGCTCCGGGGGGAGAGGCGAGGATGGGCGTGAATCAAAGATGTCGTCTTCAGCGGCGGTGATGCGCAGGAAGTCGATGTGTTTGGGTCTGAAGGGATGAGAGAGAGACCTGCAGGAGGAGAGAGACTCCTCCACCTCCCGCTGCCAGATCCTCTCCTGTCTCTGCAGAGCCTCCTCTGGAAGAAAGGGAGTCACATCACGATTAAAACAGAATCTATATAATCCCAAACTTCAAAATAAAGTGGCACAAATGAGATCCTTGTGATACAGGTCTGTTTCTTTGATGACAGCAACAGTTTTGATTGAGTCGATTATGTCAAATATTAACACGTACAGTAGAGACAGATGAAAACACATTTAGACTACAGACAACACGTGCTTCAGAGAATACAATCCTTTCAATTCTTCTAATTTAATGGAGGGAACTGTAAAATTGCCAGGTGCCAATTTAATCAACACAAGAAAGTGTAAAAGACTCTCCAGCCAGGCAGTACATCTTGCGTGCTATGCTATTCAAGACATGTTTTGAAATTAAATTGGATGCATATTTAAGTAGGCAAACTATTTATTTATATATTTCTCTCCAACTATGCTTCCTGAGTTGCCACAGTAGGATAAAGGAAGAGCTAGGGGTTCAATTTCCATTGCGGTGAAGCTAAAAATACACTGTGTGGCATTTTGGATAAAAACATTACCAGATGTGGTCAAAGGCAGCGAGGCCTTGAGGAAAGGACTGTGCTTTCTTTCACTTCCTGCATCCAGATTTCCTCTTTGTATTGCCAAGGTTGTAACTAGTCCTCACTCTATCCTTTGAGAAACAAAGCCAACACAGATCCCACTTGTGTAACTTTCAGCGGACACATACCAAAGCCAGATTAAAAAGCTTATGGAATGTATTATCTGTCCAACATTTGAGGAGAACACTGGATGTTGAGAATTAAACCTGGGAAGACTTGGCATGTCTTTCTTCCTCTCGCTCTAATCGTCACCTCTAAAGATGTGATGCATTACACAAAGCTCAGAGCATTAATCCTATTTGGACAGCCGGCGTCCCGCTGCACCGGCTTTCATCTGACTCTAACTCAATATCCAGAATCAAGCCATTTCTGTACATGAATGAGTTACTTAACAAAGACTTTTCTCTTTGTGTTGTTCCCCTCAATTTTCTTTACGATTGCTCAAATCCGCTTATTCCTCACTGTCTCTGTACTGTATATCTTACTGTATATTACATTTCAGCAACCATCTCTTGAATATGAAGTTTTAACTGATTTTTGGACCTAAAGTAACTCTCCAAAAATAAATTCAGTCAAATTAGATCTTTTCTAGAAATTTGAAATACAGTTCTGCAAAAAAAACATGCACTGTATAAATTAATAATGACCTAATTAAGGGATAAATACAAAGCAAAACGATTCTTCACTATAGGAGAACATTCTTATTTCTTCTTAAATGATTGTGTTTATGGAGAGTTTATACACAGATAACAAAATGTCCTGGTACAATGAGTGGCAGCATGATGTACTGTATGTGCAACTAAAGTACAATCACACAACCTTTTGTTATCTTTTAACTAATCCACTTTGGTTTGCTGGTTAACATCCTACTACAGAAAAAAATCCACCAAGGCAAATTCCTATCACATGCCTCTCTATACACGCACACACACACACACACACACACACACACACACACACACACACACACACACACACACACACACACACACACACACACACACACACACACACACACACACACTGAATTCCTATTGCTGCTCTTTATACGGAATTATAGGTCATCTCAGGTCACTTGTTAATGCAGGACTACGTGTCTATATCCACATCAGGTGCTTACTTGTACTGCATGCCTGAGCTCACTCACACACACACGCACGCACACACACACACACACACACACACACACACACACACACACACACACACACACACACACACACACACACACACACACAGAGAACACACATACACCACACTGAGGAGAACACACACATACACCACACTGAGGAGAACACACACACATACACACACACCACACTGAGAACACAAACACACACACACCACACTGAGGAGAACATACACACAAACCACACTGAGGATAACACACACACACACACATGCACACACACCACACTGAGAACACAAACACACATACACACACCACACTGAGAACACAAACACACACACACACACCACACTGAGGATAACACACACACACACACATGCACACACACCACACTGAGAACACAAACACACATACACACACCACACTGAGAACACAAACACACACACACACCACACTGAGGATAACACACACACACACACACATGCACACACACACCACACTGAGGAGAACACACACACATACACATACACACACACACCACATTGAGGATAACACACACACACACACACACACACACACACACCACACTGAGGATAACACACACACACACACACATACACACACCACACTGAGAACACAAACACACACACACACACACCACACTGAGAGGAGAACACCACACACACACATAGACACAAACACGTTGGTATGTCAAAACCTGCAAGTGGTCATTATTTACAGTCTACCTCACATCCTTTAGGTCAACAAAAGCAGCTGTGGTGAGAAAAGTGTGTGTGTGTGTGTGTGTGTGTGTGTATGTGTGTGTGTGTGTGTGTGTGTGTGTGTGTGTGTGTGTGTGTGCGTGCGTGCACGTGTGTGTGTGAGAGAGTGGGTGTATGTGTGTGACCAGACACCATCAGGTTAAGTTCAGAGCGTCTTGATCGATGTTTAAATCTGACGCACAGCATGTAGCACCTTCACAGTCGTCTGCTCTTCTTCCTGCGTTCACTTCACTAACCAACCGCTAAAAGTGAATGTCTTGCAGTCACACACACACACACACACACACACACACACACACACACACACACACACACACACACACACACACACACACACATACACACTTCTCTCCTCACCCTCAGACCATGATGGTGCACACATAATGGAACTCATATGATTCGAGTTAATGCTGCAAGAACAGCTGTCTGAATTCCTCCCATGTTAGTGAACTGAATCTGAAACAAGGTCACTTTTCGAGAAAATGAAGTCAAAATGCGTTTACTGTACATAGTTAGAGAACATTATATTAACTTGTTTCAATAAGGACTAGGTATTGTTCCCGGTATCTTTTTGGTGTATTGACTATCAACAATTATAAACTGTCAAGCAGGATACTTAGCAATAATAGCTTGCTAACTGAAGATTCATATTTCTTTTTGATTTACTTGGGTATCATACCTACAGCAGAATTCCAAATATATGCAAAATAAAATGTTCACTTCAGAAAAAACTTCTGTTTTCAAACCTTATGATATTGGAGATTAAGTCTGACCACATAAACATGTTGTGGCTGGTTTTGAGCTGTCAATCTCATCGCATGAACTTCACCAGAACCACAGTGACGCGTCCTAAAACCCGGATGTAAACTCCTTCCGGTTCCTTCGTCAAAAACGCAATGCCATTTCTCCATAGGATTTTTGGAAAATAGCTGGAAATAAGGTCTGTGGTTGAGACACATTTAAGAGACGGATCACGTTTTGTTCAGCCGGATAATCTCCACATGTCTACCCTACTTTTATAATTTTCGAAGCATAATCTAGTCACAAGAAGCAAAATGCTAACGTTATGCTATAAAGGAACTACAGCAGGGTCGCTGCTTCAACGTCACGCCAATTTAAGATCCATATTCAAACATACAGATTCTAAATGGAACAAGTTGAAGCGTTTGAACACTTTGCAGGAGGCAGGCACTTGCTTTCAAGCAGAACAGGGCAAACAAATTTAGCGGAGTGTTTTACGTGTTCGGTGTAATGACGTAAAACGGCCTGGACAACTTCTGTAGTCTTATTCAGCCCCTTGTTAACAACCATCGTTTTTCAGACACGTAAACTCTTCAAAAATCACCAGCGGGGTCACTGCTGATGTATTTAATGTCGTAGAACAAAACGTGATCCGTCTCTTCAATTTGTGTCAAACACAGACCTTATTTGGAGCTATTTTCCAAAATCCTATGGAGAAATTGCATTGCTTTTTATCGAAGGAACCGGACGTGGTAAAAATGCTAACTTACTTCCGGGTTTTAGGACGCGTCACTGCGGTTATCTATAGAGTTTCAAAATAATTGTTTTAAGCATTTCAATGATTTCTTATCCATGTTGGCTTGAAAGCCTGGGCTCTGTTGATAAAGATCATGTGACTTGATCAAAAGCTTTTGAGCACACACCGAATTGACCTTGTGGTTTGACTGTTGTTTAAACTTCGAACCTCAGCTTCAACTTCTGTCATTTTTAATTGAACACATATATGTGGTTGTTGTAGCATTATTACCTGAAAATAGATGATCATATTTTCTGGCCTCACTGGTCTGATTCTGTTCATTCAGCCTCACTTTCTTCCTTCTCTTTTTCTTCTCATTATTTCCTCGCCCATCAGACACTTGGGTTGCACTCCCACATCTTCCAGCCCCCTGATTGAAAACACTGTCTTCAACTGAGCTTCTCCACCTTATGTGACGCTCAGAAAAGTCTTGTTCATGCAGGTCGGCCAGGCTCAGAGGTAGAGAGAACTGTCTGGAGGTGAACAGAGGAGACAGGAGGGGAGACATGCCTTCAGAGCCGCTGGATAACGTCCTTCTCGCAGATTCATCCGAGGCGACAGACAAACGGGGCGAAGGGGAAGCATGACGCACAGTAGACGAGAAGCTTTGAGAACATATGGTTAACGGCCTTTTGTCGTTTGCATCATGAGAAGTTTTCTTATCCTCTGTGATCGTCCTCTCTGTTTTTGCTGCCTCCATCTTCAGGGCCTGACGCAGACTCTGACTCAGAGCTTCGCCCAGAGCTCGGAGCTCCTCCACCAGCTGAGGCTTTTCTTCAGAGCACCCTTTGTTCTGCATCTCTACGACGTCTCCATCCTTCTCCTCGCTCCCTTCTTTAATCCAGTCAGAACTTGTAAGACTCACCCGGCGTATGATCCCCTCCACCTCCTCGATCTTTCCCATTACTCGCCGCTCTGCAGCCTTCTTCTCCATCTCCTCGTACCTCCACTGAGAGGACTTCTTCTCTGTATCTCCTGCTTTCTTTATCTCATCTGTATCTCTTACCGCCTGCTGGGCTTTTTGAGTATTCCTAAAATTGTCTTCTTGTTTCCTAGAGGGGGAGATATACGTTAAGAACGTATCATTGTCATACTCAGAGAGGTCAGTGTCTGAGTCAGGGAGAGCACTTTCTTCCTTTACAGATAAATCCTTTCTGTTTTTGCTGAAAGATTTATGAACATTAGCAGTCAAAGCATCAGACAGATTCACTCTCCATGCTGGCTTCAGCTCCTGTGAACACTTGTTCCTCTCCTCAAATGATGAAACCCTCTCCTTTCCCATTCCTCTGTTTCTCCAGGCTGCAGGAGTGCACATGATCGGCTTGTTTTCCTCTAAATCCCACTCCCCGAAGGTTGGGGGGCTCGTTATCTGGAGCTTTGTCAGCCTCCTCGCCTTCGGAGGAGCCTGAGGAGTCCCGGGTGTTATCTTGAAGTTATGCTCGAAGCCACCAAGCCCCTCCACTCTTCTCCTTCTTTTCCGAGGGATCTGTAGTCTGGGGGATTTTGGATCCTGTGCACAACCAGGAAAGTTCAACCTAGTGCCGTGTTGGTTTCCCATGTTCATGAAAGTCTGGCACTCCAAACACAACGGGAAGTCGTCCAACACTTTGCTGAATTTGTCTGCTTGCCCCTGCTTTGCTGTGTCTACCGGACCCTCTTCCATGCAGTTGAAAGTTAGTCCTCCTTGGTGCTTCAGATGGGCTTTAAAGGGGGCCGCGGGGCCCCTGCAGTGAGAGAGGGAAGGACTCGTGCAGCTCCTCTCACTGATCGGGATGAAGAGGTTTAAGGTCGCGCGAGTGCTCTCCATGATGTTATTTAATTAACGGAGATTAAGCAGGAGATGATTCCTTCGCAGCATGGGTGGATTTATTGGAGCGATGAGACCTCTGCACAACAAAGGGAATCCTGAAAGACAGAACGTTTATTTGACACTTTCAAATTAGTTTAGGTGCATGTGTTAAGTGCAGATGGAACCCTTAGATGCATAAGTTGGTCTTTTTTGACCCGGTGAGGTGGTTTTCTTGAAGTATCTTTGTAATTACATTTTTGTTATCATTTCATATTCCAGATATTCCTCAAAAAACATGTTTTGGATATCATGCCATTCACATTTTTAATTTACATTTTAAGAAATTGTAGTTTTTGTATTTCTACCCCAAGCTTCCATAAGTGGGTCAACAATGACCCGCATGCATTTCCTATGGGATCCTATGGGAACCTTTGATGCTTATCACCTGTTGCTGTCAGGAATACATTCACTGTGGACCACACAGACGACATCACAAGTGACACCTCTCAGGAAGATTATTATACACAGCAAGATCTGATACCTGTCAGTATAATAATAATAATACATTATATTTGTATAGGGCTTTTCAAGGACTCAACATGGCTTTACAATAAGGGAAGGTTAGGGTGGGGGGTATAGGATTATCAAACTTGATCAACCGGCATGGATTGATGGGGGGTGGGCTATGAGTAGACAAGAGGACAAGAGATGAGTTTTGAAAAGGGACTGGAATACTGTGAGGGTCTCAGAATAGCAGAGATCTTTGCATCAATATGTTCAAAACGGTTTTTTTTCAAAATCTAAAAAAAAATCTAAAATTATAAATAGTGAAAAATTAAATATAAAATATTTCTAGTGTGAACCAAAATATAATACTAAATATTATACAAGTGATTTTTCTTTACCAAAATGACATAAAAACACATATTATTCTAATACGGGTCCTTTTTGACCCACTTATGGAAGAGTGTAGGGTCCAGTCACTCTAAGGGTTAAATTGTCC
This sequence comes from Gymnodraco acuticeps, assembly GCF_902827175.1. Lineage (NCBI taxonomy): Eukaryota > Metazoa > Chordata > Actinopteri > Perciformes > Bathydraconidae > Gymnodraco > Gymnodraco acuticeps. Next base: position 204,648 of record NW_022991376.1, read on the forward strand.
AACTATATCCATAAGAAGAAGAATAAAAGTAGAAGGAGATGTTTCTCAGGGTTTGACACTGCACCAAACCAAGTGTTGTGAGTTCTAAGTGCAATAAAATACCCTAAATGATGCACTACATTTTGTTATCTTCTTATTACATTAGCTTCTCTGATTTTCCTGTTTTCTCAATCTTTTATTAACAATGTATTTGTGTGGCTTTTGGAGCCTTGATTGGTTTAACAGACATCTGAATAGGTCTTGTTGGGCTTTGGGAAGTTGTTATAGACTTTCTTTGCACTAAATGTTTGGTCCAGGAAGTTATAAACCAATTAACCATGGAGCAAAATGGCAATGCATCCCTACTCTAAGGCATCACAACCAGACACAAAGGTTTGTGCAACGATACTATGCATGGGAAACACATTCCGTAATGCCTTGATCCAGCTATATAACTTAAAAGTGATTTTACTGAAAAATCAATTCAGAGAAAACACAACTGCTGACACTTCACACTACACTGATAAAAGAATAACTTAAATAACATTTACTCCAAGTACTGTTATAAAGTGAAATTGAGGTTTATCGACTTCAGTATTGTTATTCTAGACTTATTAAAAAATTGTACTCAACTACATTTTGAAAGCCCATATTGTACTTAAATTAGGGATGCACCGAATATTCGGCCACCGAAAATTATCGGCCGAAAATGGTTAGAAAGCCGAAAGGGTTTTAGCACCGAAAAAATATCACCGAATGTCAGAACAGGCTTACGTTGGTAACCTAACGTGTTGTTGTGATGACGTAATAAAGACGCGGCGACCATGCTCGCGGCTGGCTCACAGGGGGGGGGGGGGGGGGGGGACATTGACCTTTGTCATCGAGATTGCCCTGAGCCTTTAACAAATCGTATTAAATAATCTGATGACAGACTGTAAACAGAATAGCTGAAATGTTAACAAACTAAATAACTCAGTTACCTCTAATCATTAACCCATGTTTGTATCATGGAGTTAACTCCGTGTGTTGCTGCTAGCATACATAACACCTGACGTGGAAACGTTACTCGTGGATGGAGCTACAGAGCTGCTAGAAAGACGGTCGAACCCGGTGCATTCCTCCGTCTGCATGCGGTGCACTTTTGCTAAATGTTTAGACAAATTGCTCGTGCTTACATGCTAAACTCTTATTGCACTTATGGTAACAAGTATTCTCCACATCGAGACGGGTAAAGTTTAACCACACCTCGGAGCGCGTTCTCTCCGCCATCTCCGCAGTGTGCTCCGCTGCATGTAGCAGCTGCGTGTGTGTAAACTGCCCCGCCCCCTCGCACACAGACGGGAGAGAGAGATCTCGTCTGATCGAAAATACATCATAGACGCATTTGTTGTCTTTGCATATTAGAAACGAGTTGGCGACACTAAGACTGCGATATAATGTTTTTTAGCAATAATACATGACATATATAAATGTACTGTATGCATTCAAAAGTGCTGAATAAATGTTTTATGGACCCATAATAGTGATTATTATTTAAGTTAAGTTTTGCCATAATCATGTCTATTTCCATAATCAGGTAGCTGAACAACATTGGTAACAAATGTATACATTATATATATATATTTCTATTAATCATTTTCGGCCTTTCGGCATTCGGCTTTCGGCCAACTGTTTCCTATTTTCGGTATCGGTTTCGGCCAAGAATTTCCCATTCGGTGCACCCCTAACTTAAATGTATTTTTGTAAAAAAATGTAATTACTCGTTACTTTGCAGATTCATATCTAAAGCAAAATATTATAAAAAAGTAATAAATGATGTTGCATTTTGTATCAAGCTAGCAGGCAGAATAACAAGTCAAATTAGCTCAATTGTATTAGATGCAGTATTAGTAATACTTACACATATATGCAAAGATCTGAGTAGCCTATTCCTACCACCATATATTATTACCGTTAATAACTTTTAAATGTTTATTTTATTTTTGATTTGGTATAAGACAACAAAGGACAGTAGACTTGCAACGAGTCAAAAGAAGTATCTTTAAACATCATATTGTCAATTATTTTATTAAAACAGATACATATTCACATAATATAATCATATAAAAGCTGATAACAAGCAGTGCCACATGTATTAAAGCATTCACTTACTCGTTATCTCTAGCAGCTAGCAGCAGCAGGTTCTTCTCTGTTGTTCTTCAGTGATCCTTTAGTGACAGAAGACAACTCCCCGCTCACTGGAGTGACAGACAGGGGTTCCATCCAATCAGCGCTGTCCATGAGGATTCGAATGTCTCCTATTGGCTCCTCAGAAGAGTCACTGTCATTAATCCTCTGAAGACCGTCAGGTACTGAAGGACCATACAAACCAACAGATGGTAGCTCAGTGAGGATTTGCCCAAATCAATCTAATCCTATTGACACCGATCTGCTGAATGATCACAGTGAAGCAGGATATACTGTTTTGTTTCTGGCTTTGTGAAGACACCTTTTGTCTACTTTTAGTTCAAATGAAAATCCTTTACTCAAATAAAGTATTAATTACACATTACTGGTATTAAGTCTTGTTTACAAGCAAAAATCCAGCAGTAAAATATTACTTAAGTAACAGTATTGAAATATAAGGAGGAACAGTAATCAAAGTAAGTCAAAGCTCTAAAAGTAGAAAAATGTCAGCAATGACCATATTATTATTATTCATATTATTATTCATATTACTCATTCTACTATCCTTATAATTTGTTATATAATAAACTATTTTGTATCAGGATGCAAATAATCTATCTTTTCATTAGGTTTAATCAGATGCTTATTACTCATTCATGGGTTGAGTGCTTGGTGTGTAAACATTCAACATGTGTTGTCCAACCAACAGTCCAAAGTGCACCGTTTTGAAAAAATGCATTAAAATAAAAATGTATTCAAAAGGGAAAAGCAATTATAGAGCAGAATGAACCCTCAACCTGAAATACAATAGGGAAAGCAGTCTGTGGCTCCAGCTTATTCTGTGTCTTCTGTTTTAATTACTAACTGGTCATATATAGTTTTAGTATTGCCTTTGTAAGTTCACTACATGACCACTAGAGGTCAGTGAAGTGTCAGCAGGAAACCTGATCTGCAGATTATTCTGGTGTCTCTCCTGAGCGTATGAAGAGCACATATGGACACCTGTCTGCTGGTGACTGGGGTTTACTCTGTACAGACACTGAAGTTTAAGGTAGATTCAGTTAAGCTGAAAATAATATGGATGGACTGATGTCCTGTATATAAACAGCACAGCATCTATGTGTTGTTATTATTAATATAGACTTCAATTTAGTACACAATGAAATGTAGCCTTTATATAATCCTAATAATGTGAGTGTTACCTTGAAAGCTATAACTCTCTTTTTAAATTTGACTATATATCATTGAAGTAAGAACAAGTATATATTTGATATCCAATTAACATACATTTTAAGTTAAATTAAATAAGTAGGCAAAAGAAACCTCACTGTTTCTCAGCAACACAGTGCTCAATGGTTCACAATAGAGACACCTGTATATCTTGGCTTTGATTTCACAGCTGCAGCAGCCAGATTACATTAGACTTTTATAGTGAAATAAAAACTGATATTTGAGCCAACTTAATCATTACAACACCTGAGTCTGATTATCACTCTCCTGAATTAGCAAAGCTAATGAGCAAGCTGGCAAACAAGAAAAGATAAAGTAACATTTGCATACAAATAGAGGACATGCAATTAAGCAGAAGGCTGGCAGTGAAACTAATAAGCGAGAGCAGTGAGGTGTGTTTTCCCTCCCGAGAGTAAAAACAGATCTATTCCTGTGAACTAAAATGACATGTCTGCACAATTTTTACACAAGTGTGAATGTATGGGTGAGGTGAGGTGAGGGGGGGGGGTATATTACCTATACTGCTACTACATATTCAGTAGCAGTATATAAGGTAATCAAATAGCTCCACCTTTACCAGCAACGATGAACACATTGATGCATTATTAATTATAATCCAGCAAAGTATATATATTGAACAATGGGAAATTACGCACATTACGTTTGGTACCTTAAGTATATTTGAATGCCAATACTTTTGTACTTATACTTAATTTTGTATGCAGGACTTTTTAAGTAGCATTTTGTATGCTGGTCTTTTACTAGAAACAAAGTATTTTGACACTGTTTTTTTTCTACTTTTACAATATCTGAAATAAATATCTGAGTACTTTTTCCACCTCTGGGTACCAGTCCTAACTTTACATTCAGCCCCACTGCTGCCATTCATCTGACCACCATGCGTCATTGTCAGACAGGGACAACTGTTGACTCAATTTGGATCAAAAGGGGTTTCACCTAAAATATATTGTTTTAAGTATTTGATCCACTGAGCATCAGCAGCAGCATCACACCAGCGGGGGGTCGTCCTCTGCTACCCGGGTCTTTACTGCTGCTGCCGGCAGAGGGAGGAGGGGGAGGAAGAGGGGAGGAGGAGGAGGAGGAGGGGGGGGGAGGAGGGGGCTCCGCCGGGCTGCCCTATATGGCTGTGGATGAGCTGTATGCTAATATCGTCTTGAGAGGCACAGCATCGCGTTTCTGCCGGCAGTCAGTGGTGGCTTCCAGAGTCTGAGCAGGCTCCTTCACAGCCATGGCTGAAGGCGGAGAAGGTGAAGACGAAATCCAGTTCTTGAGAACTGTAAGTAAAGATAATGTCATGGGTGCGTGCTGAGCCGATTCATAGCGTGCACTTTACGCCAATCAGTGGACAATTAAGTCAAATCGCCGATCCAAGTTGGATTATTGTGCAAGTTTTGGAAAGAAAAGGCACCATCAGTGGTTTATTTTTTACTTGTGCATGAATGGTGTTTTTTTCCCCTGGAAGTTGCGGCAGGTTGCCACGGCGCACCTGTCGACAGGAGTCCCGATGAGGGGAATCTCAATGAGACATCCTGTCTGCTGGTGCAAGGGCAACAATGACTTCACACTCTCTTGCCATTTCCCAACACCTGCCCCCTTTATATTTTCCCACCCTTCCTCGCTTTCTGATCTCTCGGGAACGCCTTGTGCACTTGCTCTTTGCTTAAATATTCACTTTCCATGGATGTATTCTGCTCCTCGGTGGGAAGAGTTCCATAAGTTGTGCTCCTCCACCTCCTGCTGATTACTATTTTAGTTGTTTGACGCAGATCGCTTACGCTGCCTCTGCTCTATGTGGTTATGCACAGCAGCAGTTATCCTTGTAAATGATATGACAGCTTGTATGTTGGTGTGGTGGGAATATCTGTCACGATGGTATTCTTCTCTTGCCTCATGAAGCTTTGTGACCCGTGTTGCATGGAGAGCGATAAGACTCGGTTATTAGGACACATGCACCATAACATGCAGCTGGGATGTCTAGTCTCATGCCATATACTTCTGCACTGCTCTTAGTTTATTATCCTTTCCTTGAATTTAACTTGGTGTGGCATTGTGTCAATCTTCAAATGTGCTGTGCTTGGTTTACTTTTTGGTGTTAATTGGAAACCTTAAACTTACTCAAAGACCCCCTTATTGATCTCATGGTTTTATAAAGCACTACTTTCTAATAGCATAGCAGTTTGATGTGACATTATGTGTTGGTTGAACTTGTTTTTTGCTATCTCAGTAATATCAATAGTTAGTATAATAAGGACTATACTGGCGGCTATGCATGTTTTAGCTAATTTAGTAATAATGTACACATCTTCTAAGGTTATGAAAGTTGCATTACAGTCAAAACGATTTCCTAACTTACCATAATGTTTAAGCAGTTATATTATTTGCCTATTTACACTTTGTCATATTCACAGTAATGATGATTATTGCAATGTTTTATTGTTCTCCAGTGAGGGGATACTCCAGCAATTTAGTGTAAAACCTCCATACAGTTTTTGGGCTTTTGAGCAGCACATAGATATATTGAATTGTATTTAATAGAGCCTACATATCCCAGGATGCAACTTGATATTGACTCTCATTAAACCCATTCACCTGGTGGTCATGAATATAGTTATACTTCCGTTTTCAGACTGTATTACTTCATGACAAGTACATTTTTGGTTTATTAAATGTGATGAACATGCTGGTTTGGTTTTCCATTGACGTCCATTTGGCCGATAGCCCAACGTCAGTGGGCCCCTTTCTCATGGCTTGGAGATGTTGATATACACACACCGCCATTAATCAATATGTAATCCCAGCAAAGGCTTGGCTGGTTATTAGTGGCAGGCGGGACCCTAACACTTAACAGCTCCTACTATTTGTGATGCCAGTGATATGCTGACCCATGCCTCTCAGATTCAACTGTCACAATGGCATGCTGGTTATTTGACAGCAACAGCAGTTTGAAAGGGAGGGGGTTCCCCTGGGTCCACAGAGGCCTTGTTATCAGATCTTGGTGGTGAGAGAAACGTGCCTTCAAAGGAAGCCCTACAATTGGAGGATTAATTGGAAAAAACATCAGTCTTTCATGCTTTTTGTTGAACTTCATTGTAGCCTCTGTTTTGGAAGGAAAACAGTTGCAGGACAAAATGTGCCAAAATGAGCAGCTGTCATGTCAGATGACGTGTTTAAGGAATAAAATTGCAAAGTGTCCTGTAATTGGATACAGGAGACAAGTCCATGTGTCGAGAGAAGTCCAGACATTGTGATTACATTTCAGGGCAGACGCAGACGCAGTCTCACCTTGCTGTTGATGTGTGACGTTGGGAAAGCTGGCAGCGATCAGGACTTATGTGTCAAAGAAAACTGAGGAAAATGTTACACGTCCACTGCAAGATGGAGACACCAGCCCCCTCTGTACCTCCATAGACACACACTGAAGCTGATATATAAACGCTTAAATAAAAGGCAGAACAACTCAGTGAAAGTCATTGCTCATGGATTTGGAATGACTTCTTTTTTACTTTAGATTGTTTGTTATCTTCAGAAAAGGATCTGAGTTCAGCTTTTGATTGTATTTCAAACTAAATAGATTGGCTTTATGCAGGAATCAGACAACGTACAAGCTCTTTTTGAGTCTAATTACAGTGTTGTCAAAACAGAGATTTTGGTAATTGCAGTGCAATGAAATGACGTGTAATTACGTGTTATGTTTTGGATAGTTACTTGTCGGTTGAGTTGTTGTGCTAAACAATCACATACTTGTCAAAAACAGAAATGAACCTGCTTCTTCACTGAAATGACACAAGAGAACATTTGCAGGTGAATATTTCGTAACCAAGTGATTGTCATGTTTTCTGGGAATTATAAAATGTCTTTGAATAAGCACTTTGAATGGCCTTGTGTTGAAAAGTGCTATATAAATAAACTTGCCTTGCCTTAAGCTCCAATAGGCCGCTCTATCCTGAATACTGATTGTTTTACACCACTTTAAAAGGATGTTTTTCAGCTAAAATGTGTTACAGCAAGGGAACATCTGGGATGGATAACATACTTATTTGGGTTTATCAAAAGTTCTTAAAAAATAGTTTTTCTGCAGTGCTGTTATGATGCTAAGATACTAGCTAAATGTAGCTCATAGACTGAGTGCGCTAACAAGTCAAAGTCAAACCAGCATTATACATCAAGATGAATCTGTAATTTGCAGGATTGTTACATTTGAAGTAATATTAGACAGTTCTTGTGAAAATGTTGAGCTAAATTCGAAGTTAATTGAACAAGTATGGCATGTTTTCTTACAGATTTGGAGCAAACACTCATTAAGATTGTATTTTTTTTTAAAGTTTAGTTGAGGAGAAATGATACGTCTGCTTTTGTTTACCTCTGTCTGACATCAAAGACTCATTGTTTAATTTTTAACATCACACTGCATATGTGTGAGAATGGAAAGCTTTGCAGGTGTACAGTAGTTGCTATTACTAAATGGTTTTAAAATAAAGGTAAAGAAATACTTATTTCATTTTTCTGAAATGTTTAGGAATCATTTGAACTTGGTTGTCCAGGTGAGCTGCTGTTCCACCATTTTTAAAACCAGGTGATCGAGGCTTGCTCTCCACCAGTTGCTCCTCAGGGCTTATTTGGAGTTTATGTTGTTCTGGAAGCCTTCTGCATACCAAGGCGAGGACTCTGGGGGTTTAAATTTAGCCTTTTTAAAGATGATGCTTCCACAGCACATACAGTACAGCTCTTCTCGCCTGGCACTAACCCACCAGGGGAAGAGCTTCAGTCAGGGGCAGCACAACCAGGGTCTCGTTAACACCATGTTTATAGGGATAAAGTAGCATTTAGAAATCAACCACACTGTAATATACAGCAGTTTGTAAGGCTTACTATGTCAAAGTGATGGACTGTGTTACTGAGCTTTAAAGGGGAACACAGAGTTCTAACTGATGGTAGTAATGTTAATCAAATACAGTAAGTCCAATAAATACATCATGCATTTATTTATATGGCCAGAGAAGATTGGAGTCACATTTTCTGACTTTTGAAATGTGAACAATTGTTGAATGGTTTAAGATTTGGATCTTAGACCAAGGTTTGAAGAGTTTTAGCTTATGTTCCAATGGTTGTTGTCATAATGGCAGGATTTAATTGAGCTTCTCTGATGTAATTGGTTGAAAGGTTTATCGAAGTATGAAAAGAGTGGATCACATTTCTGTAACAATGGTGAAAAAAAAATGTTGCTTTGTTTTTTAGAAATGATGTCTTTAATTTATTTCTGCAGATGTGGGCAACATGTAATGAAACATGACACAGTTCAAGATGCACTGAAGTAATGACAAAAAATGCTACTAATGCTTTGATAATGATGATTTACACCTGTGGCAATTGTGTCTTCTACGAATGATGTTTATCGTCTTTGACACTGAAAACAGTTTGTGTTATTTTTCATATTATTTTTAAGATTTAACAGGTTTTTATGATCAATGGATTGTTTATTGTTGTGGTTTTGTTGCCTTGATGGTTTCATATCAAGTCTAAGGAGAAAGCTAAGGGAGGACCATACATGTAACCCATTTCACACCCATTTGTTGGAAATTGAGCCCAGATATCTCCGCCTGGAATAAAAGAAAGTAAGAAGCACTATGGACTCGTAATATAGACCTTATGGACCTTTGGAGTCATTCCAGTATGCAGCATTTACTATGTTGCAATAGTTAATGCAAAGTCTGCCTCTTCATGAGAGTTGGAAAGAGACCGAGGCAGCGTTGTCCTGCGGCCTCAGGTGAACCTCCCTCAGATTGATGTAAATTGAATGGGAAGGATTTCCTCTGCATTGATTGAGCAGGCTGTGATGGCAGAGCTACTGTTTGTTTTTTGGCAGCTTTTGGCTCTCTCCCCGTCATCAGCGCTGAAGGACAGCTGCCTGCTGCCATCTCCATTATTTAAACAACCTTGATGAAAAGGTGGCAGGACCTCACCTCACTAACTCGCCTTCAAGTGTGTAAATGAGATGTTCGGGGCGGCCCTGTATACTGTAGGTCAATCACTGACTAATTGATTATTTAGGATGACAGTATTAGTTTAAAAATATTTAATAATGGATGAGCTCCTTCTTGGACTTGTATTAAAAATGTATGAAGAGTTGTGAAAAGTAGCTTCAGAAGATTAAGTACTTTTGGGTAAATACTAAACAATTTATAACAGCCAAAATCAATGTGGACCAGTTATTTTGCATGGCGAATATGTCAATGGCGCTCTTTAATATGTATATATGCTGCTAAGTGGTACATGTAGTTGTGTTTAACATGCAGAGACAAAAATGCATCTTTTCCTATCTTTTGATTTCCAGAAAGAAGGTTATCTTTGCATTACCCTTTTTTTTTAACTGGTGTTGAAAAGGTAAAAAAATACCAATACATTATGAAAGTAGTGAGACAAGGCTCTGCGACATTTCGGGCAGTATGTTCATACCTAAAATACTTATTGTTGTGTTAAATTACTAATGACTTGCAGAATAATCTACTAGTCTGTAATGTTAAAGATGCGCATAACCATATTTTTGGTAATTCTTATACGCTAAAATCATACAATCTAAATCAACAACTTGCTTTTAAATGTTGTCTCTGATCCACTTACTCAACAATATCCTTCCGTACTGTGTGCATCACATATTATATCGTAACCCAACATTGATTTAACATTGCTGTTTCAGACTCAGCAGGAATGACAGTGCAGTGTGTTGTGGTGTTAGCAGTAGAATCACAGAGCGCAGCAGCAGCAGCGTGAGTGGACTCTCAACTCTAATAATTACCGTCATTAATCACCAGGACGGAAAAAGGTGCCGACCGCCAGCCTCATAGCTTTTTGATGTTCCCTTAGGTCACTGTCATTTAACACTTACACGGCAGTTAGTGTTGTTTGTAACCTTTATTGAATGTAAACACCTTTTTTATTTATTTAAAGGCCACTGAAATAATGTATTCTCAATCGGCCTCACTGTGTGTGATGCCCTGGTTGATGAAAACACTCTTTTCTGCCAAAGCTTGAATAATCTTGGCTATTTCTGCGACATTTCAGGTTTGTCCTGCAATTTCTGATGTTTTTTTGGCAACTGACGAGCAGCAGAAACCGGTTGCAACAATCTTTGACATATCGTCATTATTTCTCAGAAACCCAGCTATGTCCACCTGATCAATAATCTTCATAACTCAATGTACACTGCAAAAACGCCCTGTCAAATTTAAGGCCAAACGTTCTAGATATAAGCATGCTTGCACTTGAAACAAGCACATTTGGCTGCCAGTGCAGTAAGCAAATTTCACTTGATAAGATGTCTTAAAACAAGTCAGGCTGTCCGACTATCATTATAGCACATACAATCTTAAAGATTAAAAAGGCTAATTTCAAGCAATCTAGTTAAGCCTATTCAATGCAAAAGAAGCCTATTATCACTCAAAACTAGGGTACTTTTAGCATCAAATTACTTAAAATGAGATTTAGGGAGACGTGTGGCGCAGTGGGTAGTGCGTTGGGATCAGGGGAGCATAGGTTCAAACCCCACTGCAGTCAGCATGTCGTTGTGTCCCTGAAGACACCACAGTATTGAGTATGTAAGTCGCTTTGGATAAAAGCGATAACAAGTAACATGAAATGAAATTCTTGTTTTTCGGGAGCTAAATTAGAACACATGCTCTTAAAATAAGTAAACATGACAATTCTTTCAAAAAACACGTTTTTATTAAGTCAGTCCATAACAAACAGGATCATTTATTAAATGAACAAAGCTCTTCAACATATATACATCCTCATAGAACTTACAAACATTGGACACAGAATTCAAGTTCTCTACTTTTTTGTGAATTCTGCCCATTCAGTTAATGCTTTTTTGTATGAATGAGTAAGGTCACGCTCGTGAATACTGTCCTTCAGTACCTCAGTCTGGATGACGGATAGGAGAGTAGCAACACATTTGGGGTAGGTGAGGTGGAAGGTGTTAAAACACCCCATCAGGATGAGTGGAGCCTCGTGCATCATTTCCCTAGGTAGGGTCATCAGTGGGATTTTGCCAACAGCCAGGAGGAGGTTAGTAGAGTCTAGGATGACTGGACTGGTGATGGGCCGTTTCTGGAGAAACGTATTGGGGTCCTCGGAGGGCTGAGTGCAACAAAGTAGAGACAAAAAGTAGAAACAAATTAAACCTCAAGGAATATCAAGTTTTATTTCAGTTTAACTGATACTGACTCAGACTCACCTCAAGAACATGGAATAGTGCCTCACTTGCTAACCCAAGCTTTTTGGGTGGGGCAGTTGGCGAAGGAAACATTGAGGGAAGTGCCTTCATCAAAGCAATCGCTTGTCCAGCTGAAAAACAACATGGATACATGATCAAATGCATTGTGCTTGTTTTTGTTAGGCAATTTGACTTTGACATTAAGTGTTGTGTAACTGAAAAGTAAGCACAAAAGCAAAAAAATAGTTCTGTGCAGAGCCCAAGGGAGTATAAGATCATCATGGAAAAACTATGCTGTTGGTGAATGACAGTATCCCTGAAGCGACATGAATCTTAATGTCACCTTGGGAAATTGTACATAAACTGGTGCTATTTTTTTTTCAAAATTGGCCTGAATGTTGCGCTAAGACAGAGAGCGTGGGATCACCAAAATCAAACGGTTCTCCTAGGGATATTGAATGTGCACAGCGAAATGAAAGAGTGAAATAAAAACGATTGCAGTTATTGGATCAGCAAACTGAAAGTTTGGCTGGATAGTGGGGGGGCAGCGGTCGGGGGTGAATTTATAATATCCCTGACACTTTCACTGCAGGGGATATAAAAAGCACTTGTCAGTTGCACAAGGGAAAGCAAAACAATAAGGGTCACCTGTATGCATGACATAAGGTAGTAGTGTTTAAACCCTCTAGTGACCACTACTACCTTATAACTACCATTTTGCCATAATTCAGTCATCAAAAAGGAGATCCTGTCCTATCAAAATAATGAAAATAAGCTAATACAATCACATCCCATGCGGCCATGAAATGGTCACCCCCAACCTATAAAACATCAGTGTTATCTATACATGATGCTTACATGTATCCAGACCCATTGGTGGCTTCAACGACTTGTTCCACACTCCAAAGAACAGCGCATTTTCGCAAAAGCTTTCCCATCTGGCTTTGATCTGGTCAGTGAAGTTCTTGTTGCCTGCCTCTAGAATTCGGCCCATCTCGTCCAAAACCTGAGTGTAAAAATCAATAGAACTTTGATACAGAGAAAACAGCAAACAGATGTTAGATGTCTAAATAATTAACAAGAGATTTACCTTTTAAGAGTGACACAGTTGTGTCATCAAATCTATCCATCTCACCATGAAGAAGCATTCTGTAATTTACAGGAAAAGACGGCCACTGTCATTTTAAAAGTCAACCCCAAAAAAAATCACATTAAAAAGGCATCAGACACTAAATTGTAAAATTGCTGTGATTCACTATGAACTAGCTAGGTCGACGTTAGCTAGTCTACCACCACCCTTTGCGTTTTTAACTAGCTGCTAGTTTTTAACAGATACAATTACTGAATACCAAAAGAAAACGTATGATATTAACGTCGGCTAATTTTGTGTTCCTTACAGACAGTGTATTTATCTGAGAGTAGTTAACGTTAGCTAGCTTAATTTGTACATACCCCATTAGTGAGGTTAAGGTTAGCTAGCAACACGTGCTTCGTAGTTAGCTAGCTATCTTAGCTAATTCAGCTAACAGTTAACCAATGAATGTACTAATACTTAATAAATTGAAAGCACTAATATGTTACATATGCCTATTGACTTTTATTCCTACGTTCAGTTACTAACGTTACCTTAACTGCACTTCTTGGTCGCTGTCCTGCCTCTCTGGTGAAGGTGAACTGAACAACGTGTTACATTCCGCTGGCGCTTGGCTTGTGGTGCGTTCAGGTGATCCTCGTGAAATAGGAAATTCCCCGTTTGCCATCATTTGGACACAAACAGCCATCCACTTGTAAACAATGAGGACTGAGGAGGAACTCTCGATGTAAATAATATAGTACTGGCATTCGTTGTTTACTTCTTTTAGTGGATATTGTCATTGATCCAGCTTCTGACAAACACATGGTAAGTAAAGTCACACATTTTCCGACTTTATGAGAGATAACAAACACCACATGGATGCACATTCCAGGTTTTTCTTCTTTCAGGGCCAATGAGAAGCAGAGTAGGGGCGGGTCTTCGCATAATTAAATAATGCAGCAAGCGCCAAATTCGCACACACCTCTGAGAGCAATCGTTATAGTCGTCCACATCTGATGAAGTGTGTGAAAATTCAAGTCAAAGATATTGTGATATTTTTTGTTTGTTATCCATATCGCTCAGCCATACTTGGTGTGTTAAGCTGTTCATGTTTAAATGTGTAATGTGGCATGGATTGTTTGAACATAGACTTTGCCCCACTGGCAGTTGTTGACAGACAGTTTGGGCTAACAAATTCTGCTTTTTTCTCGATGGATATCCGATCCAGTAATGTGGCCAGTATTGACAATCCCTAGTTTTGAGAGCCTTTTTGTTAAACAATTTGCTTAAAAACAAAGCTTAAGAGGGCAATGAGAATACGCTTAAACATTTGTAAAAAGTTGTTGATCAGACGGCTGAACATTCAGCTCCATATTGTCTTCACAGTGCCTTTGGCCACATTGTTCCTATAATAAATTCGGACTGTAGGCGCTTAAAGATTTAAAGCCAAGTTTGCTGAGCATGAAAGCTCTTTTAGAAAAACGCCTTGAGTCACTGAAGAGCTCTGCTGGTGCAGTTGGGTGCATTGAGTTGCTCAAGGGCACCTCGTACTAATAATAGGAGGATCTGATGTTTGAATTACTGATCCCGTTCAAATTATTTTCTGACAAGACAGGATTTGAGGATGTTTCACTTTTGGGGAAAACATGATTCTGTCTGACACTTCTCCAATAATTCACTCATCGTTAGTTTCTCAGTAGGACCACTAACATTTTAGAAACACCATTTTCTATTTGCCGTGTTAATCCAGCCGTAACAACTGCAGTCTAGAGATGACACATCGTTGCTTGATGGATCTGGAAAGCATTTCCAGGCCTTGCAGGCAGGGAGGTTTACCTTGTCACACACCGCCGCTGATGTATCGCAAAACACTTAAACGCTTATTGAATGTATCTTGTGTCGCGTCCTCTTATTGACCCATAGCCATTCGGTCTGTCTCAGGAATGAAAGTTCGACCTCTGGGAAGTGTATTTCAAAGAAAAAGTGCTCTCCTTATCACGTCTCTGTCCTCTGGGTCTTTTGTGGTGTGAAATCTCAAATAATCTAAAGTTCGACTTTGATACTTGCAGAACTGACAGAATGGAGGGTAAAAACTAGGGATGTAACGATATATCGAATATCGCGATATTGCGGTAAATAAATGTCTCAATACCGTCGTGAGACTGACAAAATATACTGCGATTTCTTTTCTTTTTTTAAACCTTTATTCAACAAGATGGTCCCATTGAGATCATCAATCTCTTTTTCAAGGGAGACCTGTCCAACATGGCAGCAAGTAGGTTACAACATGAACATAAAACAACAGATAACACAAAAGGACATCGTATTTACAGGGCTACATGTACATACCTAGAGACATTGACAAGTAGGCCTACCAACAGTATATTTATATCTTGCCCTGTCAATAAGCCTCACCTTCTTGGCAAAAACTGTATTGTTTTTGAAGTGGTGGAGAGACAATGCACAGTTTTTATTTTTCAATATCGCGATATTATCGTACCGTGAGTTTTTGGTATCGTTACATCCCTAGTAAAAACAGATGAGCTGAGGGGTTAAGTTCAGGTGAATGTTTCACTTCAACTGCCCTGCACTTTCTTTCCTCTCTTTCACCTCACATACACAATCCTCTCCACCTCTTCACACCTCACTACGTCTTCCCAGTGTCCGCTCTGTGTCATCAGGCAGGATGATGGACTTCAGAGGCTTCGTCCCTGACCGGAGGCCAACATTATTTCCGTACTCCCTTATGCTAAGGTGCTTTCCACGCTTGGGGAGACCTCTATCATTTGAAGCTTCTCCAAAGCAATATGCATACAAACTAAGCCAAGAAAATCCAATTTGTTATAAGAACACCATATCAATCCTGGGGTCTGTGATCCATGGCAAGCATACTGCGGGACAAAACCTGAAGGATTGTATTCACTTTTTTCCCCCTATATAGAGCTCAAATGTGAAGTGCATAATTCATTTTGACCATAATGTCGTCGGGGACATGCACACAGCTGCATATTACATTCTGCATTCATACTAGGTGGGACAATGTTGACTTAATGTTAAATGCAACTGCAATGACACATCTGTGTAAATCCTGAGGTGAGAAAGATTTCTACTCTTTGAAGACATTTTATTTTATGAAGATCTTTTGTCCAAAATCTTTGATTCTTCGAGGCTTTATGACAGCTATGATCACCTGCTGTTGTGATGCTTTTCTTGGAGGTCAAGACATGTTTGAAATACTATGGCAATCATTATAGATACCAACAAAATACATTGGCACAGAATGAAGACAAATACGTTTTAAAAGTAAAGCCATGAAAACAGTTGAAGGTCCAACTATTGTCTGACAAATTTGTCCTTGTCAATCGAGACATTTATCTTGAATGCCATTGGCCGACTTTTACTAAATCTATCTGGTAAAATATATATTTATCTTGAATATGAAAGCTAAACCTAAATCAAACTGGTCTAAGGTCAAGCAGCACCACAACTTGTGGGACAAGTAAGTTTCATCTGTTGGAAAACGAGTTTCATCTGTGGAAAAACACACACATAATGTCATTTGTAGTTTAAGTATTTGAGTGTTTTATAAAGATTATTGTTATAATTTACACGGAAAGGTTTGATGCTGAGGAAGTAAAGAATGAAGCTCCACATTGACTTCATCCTGCGAGTACTCTGAAGCTGAGTGGCTGTTTGGATAAGAGACTTCATCTCATTGATTTAAACACTTTATGAATCAGATATGACTAAAAGGAGTCTGTCTTCTGTAGAAGAAGAAGTGAAAGCGAAGCCAAAAGGAACTGTTGCTGGTGTGATATTTATACAAGTATAACCTTTGAGGTGAAAGGATGTTCTCTCTGACATTTAATGTAGGACTAAAAGAAAAAGGTTACTAAGAATAACTGTTAGAAGCTACTTCTGGTAAAACAGTTTGTCTTACAAGGTTTCGACGTCTACAAATACTGATCCTGATCATTGAATATTGATCTTTTACTTGTCATGCCTTTTTAGTAGACTTCACTCCATCTAAATAATCGTTGCCTTTAATCTAGAAAAACACCTCTAAAGGTCACATGTCTCCATGGCATTTATTCATATACTGAACCCTTCTATTTTCCAAAAGACTAACTGGAACAAATAGACTCAATGTCCACTGTCTTCCATTCGAAGATAGGAAAGGCTATCATCAAAATGAATATGGATTTGGGATTACGGAAAAGCTAAATGAATCTTGCAGTGAAACGGCTTGGGAGACCTGCATGTTATCAATCTTGTACCCTTTGTTCTTTCTTGTGAGCTATCGAGCGAAACTCAATTATGGAGACAGACAATATTGCCAAATTACCCAGCCTGTAAATAGAGATTTGTTGTCACCCGGTGTGTGTTTGAGAGGTAGGAGGTTGCTGGAGGTGCAACCAGTGTGACTGACTGCTGTGACTAACTGTGGATCTTTAACGGTAGAGAACACGACAGCAGAGCTAAAATGTCGAATTGCTAAAAAGCCAATTTTCCAGTCTGTCTCTGTCTCTCTTTCTCTCTCAGTTTTTTGTTGTGGCTTCAAGCCCTATTTTTTTTCCCCCACCGTCACTGAAATTTCACTGCCTTTTAATCATTTTTCACTCTTGTTTTTTCTGCTCTTCAAGGTTTCAAAATGTAACATACCTCAGGGTTTGGATTGGAACAGCAGCTTCATTATTTATCGTCAGGTGTTCATTAGTGCAGAGATATGGGTTGGTATACAGACGCTCTGTATACATTCTTGTTTTTCATATTTAACATTTTAAATCTCACTTTTATCATTCAAGCTCTGATGCAGGCACCAACATCAGCCTTTTATACGGCCTTTCAGGGTGTAGTTCTCACACATCTACACTGTATCTACTTTGATCTCCATGTTGTGAGCTAAGCTTTAGTAAAAACACGTTGCTAAAGTTGCACTTAGCACCCTGCCTGACATTTATGAGAAACACGACTCCAGTGCAGTCAGACCAACTCAGACAGACTGCACAGCGCTGCAGTGTGAACAAGGAGGCCAAACACCTTGGTATTTTCTTAAACCCCTTCAGTTTTCAACCCACTGCCCCCCATTTTCCCCTTCTGAAAAGGTCTGCCTGTTGATTTTTCACTGAGCATGTGCAAAGCATGCGTGTGAAAATAGCAGCGCTGAGGGATTGAACAGATTCACCTTTTCTCAAGTTCACATTGGTGGGAGCAGCGGGTGAGTTGTGAGTTTATTTGGCACGCCAGAGCATCTGTAGCTCTCGGGTTTCCGCTGGTGGACACACACACACACACACACACACACACACACACACACACACACACACACACACACACACACACACACACACACACACACACACACACACACACCTGTCGCTGTCTGTAAGGGGACACCGGCTGCTTATTGAACGTAGAGGAAGAAAACAAGAAGGCAAGAGAGGGGTGGGGAAAGGTTAAAGGGCAGGTGGAGATCCCCAAAGCGATGGTGCAAGTGGACATTCAATCTTTTAGCTTAAACCAGACTCTTTTGTTTGATTGAGAGGTGTCGGACCCTCAGGATCCAGAGGGATATCGAGGGTTAGTGAGGTCGGGTTGGGAGAGGGCAGGGTCAAATTCCCACTCTCCCCTTGGAAGCTGGGGGAAGCAGCCACCCAGGGCCCTATACATAGGACTGATGCTGCTCTTTAGCTGTTCAGCAGATGGTCACACTGCTGCCGCGTGGATCACTTTGCCTCGGATTCTCTGGCTAAAGATCAAGTCAGGGGTGTAGAGAGGGACAGAAAGCGTCTTAAGAAAGTGTCCTGGCTATGAAAACACATGGCTACTTCATTAGTTGTTGAGATTCAATCATAGCGGTTGGATTTTTATGAGAGAACGCCACTCTGTAGGTTTCTTGGTATTAAACCCTCCCCATGTCTCTGGTGGTTGTTTTTATTTAGAGCGATGTTGGCATTATCATCCTTTCTACTCGGATGACTGGATGGCATCCTGTCTGTGAAGCTTTTTAAATCCCAGTGCAACCCTTCTGGAGCTGCACTATCAAAGTGAAATTATAATTGTGTCTCAGCCATTTAAATGTTGCTTATTTCTATACAACTCAAGTATTGATGAACATATGTTGCTGCCTGGCTTTACAAGCTAGATCTAATTGCTGCTGAAGATTTTTCTGACAGTAAACACTGTCATTACATTAGTATAACAATTTCGTAATTATTAAATTCTAAAACATGTTTTTTATGAAATCCTGATCGTTTGATTTGACTAATTATAAATGCCCGATATCTCTTACTGTATATCAGAGTGATTTGCAACTCTGTAAGCCAGTTGTGTTCATGGTGACAAAACAAGTTGAGATATTAAGATGATTTGATATTTATAGCCTTTTTATTTGATTAATTATGGTAGATACAGATAGGGTACATATAGGTACAGTTTTTGACTATTTATTGACACAATCTAGAAGCCGAATAGCTAAATATGTACAATCCATTTGTTTTTGACATGTTCAAGAAAAATGTATTTGTGTAACTTCCTCCACTTCTTTCTATAAAAGTGCACTATTTTTCTTGGATATTAAAGAAATCCAAAAATATTTAAATACGTCTTTTCTGATTGAATGTAATTTCTATGTACTTGATTACCGACTGACTACGTTTTAAAGTAATCTGACCCAGCCTGTTGGCACATTCATAAGCCTTTTAAAAAGACACACACTCGTAGATGAAGCACGACACTAACAGTGCCAGGCCCCGCTGGTTTCCTAACGCCACCACAATTCCAAACATCTGAAAAGAAAGAGGTGCATTTACTCGATTTTAAAGAGGTGACAAGTCTTCGGTCATCCCGTGGAGATATTGAGTGTCTCCGTCTGTCAGACTGAGACAACAAGCTGTGTTTCCTCCGTCACAACTCTACCAGGAGAGCTGCAGCGGTTTCTCTGAGCCAACATTGATGCTTTCTGCTTTCTGTAATTACCTCCCTGAAGCCCAGAGTTGGATTCTGGGTATTTAAAACGCTGCTGGTCGGGGACTTTGGTGCCAAATCGGCTCTCTTTCACTTCCCTGTGACATTTACCTCCACTGTGCGTCAGTATTGAAAGTGCTTGAAGACAGATTTTATTTTGTGAGGTTGTCAATACTGCCTTTTTGTGGATATGCTTTAATGAGCTTCTGCACTAATTAGCTGCTGTATAAATCCCCATATTCCCCTTTCAACATAATGTAGCTTTTTACAGAGCTAAGTGTTTCTATGGAATAATATCGATCACATCTCTGAAGTAGAAATTACTTAATTTGTACAATATATTATTGTTCTTTTGTTTTACTAAGGGAAATACATGTTATAAGAAAATAAATACATTTAAAACAATGTCTTCTTACTGCTCTGTTTGTGAAATGAATGTGTTTTACTGTTCATGAAGAAGACTGTCTGATCTTATCTATTAGATCTAATTAATGATGCTTCGCCAATGCATGATTGTAATGTTCACACTAAATACAAATACAAACCAATAAGAGATTATGTTTAGGCTTCTTACAATGTCTGTTTGAACTTTTACATATGCCGGAAGAGCCGGAAAATCTGAAAATGTTGTTTCCATCTCTACAGCAGTGTGAAATTACAAATTGTCTCATTTATCGTTCGTAACAGGAGACTGTATGCTTTCAAATGAAGTTTAAAAAAACGTCTGCAGTATTAAACACACCCCAGAAAAAAATCCTTCATATTATGCTTTTCTTCACACAATATTCTGACCATGCAGGGTGACTTTTACTTGCTATCAGTATCACATTACATCTTCTAGTTTTGGTTCCAGAGTGCCATTGTTTTTGAAATGCTGTCAGGCTCTGTTATCTCCCTCCTGTGTCCGTGGTTTCTCTGCAGCCTGTATCTAAATCTATTGAATTAATACTGCTGTGAAGGCGGTGGGAGCCAGAACCATGGCAACCATCAGCTCAGATTAGTGTGGGACGGTAGCTGGCAGGGGAGACACACACACACACACACACACACACACACACACACACACACACACACACACACACACACACACACACACACACACACACACACACACACACACACACACACACACACACACACACACACAATCACACACACATCGATATCTGTGTTGCCACATAGAGCCGACCCTCTCGACCCTGACAGATACAGATGTTGGTTTATTGGATGATTTGAATTGAGGGTTTCCTCTCTCCCACGGAGATAACAAAGACTGAGTAACAGGTTTAGAAATGATATTCCTCAATGCTGCTCTGCTGCTGATTTATATAGGGTTTGTTCTTTTCTTTTCTACTGCTGAATTGGTTTTCTCTTCAAAGTTGACAACAAGATACTTCATTCTACCCTATTGACAATGCACAGATTTTCTTAACCAAAACATGAGAAATTATTATGGATAAATG
Source organism: Gymnodraco acuticeps (assembly GCF_902827175.1). Classification (NCBI taxonomy): domain Eukaryota; kingdom Metazoa; phylum Chordata; class Actinopteri; order Perciformes; family Bathydraconidae; genus Gymnodraco; species Gymnodraco acuticeps. The sequence continues at coordinate 225,760 of NW_022991376.1, forward strand.
CCTTTTTTCTATTATATAAGATTAAAAGAAATGTGTTTCAACCATAGGTTTCAACGCTAGACTTTTTTTGTTGAAATGGATCAGCCTCCATTCTATACCACAAGTTGTTTTTTGAATGCCTCTTTTAATCAGAAAGCCTCACGTGCAGCATTACATGTCATTTGTTAGACGCTTTTATCCAAAGCGACTTACATACATTCTGTATTGTGAGCAATCCAGGAGCAATTTGGGGTGAAGTGTCTTGCCCAGGGACACAACGACATGCTGACTGCAGTGGGACTCAAACTTGCTACCCCCTGATTCCAAGTCCAGCACTCTACCCACTGAGCCACAGCCGCACTGACCTCCATAAGATAAAATGTATATCTACGTGTCAATTTGAAAACTTAAAGTGAGGCTTGCATGAGAGGCAACAAAACTGAGCCAATCTAGATATGTTTCTATTTTTGCCCCATCTTGTTTAGGTCACTGTCACAACATGTTTGTCTCTAACGCCTCTTTCCTTTGGCAGGATGATGAGGTGGTGCTCCAGTGTGTGGCCACCATCCAGAAGGAGCATCGCAAGTTTTGCCTGGCTGCCGAGGGACTGGGAAACCGTGTGTGTTATCTGGAATCCACTTCAGAAGCTAAGGTGAGGATTGCAAATGGCCCCATTTTGTGCTTTGGATATTAGGAGAAAATAGGAAGTCTGTAGCAGTTTGGGATGAACCAAGCAGCTATAGCAGCTACACAGCAATGCATGACCTTTAACCTGATGCAGTACTTGAGAAATCTGCTTCGGAAATTAATTTTGCTGAAACTAACCACCATTTTCATGCAACAAAAATGAGTTAAAGGTCACCTATTGTGCAAATTCCTCTTCTCCATGTCTCTTCTACATCAACATGTCCCCTCTTCTTCATGTCTCTTCTACATCAACATGTGTCCCCTCTTCTCCATGTCTCTTCTACATCAACATGTGTCCCCTCTTCTCCATGTCTCTTCTACATCAACATGTGTCCCCTCTTCTTCATGTCTCTTCTACATCAACATGTGTCCCCTCTTCTTCATGTCTCTTCTACATCAACATGTGTCCCCTCTTCTCCATGTCTCTTCTACATCAACATGTGTCCCTCTTCTTCATGTCTCTTCTACATCAACATGTGTCCCCTCTTCTTCATGTCTCTTCTACATCAACATGTGTCCCCTCTTCTTCATGTCTCTTCTACATCAACATGTGTCCCCTCTTCTTCATGTCTCTTCTACATCAACATGTGTCCCCTCTTCTTCATGTCTCTTCTACATCAACATGTGTCCCCTCTTCTCCATGTCTCTTCTACATCAACATGTGTCCCCTCTTCTTCATGTCTCTTCTACATCAACATGTGTCCCCTCTTCTTCATGTCTCTTCTACATCAACATGTGTCCCCTCTTCTTCATGTCTCTTCTACATCAACATGTAACATTCCTCTGTGTAAAGAGACTATGAAAGTTTCAGGAAAAAAGATTCTCTCACTTTTTCTCCTTTTATATAAAAACCTGTCTGAAAATGAGCTGATCAGATTTTGGCCACTCAATTATGTCATAACGATGTTTTGGCTTGTGTAACCATTAGCCAATCACCAACCAAGGTAAACCCCCCCCCCCCACCTTATCACCTGAATCTCCTCCTAGAGCACCATTGTGTTCTTTTTAACCAAATATCTCTCAGACGGGCGTGGGGAGGGGCTCCTTATTTTCATCTAAAGTAACAGACAGAGAATTAGCACTTTCGAAACAAGGTTGAAACAGAGGGGATTATGGGTAATGCTGCAATGATCTGTTTGGTGTTTGGAGCCACACACTTCAGAGACATGTTTGTATATATCTGAGACCTATAATATGTTGATGAAAAACAGTATAATAGGGGACCTTTAAACCTTGTTTGCATGACTCCACTACGTAGATGAGTTTTCGTGTTTGGCGTGATGACATGCAGTAATCTCATATAACCACTTGTTAGCAAGCGCCTTTTCTAGACATGTACGAGCCTCACATTTCACAAGTAGGGTATTTACAGATCAATCAATCAATGTTTATTTATATAGCCCAATATCACAAATGTTACATTTGTCTCGGTGGACTTCACCGTTTGTACAGAATATCAGTATGACAATACGACACCCTCTGTCCTTAGACCATCACATCGTACAAGGAAAAACTTCCGGAGAAAACCCACAGTTTAAAGGGGAAAATGGGAGAAACCTCAGGGAGAGCAACAGAGGAGGGATCCCTCTCCCAGGACGGACAGACGTGCAATAGATGCCGTGTGTAAATCGAAGAGATAATACATTTGCAACATAGGTAGTCCAAATGTTTGGAAATGCATGTGTGTATAATAGGAAGATGAATCCACGAGGATATCCATCCAGGACTTATGATCCAGGACCACAGCCACGACTCAAGATCCAGGGCTCGCGATCCAGGACACAGGACCGCAGGATCATCCATGACTCCGGATCCCGGCGTATATAGACGCAGATGTCTTTCTCTCGTAAAACAAAACCTTCAAATCTCTTAAGCTTTTGTCAACCACAGACCTTTTTTTTAGGCATCCAAAAATCTATTAAAAAAACCGCAATGACTTCAAGGCGAGATAACCAAAAGTGCAGGAAATGCTAACTTGTTTCCAGGTTTAAAGTTCTCCTTCCCGCAGCACTCTCTAAGATTACATTGTAGAACTATCCTGATGTTTTCAGAATAGTTGCACAAAATGACAATCATCGAGAAAAAGGTCTGCTGTGAATTTTTCTTTTTTGGCCGTGTCTCCTCCTCATAGAGTGTTAAATCAAAGAGGTGCTGTTACCGGGTTGGTCCCTTCCACCTACTCTTAATGAGATGAGCTTTCCTGTCAAAGAATAGGGAAGAAGTAGAGAGACCTATGGTGCAAACTAAAGCTACTTTGATAGAAACAAAACAACCATTTCAGTGATCCAGGTTCAGTTCCAGCTTGGCCAGAAACCCTAAAACACGACAGGGGTCAGTTATGTATCATTTACTTGTTTCTGCACCGGTGCATCTATGTTTTTGACCACTATTGTTTTAAAATAGAGAAGTTTCCTTTAAGAGTTTTTCAAAATTAGCATTTAGCTGCCTGTGGCGTTGTAACAGAGCTGTCAGTGATCTGTTACATGTCTCATTAATCTTCCCTTCGACAACACTTACAAAAAACGACATGTTGAAATGAAGCAGATCGTGTTGGCTCTGGAGAATATGCCTCTTAATAGAAACATAATTGTTGCTTGCATCATTAGTCACAACATTTGCAGTGATGCTGTCAGTCAGTAGCACGGATCTAGTGGGATACTAAATGCATCTTATATGTAAACAGATGACGTTTTATTTTCGGCTCAACACTTACCGAGCGATAATCACATGATCACAAATGAAACCCTCTAAGGCCAGGATGTTTTTGAGCTCTGCATATCATGTAAAGCCGGATTTAATTTAGCCACTGAGCAGAAAGACTTAGGGAGTCATTTCTGCTGATCCACCTGGAACAGTTGTTGAGTCAGAGGGCAACACTTGTGTAGTTGAAGGCAGCGCATCACACACACCTGTCTCCTCTCACCTTGGGTACCGGTGACAATGCTCCAGGCCTCCTTAGGTGTGAAATGTGGGAGTGTAAAGGGGGACGGGGGACGGAGGGGAGGTCGGCAGGATGGGAGGGGCTGTCATCTGCTGGCGGATCTCAGGTGTTGACGCCTCATTTCCCAGACTGACTCTTTCGAATCCTGCCTGAAGAAATAAGGCCAGAGTGAATGTGAACATTACATTTCATTAAGCTGATGCTTTCAACGACTTACAATAAGTGCAATCAACCAAGAGCAGACAAATTGAAGCATTAGTGAATTGGATCTGATTTAAAGAAGAGATCTGAGGCCATTTTCTCAGTTGTTCCATATATTGATTTTATTGTCTCCATATTCAAAGTCAAAGGTTAATACCTTGAAGTCAAATGTAATCCCTTTTAAGACCTTTCTTAAGACCCTTTCCATACATTTTAAGACCTCATCGCCACTTTGAGTTCAACCGGTTACCTTGGCGACACACTTTACCTCACATTGACTATAGACAGTATTGATTGTCCTTCCTCCTTATCTTCCAACCATTTGGACGCAGACTTGCATTTCCCCATAACGATGTTGTTTAACAACCGGCGTAAACGGACCTTCGCGCGCTATCAAGCAGTGAGCGCGCGATGTCCTGTTCAGATGACGTCAAATCCAACGGGATGCCATAAATAAACTACACAGAATCACACTACACACCTACGCCATGATTACATTCAGGCACACTGTAGAATACAACCTCTTTGGACAATTGATATACTTATTGAAAACAAGCTACAACATTTAATACCTTGGAAAATGCCGTTTAATACTTTTTAATAGCCTTAATTTTCACTAAATTGATTTATCAACTTTTAATACTTTTTAAGACCCCGAGGACACCCTGTAATCGCACCATTTATTCAAAAATGTGAATATTCAGGAGGTAAAATACAATCTTAGAATAAAATGAATCCTCTTCCTTAAACCTAGGAAGTTCACATTAATGCCAGTGTATGCTATAACACATATGAATAAGTGGTGTCCTAGCATGAAGTGTGAGGAAGGATATTGTTTTTGCGCAGATTATAATTGTTCTGCTTTTGAACTTTTGAGGTGTCTAATGTCAATACATTTCATGAAATAACCCAAAGGATCATAATTATATCCTTTAACTCTAACGTAAAAAAAAAGGGCTTATTTTATATTGCATGCTTTAGTTTGGGAACAAGAAGAGGTTAATGGGATTTTCAACACTAGTAATCTCTTTTCACTAGCTCACATGATGCAAGACTCGGGATTATTAAATACCGCTTGATCTTCTGAAGGATCACTTAACCCTAACCCATTTTCACGGCTGATATTATTGTCTTAAGCTCCCTGTAGTCTCTGTAAAGGTCGCTGTGACCGTTGAGACTCTTCTGTTCCCAGACAAGCGAGAATGTTCAGCGTGTCTGCCCATCAGGAAGAAGTATGATAATTGGGGTATTGGCGGGCGGTGAATAATTCATAAGCGTGTCAGATCTGTAGCGGGTTGCGAGTTATCACTGTGAAAGCTCTTATGACACCACAGGTGTGTCATGTCATGATGCAGCTTCTTGCAAAATAACATTTAGCAAATAACCCAGTTTCAAGTTTTGTGGAGAGATGACTAGATATTGCCTATGAAAAATGTATTTTTCTACACTTTGTCTTAGATTTGTTGACATTGGAAACCTCTTTTGTGGTTGTAAATGTAATTAAATGATGATTATCTGAGTAGAAAACATGTGTGTGCAGTGCCGGCTCACAGATCTGGACACTGCAAAGCGATGTTGGAGGTTCCATGCATGTTTGCGTTGAGTTACAGAGCAGTGCCATCCTCATTATCACCCAGCAGCCCTCCCCTCTGCTCACATTTCTCACTTCACTGCAGAGGTCAGGGGTCAGCCGGGTGTAATACTGAGTCAGGACAAGTGCCAAACACCTTTAAATCACTTCTGTGTTGGGGACAGATGGATAGCATGTTGCGTAAAGCTGGCTATTGTTGTGAAAGATTAGTGTAATCAATACAAATAGTAATATAGAAGCAAATGAGAGTAGGGATAGGAACTGATTACATGTCATGTCAGTATAATGTGAATCAACAGTGCCATCTAGCACATCACAAGGTAAATACAGTTTTCATACTTTGAGTAGATTCAAGTGATATTTACATATTTTATGTAATCTCAATGCTCCATTTCCATTCTTCAATTGCCTTGTTTTTGCAATTTGCACTTTGACTGAACTTTTCTGGCAGCATGTAAAGTTTATAAACTAAATAGGATGATGAAGATAAATCTAAAGCATGAAACAAAACACAGTGTGCTGAGGAATAAACGCTAGCCTACATAATAATTGGTCATTGCACCTGCATGCTGTACACCTTTTGACATCCCTCCTCATAATCCCCAGTCACAGGATGTAGGTAACAATTGACACGTGTACACTGTACTGTATGTGTGCATGTGTTTAATTAATGTTATCAGATCAATAGAGTTGAATTTCTTTAAGATGCATGAAGATTAATAGAAACAAATGAATAAGAATTTGTATATCTAGCATTACTTTGACCAGAATGAAAGTGACATTTGCAGACAGATCCCAGCATACATGAGCTATACAAGGTAGAAACATGTCTATAGGCACCAAAATTAAATTGAAGGCAATGTTAGACTCTAAATATTTGTCCGTTGTTGTCTAAAATAAGTTTCCAAAACTGTTTGAATATAAATCAATTTGACGTTTCATGACAAGCATCTGTTTAGAGCCTCTTTAGATTGTCACTGCATTTTTATTTAAGTCACAGCCTGCACGTTACAGTCCATCAAACTAAATTGATACCATGTGTGACGACTTTTACAGTGTCAATAAGCATTACAAATGAATTGATACATTTCTAAAATGATGCGAGAGTTCTTTAACATTTGAAAAGCATATCAAGTTTGCCTCAAGTTTCGTGTTATGTATGTCATGTCAATACATCGGAGCTCTGAGGATCAGGAATGTTGGTTGCAGGAACAAATGCTTGAGGCTATACAGAGAAAACAAACAGTCTGGAGAATAGAAACTCCTGGCACATTGATTATGTATCCAGGAGAGGAGTCTGTTTCTTATGAAAACACTGCCACCGTCAATGCCTCTTCAACTAATGTTTCCTTCCCTCCCCCTCTCTCCTTTCTTCCTCCCCCCCCCCCGCAGTATGTTCCTCCAGACCTGTGTGTGTGTAACTTTGTGTTGGAGCAGTCCCTGTCGGTGCGGGCTCTGCAGGAGATGCTGGCTAAGACTGGGTCGAACAGTGAAGGGGTGAGTACTACCATCCCTCCGTCTGATATCTACTATATCTTACACAACACACTGTACACTTACATACACAAACACGTATACAAATCAATCTGTAGTCTATCATTAGCACCTGGTCGAAAATACCTGTGAGTTATTTTTTTAGGTTTCAGTGAGCAAGTCTCATAATGTATTTCTGATTTTCATATGCACTGTGGTCTGAGTGAGTGTAAACGAATAATTATCTACACAACTGTTTTCCAGTTGACATAATAGGATATTTATTGTGTAAACTTGAAAAGAAATCCACTGCCTGTTAAAGCGTCACAGTACTGGAAATACAAATGCACCACATCTGTTCATAGTGGTCACAGTTCTAATACTGTAAACTGGCCTGATTGGAAATACTTCAGAGACCTTTTGAAGCCACTTTATCACAACCAAGTCTAGCCATGGTTGTTTTTCTATTGTCCCCAAAATGATGCATTCAAATGCTGTCAGGTTTTCAGGATTTCAGGTTTGGCCGTATCTGATTACCTACTTTCCCATAGTGAGAAAAGCACCTAATGAAAATGTTACATCAGATGCTGATGATCAGATGTGTGAGAACATGTTTAGACAGGCAAAGATGTTTGTATAAAATATGACAGTGTGATTATTTATGACTAAATGTTACTACTTTTCGGGCATTTTACTTTGATGGTTGATTGGATTAAATCCCAAAGGCAAAGCAGACGGACCCAATCTAGCAATACTCTGAACTACTTCAACACCAAGAACTGATATTGAATTCTAAATAGAAACTGTCTCTTTTCATTCTCTGTAACATTCTCCTGTTTTGCAAAAAGAGTTCAGAAGGCAATGATAATGAAAGGCCGTCAGGGGTCAAAGAAAGGAGGGAAATGATCTGTGAGTGCACTTCTGCATCCACAGCCTCCTTTCTCCTCTTGATTTATGCTTAACAGTCCTCCGGCTCCACTCCATCTCACTTGGCATGTTTATTAGAAACGGTAAGTAATCTTTGATCGGGCTCTGTAGTGCCATGGAGTTTTCATCGACGGGCAATGAAGCACTGCACTGGTCTACATTCAGTCTGTTAACCCCTGTCGTATGTTCATATTCTTTCATGATGCTGCGCTCCAACAAAGTCATTTCACGTGTCGTTTAATCTCATCACCCAGCCATTCTCGATCCAGAGGAGGGGTAAAGACATGGGAAGGGATGGCATCACACGTTTGGATGAAATGCTAATGTTTTGGGAAAAGCAAAGAGAAAACAGTGCTATATTTTAATTTACATCCCAGCATTTAATTTGGAACAACAAACCACGACATAGTGATCTTTTTTTCCCTATTGATAACAAAGTGTGTATCTTTTGGGAAGTTCCTAAATTGATGGGTCTATTTAATATGTTTTGCTACTAACTAGGAACAGAGATGACAACACTGTCATTGTGCCAGACAGCTGCAGCAATCAGAGAAACCTGAGCACAACACAACATGATATTTTGAAGATTAAGTACCAAATCCTAAATATGAATGCAAGCTAGCCAAAATGGTGCTGCATGCTACCACTCGCTCTTCATGTAGCTTTCTGGCACAAATGGTTCTTTAAGTGTCTTATTTTGTGTATACCGCTTGGGTCGTCCCTACTGGTGAATCAGGCCTGCGTTGTTATTAGCCCGGGTAGCAGATTTGTTTTGTGCTCAACAATGCAACATTGTTGGCTGGCCTTGTTTGGCAAGACAACATGATGTTGGCCAGAATACAACATCTGCTGGCAAAGCTAATAAATCAGCATCCTCTATCCTTTCCACTGCAACGGCCCATTTCTCTCCATTGTTGCTCTCACATTTGCGTAATTGACTGCCATGCAACCCGATAACAAGTTATTTTCATTTGTATTTTTTTGTTACTAGAGTGCTGACCATGAAAAATGGGTAGGTCCATCAGTTTGTTCATCCGTCACGTTGTCAACGTGCATGACAGACTGCCAAACGAAAGGGTTGAATTTCCAGCACTTTCATTTAAAGTGACGACCATTTCTCGATTGCCATAAAATCTTCATTTATAGCTGGAACAGCATTTAGTTTAAACTGCGGTGGCAGGTACTGCAGTGTTAGGAGATATTAAGCTAATGGTGGTACATTTCATTTTTTCCACCTCAGCACATATTGTGAAGAACACATTAATTTCTGTGTACTTCTTCTGGATTGTAAATTAAGTTTTTTCTTTAGCATAACTTCTGGGCCAGAGTGCGAGACACAATCAATTAGCTCGTCACAGATGTCTCCAAACTTAAAATGATGGCAATCTTGAAATAGACATCCGTTGGTGCTCTCACGTTGTACACAGGAGTCAAATGTGTTGCCTGGTCTCTGAAGACTGCTCTGTGTAAAGTGTGTAAGCACTTTAAACTGAAAGTGCTGGCATTTCATTTGCTTAAGCTATTCATCCTTATTATTTTTTTGCTTCCAATGCAATAAGATTCAAGTTTTAGTATGCAGCTTACAGAATGTGTGCTGTTAAAAGATACATGCATATGTTGCTTACCAAAAGTAGTGGTGAGCTCCCTTATTTATCAAATGTACTGAATTTATAATTGAAGGATCTGAAAACCCACACGTTGGCAGAAAAAACTCACTTTTGTGGTTTTGGTGTGCTGCTCTGTTTTCTCTGGGTTTGTTCTCTAACATCAATTAATATTAAGGGATTTTAAACAAGTTCATGTCCTGATTGTTTAACTTTTTTTGAGCAAAGCTGTTTATAGATAATTCAAGGTATATTCAAGTCGCACTTCAGTTTTTATCTATTTTTCTTTACATCCTCAACTTGTGTTTTTCTTCTCTTAACTTTCCCATAATACACATCACAGTGTACATCATGTTTTTGATGGACTGGTATAAAGTAAATAATAAAGCAAATGAAGCACAATTACTCTCTCATTATCCAAATAGTTTGAAGGATATAGTGCCTATGCACATTAGAATCGATATATCAGATGGTACTTAGCAAATGAGTTTGGCATTAATCCCTTCTTGACAGCATTGAAAAAGTGATTAGTGTGCTATTTCCCATCCTCAGGCTGTTCCCTATAAGACAAGCGATTTATATGAAGTGAACATTTAAGTTAATTACTTAGCCATGCTATAGTATAATGGCTGTGTAAGGCTTAAGCTACGAGAAAGCACACACTCTGTTTTATTATTATAACACCAAGCAGGCAGTGTTCAGGATATTGGCTCAATATCAGGTATTAATACACAGCCAGCAAAATCATCCATATGTTTTAATTTTACACCGGCCCATAACACCGTTTCTAAATGAATAACCCGAAAATAAATCAATGGTAGTTTTGCTACAATTGACTATAACCCAAAGATATTTATCGAGTTAAAAACGACAACAACAAAATGTGTTTTTCTACTTCATACTCTTATCCACTGTATGTAGGCTATTTGATAACAAACGTTTCCACCTGATCTAGAATCACTGAAGGCTACTGATGGACAGTAGTGGTAACATCCTGACATAGACCCATCTATTACATTTGAGCAAAAAAAGCATAATTATGCAATAGTACAGAATTAAAAAGTAAATGTTTCTTACTATTAACCCAACGTTTAGTCTTCATTCGTGCCAAAAAGTTAGTTTATCTTCAGGCGCTAACATTACTAAATGATATCAACACACATGTTACGGCCTCAAAGCGTAGGTGGCAAACTTCTTTGTTAAGGAAAATGTCATGGTTAAATACTAGTACTTTAATGCCAAAAGTGTGTGGGACTGCAGATATACTTTTTATGTTGTTCCGCCTCTTTGTCTACAATTTCCCGATTATTCCGATACAACTTGAATGCATCGTCAACCGCGACAGGTACATCTCAAATCAGGTGACGACGTTTTTACGTGATGAGGTCCAACAGAACCGCTAACGTAACTTTGGTGAGTGAAGTGTAGTTAGGAAAAGTTAACGGTAATAGCAGGCGTGAACAATTAAAACGACTTGTAGGTAAGCTCCAGCCATGGATGTATCAACAAATGGCGCATATAGTAATGTCATTGGTCACTTAGCCTAACTGATAACTTGCTTAGTAGGCTACTATCATGCCTGGACGTTGGCTATGTTACACCAGTTGTCTGCTAAGCTAGCTTCATTTAACAGCCTTGAAATGAAAAGGGTCTTAAAGAGCGTTTGGTTGTTTAAGGCTCCTAGTATGTTTCTAGCTTCCTTGAATATATTGGAAGTGAACAGAAAGATTATTAGACTGTTATACCTATTTTTGGTTTGGCAGTTATGGGGACAGTCGTTACAAGTCATTACATTCTCATTTACTGTTGCTAAGATGTTTACAGTTACCTGTCTTCTGGTGGCGAAGTTTTCTCCACATAGCACAGTTTAATGCCAATGACTGGGGCTCCGCCTACAAGCAAAGCCATGCACAACTGTTCACAACTAATAAGGCCTATTAAAGCTAAATTGTACATGTTATTTCTTTAACTTTACCAGTATCCTATGCAAATACTTGTTAGGTCAGTATGTGCTTAACGTGTTGCCATTGAGCAGTCTGTCATGACACATAGGATGCATATAATGACTGGCACTGTCCGCATGACTTCACACATGTTAGACCTGTAAGCCAATTACATTTACAGTACCAAACCTTTCCATAATAATTGAAGACACAATTTACTTAACATACCCACTCCTCCCCTTAATGCGCACACAAAATCAACACAAACCTTTCTGTTTTTGTTTGTTTCTCTACTGCTCTCCAAGCTGTTTAGGATACAGCACTAACTGGAGGGGCACCAAAGCAAAGGTCACAGTTCCTGACATTGATGTGTCAGCATGACACCAGGCCTGAAATACAGGCCGTCTCTCTCTCTCTCTCTCTCTCTCTCTCTCTCTCTCTCTCTCTCTCTCTCTCTCTCTCTCTCTCTCTCTCTCTCTCTCTCTCTCTCTCTCTCGCTCTCTCTCTTGCTCCCTCGCTCCCAGCTGTTGCCGGATAATCTTCCCATTTTTCTTTTGATCAAATTATTTTTCCATTTTTGTATGTCTTATATAAGCCATCTGGGAGAGGCTTGGTTGCCAAAAGAGATTCATTTTGGTGTCAAATTTAGAAGACAGTTGGGAGTTCCCTTTAGGTCACACTAAATGTGACCCCGCAGGCAAACACACAAACTAACACTGACAACTGGAAAAGACACAGGATAGCCTGCATGTATTGCACTGGATAAACGTCAGTGGGCGGCACATTAGTTGGCTCTATCCTAGCTGTTTCTGTGAGAAGTTTAAATATTGTTTGTCAAATAAAATGACAGTCAAATCTATTTGAATAGACCCACTAAGTTAGGGCCGGGCCATATGGCCGAAATCTCTTCTCCAAATATGAGTTCTTTAATATCTCCATAACGAAGTTTATAAAGACTCAATAACTCGACAATAAAAATTCTTTGTAGAAAAAAGAAACACAAAGTATAATAATGGCCAACTTAATATATAGTTTGTGAGAATAGAAGGGTTGTTTATAACCCCTTATACCCAATGTGATAATGACAACATTTAGGTCTGGGACTTGGACACTAAATGTCCATACATTCTTTTTATAAGAATTTTTGATACAGAGATTATTTGGATCTCACTGCTTATGGTACCTCTTTTTTCTCCTGCTGCTAGAAGTTGATTAAAAGGGTAAGTAGAATTTTCTTTTTTATCTCCTGACGTGGAGAAAACAAATCTTTTCTTTTTATTAACCCAACATTTACTTTCTATTGTGACACAATTCATCACAATTATTCTTGTTTGTCACAAGAATGGGCAAGCTGTCTGATGAGTGCGGCACTGTTCGTGTTTGATTGTTTGTGTGTTTTCCTCCCTCTTTGTCTGTTTCCTGCTTGCTCTTGGTATGAATGTCCAAAGTGGAAGATACTTTTTTTAACTGCAGCTTACAGGAGGAAACTCTTACTGTAACTTGATATCTGACGTACAGGTGAAATGGGGTTACTAACGTGGACTAAAGATGTGATAAGTCAAACCTGATAGGGTCCAGTGGAGAAGGATGCTAGAATAAGAGAATAATCTATTTCCTGTGTATTTCCTGCAGGCGGGTCAGGGGGGTGGACACCGGACCTTGCTCTACGGTCATGCCATCCTACTTCGCCACTCCTTCAGTGATATGGTAAGTATCAAAAACACAATTTAACACAAGGGTTACTGAAAACAAATGCTATGACGCCTGCTGAAGTAAGAAATACACAAATATGTAATCTACAGTTCATTTATACTTACGACTAGCGACATTATCGTGAATTGCAATTAAAAAAAACAGTCATGATAGGCTGATCGTGGTACATTTCCATTTTCGTGAATATTCCAATTCTTGAAAAAGCTGTTTAGCCTGATTTTTTTTAAAAACATGATCACTAGACTACTGTGAGCTTGCTTTTTACATTTCTGCACACATTTGAGTTTGTGAAGTTGATTGTCTACATAACCACCTCTTCAGCTAAGTCTGATAATGGGTTTTAAGTCCTAAACTATTTACTTTTGATAAAAAAAGAAATAATTTAAGGCATAGAAAAAGCTGTCTACCAATCTGGGCTCGTAATAAAGTGTCCTTTGACCTAACACTAACTGATTTCTCACTCCTTAGTACCTGACCTGTTTGAAAACATCGAGGTCTCTGACAGACAAGCTGTCATTTGATGTCGGCTTACAAGAAGATTCGATAGGTACAGTATGACTAACAGGCACTTTACACAGTCCACTTGCAGTTATTTTCTTTTTACTGCTTTTTTTTTATAGATTTCTGTCGTAGCCATTTCAGCAAGTAACCTCTAGATGGAATTTAAACCCATGGGAGAAATCCTGTAAAACAAAGTTAAAGTGCTCCATTTGAAATCTGAACTACATGAATTCTTAAAGCCATTTTCCAGCAGAACCAATCTTTCAGCTGCTGATCCAGTGTTCCTCAGATGACGGCTGTTTTATGCTTTTTTTTCTTTGCAAGTCAGAAAAGACAGACGCTTTTACAAAAGAGAACGAGTAGCCATCTAAAATAACAAGTATATGAATGTGTTGGACAATGCTCAATTGTATGTATCTTGTCTAATTGAAAACAAATATATATATATGAATAAAGTTGTTATATTTATGCTAACAGGAGAGGCCTGCTGGTGGACCATCCACCCTGCGTCCAAGCAGAGATCCGAGGGAGAGAAGGTCCGCATCGGAGACGACCTGATCCTAGTCAGCGTGTCCACAGAGAGATACCTGGTAGGTCCAATATCTCAACAATTTATTTTTGACGCTTACCTGCAACTGGGGAGAAAATGAAAAGCTTAAAAAAACGAGCCATAGAGGTTAAAGGTGGGGTAGGTAAGTTTGAGAAACCGGCTCGAGATACACTTTTTGTTATATTCCATGGAATGCTCTCAACATCCCGATAGCAATGAATATCTGAAGTGCTTTGACAAAAAATCCATAAAAAAATGTCATCTGTGGAAGCCGTAGTACTGCACGCACAAATGTATCTTGTGCCGTCATTGGGCGTGCCGTCATTGGGCGTGCATTGCAGCAGTACTTCAATGACTCGCCAGCAACAGGCGGCCACTTTCACCAGTCTGCTGACGTCATGTGCGCGTTCATGTGTGTTGGAGGAGGTGCTCTGTAAGGAAGTCTGAAGGAAGGGGCGGATTCTTTTCGGCTGTGTACTTTCAAATTTTAGTGCACTTGAGCCGGTTTCTGAAACTTACCTACCCCACCTTTAAGCAACAAAGACACTCAAGCTGATTTCTCGGTTTGATGATTTTGCTGTCAATTAATAACTTCAAATATATCATTTACTTCCATAATTGTTGTCATACATATCTTAAAAATATCTTTAACAAAATAAAAACATGCAATTTAATTATGGAAGATTTCAGAAAAAGTTGCTAATGCTGTTTTTGGTCAATTCAACAGACAGCTACTGGATTTTTTCTACTACTAATTGCTTTCAATATAATATGTATTTTCCAACACAGTGTATAGATACCAACACAAACTTCAGTGAAGTGTTTAAAGGGGACCTATCATGCAAAATGCACTTTGTGATGTCTTTTATACATAAAGATGTGTCCCCGGTGTGTCGGGGAACTCACGCAGCGTCAGAAAATAAAACCCTCTCTTTTCCTCCGTATCCAAATCTAAAAAAAACGGAGCTGATCCAGATTTGTGTCCGATATGACGTCATATCTGAAATGTGGACCCATGGGCTAATCAGAAACGTTGCTATCAGAAACAATGCCCGACTGTTTTGGACGTAATATGGTCGGTGTTTACATTAGCATCGCTAACACTCAGAGCTAACCTGTACTGGAGAGCATGTGTGTGAAGAAGCAGGAAGTAAAAAGGAACTCACCTTGTGGTATAACCGGCAAGAGAGAAAGCCTTTGAGCTCCAAACTGTTTCAGAGAGAATCCTTGATAATCCATGATATGGCGTTTCATCACGGCAGCATTTAGTTTAGACAGTAGCTGCCGGGTCCCGCATGAGCTCAGACCCCTCCTTTTTTATTTATTTTTTAAAGCTTTATACCCAAAATCAGCACTTTTGAAACAGGAAGTGAAATAGAGGGATATAAGGCATGGCTAGAATGGGTGATCTGTTTGGTATTTGGAGCAAAACACTTCATAGACATGTTTTGTATATATTGTTATATATCTGAGACCTATTGCCTAAAAATAGCATGATAGGTGACCTTTAACTTTTAGCTTGTAATTAACCAAATTGGTGAAAACAGTTCAGATGATGAGACATTACAGTCCGTTTTTTAATTAAGATGCCATGAACCAAAGCATTCCCACTAGTAAGATGCAGCCTTATAATTGACCTTTATCAACAGAATCATCTGTTTTAAACTCGCCATCCCACACTTGAAAGAAGATGCTGTTTTTAAAGATGAAGGGTTAATTGCAGTTCGAGCTATTCTCATTAAATCAGCTGGCCTCTACTCCATTTCTCATTACCAGATAAGAGGTTTCAGCCTCATGAATATTTAAAGTTGTTCTGGATGCATCAAATATAGCCTCTATCAGCTCTCATTTGACTTTTGTCTGGTTTGTTTGTCAGATCTCACAAAGTTCAGATTGTCTTTGCTGTTGTTTTTTTGTTTGTGTCCTCAGTTCCTTGCCAAGCGTTTTGATGTCAGACGGAATTGTCTGCCTCTACACTTGCAAGACTTTAAATGCAGACATTGCTTCTAGTGTAGAGAACAGTGGTTGTGTTTTTGGAGATGATGCGCCTCACATAGCTGGAGTTATCTTCTTTGGTTCACTGTCTGTCTCGAAAAGGCACTTTAGAAAGTTTCATAGCCGTCGGATAGCTCTGATACTCGTCTCACTCCAGGCCTCTTCAGAGTGGCAGGACAGCAGTTCAAGGGGAAATCTTAAAAAAATTGCCACTGCTGTCTGTAATATAAATCGGAATACCTGTAAAGCTTTCTTGTGCAGCTTCCTTTGCACAATATATAGCTTTATTTTCAGGAAATACACCCATCTGAGTGATCTGCTGAGAGTTAATGCTGTCTCCCTCATGCAGCGCTTCACACCCGACCTCAATTAACTCGCTTAAGAGAGAGGAGAGGCAGAGAGGGAAATGGAAAGAAGGAGGGACAGCGACGTGCCATGCATAGGAGAGAGCAGCACTGGCCCTTCATGGAGGAACATGTCCAATTTAAATCAAAACTGGCAAAGCTCCAGACTTTTATCTCCCCCGATGGAAACCCCTACACCTGTTTCTACTCACAGAAGCTCCGATTTTGAAGAATGGGATACATCAGAAATTCAGGCAAAAGTAATCAGTGCTCCATCACTGTTAATAGTCTTGGAGGTTGGGACACAACCTGTATTCCTCTGCCTTTGTGTGCACTGAAGGCTGCACTGAAATATATGGAATACTGTACAGATTTAAAATGGATGGAATAATTTTCAGGGGAATTAAATGACACTTGGTTTTTGCCAATTAACACTTCAGCACTTGTGAGGATAAATCTGAAGGATCTTATTGAGCTATCACTCGCCTCTGAATCCTGGGGAAATGGGAGCGGCTCCAAGTGTTTCTGCTGGAAGGAGTTGTTGCAGAGTATTATCTGAGAAACACTGATGCAGCAGTGGTTTGAGCCCACAGCGTTATTACACGGTTTGGCTTCTACAGAGGGGAGAGAGGGCATAAAGTTATTTTCATCTTTTTTCCCCACACTGGGACATCTCCCTGCTTTGTGCAGTATGGCTGTTGTGTAATAGAAGCTTCGAACGAAGAACGCGGAGGCGTGTGGCGCTAGTGCGTTGGTGTTGGGATCAGGGGGTCACAGGTTCAAACCCCACTGCAGTCAGCATGTCGTTGTGTCCCTGAGACACTTCACCCCAAATTGCTCCTGTGGGGATTGTCCACAGTATTGAGTATGTAAGTCGCTTTGGATAAAAGCGTCTAACAAGTAACATGTAATGTAATGTAAAAGAACCAAGCGACTCTTGTCCAAACTGAACATGTTTACTTCATATTCATTTAACAGTTTCCAACAAGAACGGTGGAAGACGGAGAAAATGCACTCGACAATACTCAAAATTATAACAGGAAGAAGCAAGAGCAGGACACATACTTGCACTTCAAAATAAAAGCATTTCCTGTGAAACATTTTAACCTTAACTTCTGTCAAGAAGCAAATAAACAAATGTTTTTACCGCCTTAAATCAAATAAGTTACAACAATGGCTGAATCGCACTGTTTGTCCATGTTACCATCTTGCTATAAAAACAACTTCTTTACCGGCACTCTCCACTCATCAGCGCTGAATGACACGCTTCTCTCTTGCAGCACCTCTCTAACGCCAATGGACACGCCCAGGTGGACGCGTCCTTCATGCAGACCCTGTGGAACGTCCAGCCCACCTGCTCTTCAGGCAACGTGGCTGTAGGCAAGTTCACCACCTCAGCAACAATAGCACTATCAGTATAAGACAGTTAAATATAGTTTTGATATTGTTTTCGGAGTATGACTTATGTGTCTATTACATGTCTGGATACGTTGAGCCTGTAAGCAATAAGGAAAAGCCCATACAGACATGGTCAAGAGAATAACTGCATGATCAAAGAGTATTGACTGTTTTGTATTACAATGTTGTTTTTGTTGTTAATATTAGGTTATTTGACTGGTGGACATGTGATGCGTCTTTGTCATGGGCATGATGAGAGCTTGTCCATCCCTGGAGCAAACAAGAGTGATGAGGAGCAGAGGTTGGTAGATATCACTAATTTAACTCAATTAGGTCGATCCACAAGTCCAGTTAGTCGATATCAACTGTAAAACATTTCAAACTAACAATTGAAAAAGTATTTTCTTTGTATGATCAATAAAACTGTTCTACAACTCTGTTCTGCAATAATTACTGAGCTCAACTGTGTAATAAAACGACTTGTTTACAAAAAGGCTTGTAGAAATAGTTAGTGAATGTTTACAGTGGTGTGAAAAGAAGCAATGGTATTATTATGCAGCTTCAAAAAATCCATTAGGTTTGAACAATCTTTCCACACCTTCATTCTAGGTATACAAAAAAATGTAATCCTACTTTTTGTGTTTGTAAATTCAGTTCATGTCCCTTTTCAGTCCTTGTCTGGGTTAATTATGTACACGAATTGAGCATAGTAAGCAGACACGGGTCGTTCCTGAAACAAAAGCACTTTAATATCCTTGATTGTCTGCCATCTTAAGGGATGTTGTTTCACAGCTGACCTCTTTGCATTACCTTCCAGAATCAGTATAACAAAAAAGGAGGATGGTGTCTTTGTATCACGCAGAAAGATAAACCACAAACAATGAGAAATGTCAATTCAATTCAATCTTTATTTCAGACTCAAGGTCCATATCACATACAAAATGACAAGATACACATCAATAAATAAGATTAAAAAGCTACAAAACAAAAAAATCAGTCCAATCACAGCTAGCCACACATGCTCACTGTCTGTAGAGGCTGTTGCGCCAATGTCTCCAAATCATGGAAGAGAACCGAGTGGAACTCTTCACAGGGTTAATTAAAATCGAGATAACATGATTGTCAGAGTCTTCTAGGCGACGCATGAATTACATTTCTTAAAAACATCCTCTTATGGATTTAGAAAATGATTTTATTGATTTAAAAAATAGTTGTATGTATTGATTTAAATTGACATGCATCCGCTAAGAAAAATAGTCCGTTGTTACTGTTTGAACTAACGTAGCAACGGCAGGAACTGCTTCGATAGCGTTTTTGAGGAGCTTTTTGATTACAGATTTGAAAACATCGTTGCTTGCTTTAAAAGAAGCACAATTCATTATGTCAAACCTTGGAAAGTATCTAGATATCCCTGCCCTAATGCCAAAGTAACTGGCAACTCCCCTCTCCTGCCGGGGGCCGTGGTCAGCTGCAGCTCACAGAATCAAACCCCTGCAAAAACAGGGCTGGAAAGAGCAAATGGAGCGAAATGAGGCATGGCTAAAATGTAGGATCTGTTTGGTATTTTGAAAAAATATATATATTTATATACTTTATATAGGTATGGCCCTACAATATATGTTTCAAATATAGCATGGTCCACTTTAAGATACACTGACACAAATATTTGAGCAGTGAGACTTCACCAACATCACGGGTATATTCCCTGTGTGTATCTGAGGGAAAGCTCTCACAATATTTGATTCCCTGTGTGCCTTGAAAACCTCTTAATAATAGAAACTCCTTCTCATGTCTTTGTGCTCTCAGGATAGTCAACTATGAAGCGGGGAAGGGAGCATCAAGGGCTCGCTCTCTTTGGAGACTGGAGCCTCTCAGGATCAGGTAATACACACAGTGAAGAAAATGAGCTGGGAATATAACACAAAGCTCTGACATATTTCTCTCAGAAATGCATTGTCTTATTTGATGTGATTCCTTCATGAAGAATAAATAGAATCACGGCTTTATGTGCAAATGTCACAGCTTCTCTTGCGGGGTATAAATAAAACCCACCTCCCTCTACTTTGAACTGTCACTACTAATTAGTTGGCAAAGCCCTTTATAAGGTGCGGCTCTGTTTACCATCCCTTTCAATCTACTCCTCTTCACCCTTCCTCTCTGTAACTGACCGCCCACGCTGTTTTCCCTCCACACACATCTCCTGCCCGCTCTCCCTGAGACTGCCTGTCAGTGTGTTCACTTTGAAACGGTGCAGGTGCATCCATTAGGGCACATGTTCTCCTTTTCGGCTTAGAGAGGATTTGTTATCAGTGTTTTCTACACTTGCACTTACCATATAGAGAACGTTTGAGCTTGACTGACAGTAAACAAATATAAACGTTATCTATCTTTTAAATTGACGTGTTTATTCCACTTGCATATTGGTTTTTACAAAGTTGTCAAACTATTTTAATTGGGTGATTTAATCTACCACACAGTCTAGGCCAGGGGTGTCAAACTCAATTTCATCCCGGGCCACATCAACATTATGGTTGCACTCAAAGGGCTTTAAGACTATAAATATATAATATATATAAAATAATGTATAATAATTCATAATTTCCTCTGCATTGGATTATTATCGGATAGGGTAATAACTTAATAATTAACTACGTCTGAAAGCAGAAGTCTAGGGCAAATAATTGCAAGTCTCTTCAGTGCGCATGTCACAAAACAAGATGCATTGTGGGACATGTAGTTTATGGGCAACGTGCCTCTGTAAAGTGGCATGTAACCGTATAATAAACGTATTGTATTCTTTGCATGCTCTTGTGGGCCACATGAAATGAAGTTGCGGGCCTTGAGTTTGACACCCCTGGTCTAGGCTATATAGAATAAGTTATTCCTGTTAACATGTAAATAAAAACATGTCAGTGGTGTCTTTTATCATGAATTCACAAAGTCAGGATTTATGATTTTGTAAGTTCAACAAGCTAAGGTGAAGCCTTATAACTCTCTGGAGTTCTTGGAATAGTTTGGATAACTCAAGTCAGACGCATCTATCTCTGGAATATAATTCTACAAATAACAAATACTACTTTCATATAATGCTATACTATAACCCTAATTATAATATTATAGCCTTATCCTAATCTGTAACTGTGCAGAAATACTAGCTTTGAACATGGTAAATTGACATGGAAAAGCTTCACACTTTTCACAACAGCCCTACAATCCAGTGTTGTATCCAAAGTGCATGACCCCAGTTCTCTGTGTTCAGCTGGAGCGGCAGCCACATCCGCTTCGGTCAGGCCTTCAGACTCCGCCACCTCGCGACCGGTCATTACCTGGCCATGACGGAGGACCCCGGACTGGTCCTGCAGGACAGGGAGAGGTCCGACACCACGGCCACTTCCTTCTGCTTCAGGCCCTCCAAGGTCAGTGGCCCATATAGACATAATGAATCATTCTCTTATCACAAGTATAGCTCTGATGTGCCTTTTTGAGTCAGGCAGCTACGCCATCTGAAAGCTGCCCTGGTGTTGATGTAAATAAATGTTTTTTGTCAACTAACCTCATTAAAAAGAGGACTCAAAAATATCTCCTCCTCTGTCTGATTCATCAAAGGCTCCCGAGATGGGTCTGTAAGCTCTTAATGAGCTCATGGCCACAGTACATTGACCTTTTCACAGCTTCTGAGTAGACAGCACTGTAAAAGTTCATGCTGTGGACTGACCTAAAAGCAACTGGCTGGGATGCAGCTATTTTCAATTATGGAGTTAAGAGGAATCTATCATCCCCAATACATTAATAAGATGCTCTTTTATGCATTAGGGGATTTCAAAATACCTTCTTTACATTCTATGATTTGCTTTTCCTCGTTAATTTATCTCAATTAGCCAGACTTTGTATTTATTGCACTCTCTGTTTTGAACTCTCTGAGGCATTTGCATTTCTCTGCTTTTAATAGAATGTGGTCTAAAAATAGTCTCACTGACGTGTGAAAGGAAGCAGATGGTTTACTTGAAATTCAAATGTGTGTTTTAGTGATTTTTCAGTGAGGTGGTTATAATGCTGTTTAGATTAAGCAGTTAAAAACAGGAGTCTCACTTTTTGTTGTTATTTCCTCCTGTCCCATTTTGGTCAAGTGATTTTGATTCCTTCTCTTGTTTTAAAGCTTAACAATGCAATTAGGTAAACTGTGTATTCTTTCAAAATAAGAGCTGATCACTGTAGATCCCAATACAATAAAAAACATGTCTTCATGTGTGAATCCTCCCTTAGTAGCCTGTGTAGAATCAGGATCAGGTTTATTGCCAGGTAGGTTCACACATACGAGGAATTTGACTTGATGTCATGGTGCAGACATAAAATATAAAACAAGAAATCTTTAAGGACACCGTAATAAAATATAGTTAAATAGCAATAAAATAAAGCAGTCATTTACATGGAAATAGAATGCTATGAATGAATTATAGGATATCAAATATGAAACAATAAATATGTGCAGTAAGCAGTATGAACATTGTGTGCATTCATGTAATGAAAAAGACTTTGCTATTTTAAATGTAGGACTGTTCATTTCAAAGGTGAATGAACCTTAGGTGGCTAAGGTAAGTTTTAAGAGGCCGGTAGCGGATGGGAAGAAACTGTTCAGTTGGCGAGAGGTGTTGGTCCTGATGGAGCGCAGCCTCCTGCCAGAGGGGAGGGGGGTGAACAGTTTGTGTCCAGGGCAGGAGGGGTCGGCCACTATCTTCCCTGCCCGCAGAAAGGGCTACAGCCACGTAAACAGTTCAATGCCATGAGTCACCTTCACAGAGGACCATTGTGTCCCTGCAGAGATCCTTTTATCTGCAAAAGGTTCAATATGGAATCCTCCCGAGTGCTGTCTTTCATTTGCCCTCAGTAATGACTCTTTCCTGCAGGTAATTTTGGAACAAGGAGGATTCATGCTTCTTTTAAAAATATATATGGATATAAACTCTCTTATTTCTCCATTTATTCTACCTTTCACTCTTCCTAAAAAAGGTTTCAATGTTGAACACTGGCATTAATATGTTCCCCGCTACTTGCTGTCATTTTCAATCAGCCGCATTGCTCCATCTCTGCTGAGCGGAAATGTAGCAGAGCTAATGATGCCGCAGCAGCAATCTGCTGGCAGGCCAATGAATGCACTGTCTCTCAACCTGCCTCTGTGATGAGCTTCTAATCTCAATATATCTCAATTTGTCACATTTACATGCCCGTGTGTAACGTGCGTGTGTTTGGTAATGTGTACAGGAAAAAGGCGAGGTGGGCCCAAAGAGAGACATCGATGGCATGGGGGTGCCGGAGATCAAGTACGGAGACTCTATGTGCTTCGTCATGCACGTAGCGACGGGACTGTGGCTGTCCTACCTGGCGCCTGATGCCAAATCATCTCGCCTGGGACCCCTGAAAAGAAGGGTAAACAGGAAAACATTACATTACACATCGCAGATAATCTGGATCTTATATTTTACTGAATTATTCCCATGAAAAAGACTTTGCTATTTTAAATGTAGGACTGTTCATTTCAAAGGTGAAGGGTAAACAGGATGACACTTTTCTTTCAGACATTACACAGTGCAGATATTTACTGAATCATTCTGGGACTTGTATTTTACTGAATTATTCCCATGAAAAATACTTTCCATTCAACCATTACAAGAAATACTATTTTGAATGTAGGACTGTTCATTTAAAAGGTGTATATGTCTGTGTGTTTATTAAGATGAAAGCACATTCCTGTAGAAAAGGGTTTTCCTGCTCATATAGTTCGCTGTTTAACGGTTGATCAATTGAATATTTACTATCAATAAGCTTTCTTTGTTGTGCAGTTATCTACATTCACTGCTCATAGTTGATGAATAACCAACAACGCTTACAAGGGTTGGGCTATAACGCCACAGTAATGCTACATTGACTTTTAGTGGGATTGTTTAGTGATAAAATGTTCCTATCAAAATGAAGCACCGTCTAGTTTCAGAATATAAGGATGAATAAGTTAAACATTTCAGAGACAAAATAATAGGATAAAACAATCCAATTTCCCTCAGTCATTATGTAAATTAGGCTACTTTAATTTAGCGTAAATCAGTTTGTTGTGTATTAATGCGAGTATAAATATCTGAAAAATCTTAGTTTAATAGCAGTATAGAAACATATTGCAGGCTGAACATACTTATAGAGTGAAAGTGGCTGGTGCATAATTATAAACCAATTATTGCACTGTTGCATAGTGATACAAATAACTGTATATATGGTATTTGGCGTCAGTCTACCTATGTGTTTCCCGTGAGATCCTGAATGCCTGCCATAGCTCGCCTGCAGCACCTCGGAGCACCGTGTGCACAGTAGAAAATCACACCTTATCAAACCGCTGGGTCGTAAGGCTATTTAAACTCCCGGGCAAATATTTATTTTCTACTCTATTTAAAGTCATTGTCTGCCCTGGATACTCTTGACATAACCCCTCTCCCCTCACACTCACCCATGATGTGCAACCCATTTAAAAAGTGATAATGTGCCGCGCCGAGGTAACTGTTGCTTTTGGACAAGACATGGGGGGATTAGGGAGGCGCATGAACGCTGCTCATTGGTGGCAGCGCCTGCTGGGACATCAAACGCCTCCTCATGCTGATGCCAGGGAGTCCCTGCAGTTTGGCAGGAGACCAATGCACCTGATCTGAAGGAGGTGATGGCCAGCCTACACTTTAGACCCCCAAACCTAACCCCTCTTCTTAATTATGCTACTTAATTAGCAACCTGCTTCAGGAGACTCTCCCTTCATGCATTACATACTTAAAGGGGGAGTCAGCATTCTGGAAAAGATTGTTGATATTTGAACTCAACACCGACATTTTATAGCATTCCTGCTGGTCCTCAACAAGTTATAAAAGGCAATGAATTCTATTTGAAGGCCTAAATAACTATTATCAATAATCAAATAATTATTGCAGATGTCTCAAATCCATCTTTTACAAGTCTTACATATTTCCCACATCGAAAGTAGGATGTGATTAATCACGCTTTCTAACATTGCCTTTCAAAATCTCAAAATAATTAGTATGAATATTGAAATATTTACCAAATGTCTGTCGCATTAACGTCACCCAGATAAGGATGGCGGAATGAACTAGACAGCTACATTTTGATTGCATGCTTAATGCAAATGTAATTGGTTTGTTTTCCATTTCTCACAGCTGTTCAAACACCCATGTTTTAGTAACAAAATATTAAGGATGTGAGTTGAAAAGACATTTACTGATGCCTGGGTGTTTCATTGCCTTATAAATGTGATGGTCCTCTTGTGTGGATGAAATGCTTATCTGTGTGTGTTTGCCCAGGCCTGCCTGCACTCTGAGGGCCACATGGACGACGGGCTCATTCTGCAGCGCTGTCAGCATGAGGAGTCTCGCGCTGCTCGCATCATCCGCAACAGCACATTCCTCTTCGCCAACTTTATCAAGTAATGGCTTCATCACAAACCCTTCCATCTCTGTCACACAACACGACAAAAGAAAGGCACACAATGTGGATTCTTGCTGGATTTATTTAAAGATTTACAGCTTATTTCTTGTTCTTTCGTCCATCCTGTGTTTTTCCTCCAGGGCTTTGGACAGCATTGCGGAGGGCGAGTCCAAGGCGGTTGCGGGATATGTTGAAGAGGTGCTGCAGACGCTCAACGACCTGATCGAGTATTTCAAACAGCCCGATTCAGAGCTGGAGCACGAGGAGAAGCAGTGTCTCCTCCGTTCACTCATCAAACGCCAAGACCTCTTCAAAGATGAGGTGAGAGTGGAAGATGTGGAGACTCCAACTTCTTAATAAGAAGCTCTAACAAAATGCTGATTGTGCTGATAACTCCTTGGTAAACCAAATGATACATATTTAACTAAATGATGTATTCAACAGATCTATCGAGATGACATTTATGTGTAAACATATATAGCAATAAACTTGATTCGGTTCTGCTTCTGATTCTAAACAGTATAACACACTGCAGTTTTTATATATTCTCATATATTCATTGTGTTAAGTTTTTAGTTTTTTAGTTTCTTTTTGAATATTTAAGCTGGTGTACATACTTGTCTTTATTCTTTTTTTTATGCTACATCGTTTTTTTAGATATTTTTATTTTATATATTGTTGACCTTCTCTTGCATCTTATTTTCTTATGTTTATGTTTCCACCATCATACACCAAAGAAAATTCCTTGTATGCAGCGTTTCCGCCAGGGGGGCGTCTTGCCGTCATTTGACGCCCTTATTCGATGAACTCGAGCCGAGGGCGTCCAAACATTAGAGAGAAGATTGAGAGTTTTTATCGTTTGAAATGACGAAAAGGAAAAAGGACAAGGACATCCCTCTGTTGGAGGGGCAAAGGAGTCTGGTGGGATTATTTTCGCTGCCAGCAAAGCATGTTTCCTGTGACGAAAAGTGTACTGCCGGCGAGCCTTGACGGAGGGTGCTAGTGGAGCACGCGCGGGAACTACTGTACGAGCGCCTGAGCCTCGCAGCGGCGAAACTGAGGCGAAACTAAGGCTCCGTGGTAAACTGTGTTAAAATGAAGAGCCGTTTAGGAGCCGAAAGAGCCGGCCCTTCTTAGTGAGCCGAGCCAAATGATCCGGCTCACTAAAAAGAGCCGGAATTCCCATCACTAATAGGTAAAGAGATAGTATCTATAAGGGATGGCTCAATTCAAAATTCAAGTCACGTGACGTCACACAACCTCCCCCCCCGCTCTCGGGGTGGACGCCCTCTCAGCCCTGGTCTGGCGGAAACACTGCTTGTGTAAATGTACTTGGCAATAAACTTGATTCTGATGGAAAATTCAGTTAACCCCATTGAGTGAAGTTTAAGGAAAAGTATTCCACATCTTCTTACAAATAGGAATATACTTTGTGTGTAATAATTTGAATCACAAATGAATCATGCCCTCATTCCTGGATTTCTTTAATTTTAGGGCATGCTGTCCCTCCTGTCTAAATGCATTGACCGGATGAACCTGTACAACAGCGCTGCCCACTTTGCAGAGGTGGCTGGGGAGAAGGCCGGCACAGCGTGGAAGGACATCCTCAACCTCCTCTATGAACTCCTGGGTAAGCCTGCCGAGTGATCAATCTCATGAAATATCCACATCTTCTGACAGCTGACGACCCTGGGCAGAGATGCAGTATTAATCTTCCCTTAGTGTCTTCACCGAATCCTCCCCTTCCCCTTCACACTTCACACTTCTTATCACGCCTGTGTTCGCACTTCCTTTTGCCCGTGCCACATCTGTAGTTCACAGCTGGTGACATTCATATGTAACTATTTGGGACAAGGGAATGGAGAGAAAAGTCAAAGCAGAATGCCTCTTGTATACTTCTTTGACCATTTAGGCTGCTTTTCATTTAGGTCACATTGTTCTCTGAGATCAGTCTGGGGGTGCATTATTAAACGTTGAGCTGCATATCTTAAAAAAATGATGGCATCATTAACAAAATGCCTGCCTTCAGAGGTTCTGGCATTATCCCCTGATTTGACCCTGAGAAAGTTTTATTTTGAAAACTTTATTGTTTGTTTTGCTGTCTTTGGAGCTTTCACATCAACTGCTTCCCCTCGGCTCACCTTGACTGCCCTTATATTCATCACCTCCCCAGCATGTACTCTCACATGCACACACAGTAAACACACACGCTAAAAAACCCACAAATACACTCCTCTGAGTGCTCTCCAGCCCTTTCCTGCGGAGGGGTCACCCCCAAGGATGCGAAGGCAGTCTGGTGAAGCAGGTTTTGCATGATGAATGATGTTTTCCCTGACCTTTTTCTCCTTTCCATTCTAACTCTGAAACTCTGCTTTAAAGGAATACACACACAGCTTTTTAATGCAGGTCAAAAAGCAGTTGGTAATTTATAGTTGGTAAATAACTCCACTCATATTTGCTGCCACTGCTTGACAATAGTGCATGAGATAGATAAACTGTGAAAAATAAGTCCTGTTTTCCCTCCAGTGCTGTCATGTTGTTTTGCAAGATTCCATTGAGCATGAATAACGAAAACAACCAATAATAGCCGAGGAGTCTCTGACACGGTGTCAATCACTGCTAAACACTGATCAAACTGTCAAACTAAATTCTGTTGCTGTTTTGTAAAATGAAAGAGTTTGTGGCAAGGGCACCACATAGGAAAGAGTGGAGCCAAAACCAAGCACTAGTCTAGTCAAAGTAGGAAATGTTCTAGAGGTGAGAAATAGACAATGCAGTAACAGCATCTTAACCAAAATAAGATATCAGTGTTTCCCACAGAATTTGATTATATTTGTGGGGGCACCGCCACCGCACCACCAGCAAGAAAAGCCAAAGGCCCCTTAACCTATTCGGGTGGCCCACGCATCAACCCCCCCCTCAAAAATACATGCAAGTTCATGGCTCCTGTAGCAGACAACGTTCTTGTTGCTCTGTGTTGCGTTGTTAATGAGTGAGACACACCGGAGTTGAGGATCTGTGGGGTTTATTCTCCCGAAAATATAATTTACAATTCAGCAGATGCCTTATTCCAAAGCAACTACAATGACCAACTACAGGGACATTCTCTCTGGAGTAACTGAGGGCTAAGTGCCTTACTCAAGGGCGTGGTGGTGTTACAGGTGGGATTTGAACCCGCAACCGTCCGATCATCAGCCCACCTCACTATCCATTAGACCAGGGGTTCCCAACCTTTTTCTTACCAAGGCACACCTGAAAATATTTCTCGACCCCAAGGCACACCAACTTCTCATAGATTTAAAAAACACTTCAGAGCTTAAACTACAAACAATAAATACACCATCAATTGTTTTTCAAATGTGTATTTAATTTAATAGAACATTTTATAGAACAAATAATCAAATATAAGTCATCCTAAAAACCATATAATCCATCATATAATGACAAGAACCAGACCAAAAAACGTCAACACCATTTCTTAGTATGATGAATGAAATATTATAAACAGGCTTCAGTAAGTATAGGCTCTTTTGTTTTGGCTGAAAATAGTAGGCTGTGTTAAAACAAGAATACATGTCATTTTCATTCCAACTCTCCTTCTGAGTTAATATTTTACATTTGGATTTCAAAAGAGGTAGGCCTATGATAACTTAAAATTAATAATAACGTAATAATAGTTATAACAGACTAATCAGTTTAAACAGCAAAAAATAAATAAAACTATCATAGGCACATGGGGGGGAGTAGTGGACAGCGCCACGCTCCACTGACAGCCGGGGGCAGGTCTTGCTTTTGACATAATGCGAGTGACCGCCAGCTCGCACAAGTAGGAGGTTGGAAAGTTGAAACTGTAAAAGCACGTTGATGGCACTCTCTGAGAGGAGAACCACTTCTACCCAGAAGTAGTTCACCGTGCTTCAGTTTCAGGGAGCGGTCCATAGCTCTGCGAGTTCATCCTGAGCTTTGCTGTTTAAACCAGCACTCTCACTCTCATTACTCTTGTAATATTTTGGCGCGAGGATAAAAAGCTGCTCTGCACGCCGTAAACAATGACGGCTGAGAATTTAAGCAGTCAGTTTGAGGCTATATTCAATTTAATATTTCTAAATCTGAGCAATATATATGCTTTATTAGCTTATCAGCTCCATTGTACATGTAATAAAATAAAGTTTATATGAAGTGAAGTTTATTAAGTGAGAAAATAATGTGGAACATAAAAAGATTCTACGGCACAACTGGACAGTGTGCCTCGGTACAACCGGTTGGGAACCACTGCGTTAGACCACCAATGGTGAGAATCTGTTTGTGGCGGACGATACTTCAGCGCCACAAATGAATCAATGTATGGGAAACACTGGATTTCACAATCAGTAAATGACACTGTGTTAGAGACGCCTCCGCTGTGATTGGTGGTTTGGATTTGCACAGCAGAATCTTGCAAATGCTTTCAGGAGCAATGGTGGGAGAGAAAGAAACATGCCAGAAGACTCTTGTATCACATACTTTATGCATGCTGATTATTTGAGTAAACTTTGACAAAGGATTTCTTTCAATAAGAGAATGGTTGTATATCACGCCAGGATATGCTCTTCACTACTTTTAGCACAAACTCATTACGTTTTTTGCCAAGTCTTATGAATGAGATGTTGCTGTCTGCTTCAGGTAAACCCATACAAAAGTATATTATGGTCTTTATTAAACCTTACCACCTTTGATGCATAATGAGCAGGTACTATATTTGTCCTTGTAAAGTACCTTGTACTTCTAAGAGATCCCAACCTCTATATCTCATTGTGCATTATGAGGCTTTAGAGGAACTCTACGTCACTGCAGCAAGGTCAGGCGATATCCACTGGAGGAGAGAAACTAAGATTTTCAGGTGTCACGATACAAGTATGCATTAAAGTACATTGTGTAGCTATGTATAATGAATGAATAGCAGATAATGAAAATACTTCATCTCGTAGCTTAAGATTCCCGCACACTAACACAAATCATCGAGGATACTGCAAAACGTGATAGAAGATCTTAATGAGATGGGACTGTTGATCATGGATTCAAAGCACAAACTCTTTCACAATTACGATTCTCTTCATTGAAATGTTGCCAAGTTTATTATAACTAAAGTATCCTACTGCATTAATGGTAATTTAGTGGTGGCTTTTTGTATCCCTTTATATAGTTTATGCTAATGTTACCATTATTCAAAGTCTGTATCTGTGTAGCCTCAGGGTCTCCTCTCTGTCTATGACTTTTTTAATTTCACATTCACATAATCACAGTGAACATCCCTGCCCGTGCCTCATGGTGTGGCTCTATCCATGTGAACAATAGCTATCCTGAAAAGAAAGAATTATAAGAGATTAGACCCCCATCAGTATTCCTTGGGCACAAAGTGCTGTTAAACAGTTTCACAGGCATTATCTAGTGTCCCTGAATCCTGATGGTGGAAAATGTGACAGTAAAGTAATAAGGAGACTCCTTAATGTCACCTCCATGACAGAGAAAGGGCACAAGGGAATACACCTCAACCTTTTTGTAGAAAAAAGAACGCCTTACTTCCCTTCAAACGAGGCTTCAAAATATAAATCCCATGTATTTTCTATCAGGAAGATGTCATTATGGGAGGTGTCAGTTTTGTCAGACCTCATGAATTTTAATATCTATGTCTTGTGACACATTTTTATTAAAAGTCGTAACATCCACTTTTCCACAAGTCAGCTGCTTGGATCAATTGGATTAACGTCTTTACTAAACCTTATATGTACTTTTATTAAACCTTCTGCAAACTTGTCTTTGCTTAGCCGCACTGATCCGTGGGAACAGGAACAACTGCACCCAATTTTCCCGCAACTTGGACTGGTTGGTCAGCAAACTGGAGAGACTGGAATCTTCATCAGGTATTATGGGAAACTTTTTATTCATTTTGAAATTGGAAAAAGCCTAAACCCTTATGAGCATTATACTGATGCTGAGATGTGGTCAGTACACTTTATATTTGCTCTGATAATGACACATGTCCTGTCTGACCTCTCAGGGATCCTGGAAGTCCTCCACTGTATCCTGGTGGAAAGTCCAGAGGCTCTGAACATCATTCAGAGAGGTCACATTCAATCTATAATCTCCCTGCTTTATAAGAATGGACGCAACTACAAGGTAGGCGGAAACATGACTTAACATAAAATAGCCATGCCAGCAGCCTGACAATGAGTCTGTGAAGCTCATAACACGACAGACAAGCACAAGATGAAACTGCACACCTCGTTTAATCCAGAAAGAAGGGAGCAAGCTTTAAAATACAGATATACAAAGCTGCCTGGTGACCAAATAGAACTCTCAGAAAAAAGGACATGTGGACTGCTATCAACGTTCTTGCGTTAGTGACATTCTTACCTGTTTATATGCAGTGTTTATATGTCACAGTACATTTTACCAGGCATGAAACGGCATCCTTGTAAACAAACAACAGCTGTCATTTCACGAGTGTTAGGTAGAAGTCCATGGTCATGTTGACTTGAGGGTTCTTTATAAAATATGCATATGCTACAAGCATTGCAACAAAATAATCGGACTGATCATTAAACTGAAAAACAGGGTGCAGATGTTGTGCAACACTTTTATGAAACAACAGAGAGCAATAAAATGGCTGAGTTTTATCTCCACCTTTCCTCTCTTTTAGATTCTGGATGTCCTCTGTTCCCTCTGTGTTTGTAACGGGGTTGCAGTGAGAGCCAATCAGAATCTGATCTGTGACAACCTGCTTCCCAAGAGAGACCTGCTGCTTCAAACTCGACTCGTCAATGATGTTCAGAGGTGACGGTCAAACTTTCCATTCAAGGCGTCATGATAGCTGGCTTTATCAGATGTCATTTCTCTTCGCCACGTGATGGGTTTATGGGATAATTCACTACTACAATGATTTATATTCTTCATCTTTCTCTCTAATCTCCTCCAGTATGAGGCCGAACATCTTCCTGGGTGTGGCTGAAGGTTCAGCTCAGTATAAGAAGTGGTATTTTGAGCTGGTGATCGACCAGGTGGACCACTTTGTAACCGGAGAGCCGACCCACCTGAGAGTGGGCTGGGCCAACACTAAAGGCTATGCTCCGTACCCCGGGGGAGGAGAGGGGTGGGGCGGCACGGTGCTGGAGACGACCTGTACTCCTACAGCTTTGATGGACTTCATCTCTGGTCAGGTAGGCATCTTTATCACAGGGCGGTGGTGGCGAAGTCCATAGGGACTTGGCTTGGCAACTGGAAGGTCACCAGTTCAAGTCCCGGAAAGACCAAGTGCTACCGAGGTGTCCCTGAGCAAGGCACCGCTCCCCGGGCTCCGTACATAATGGCAGCCCACTGCTCCTAACACTAGGATGGGTCAAATGCAGAGAAACCGTTTCGTTACATAGTACCTGTACTACATAATGACAATACATTGAATCTTAATCTTTATCTTCAATCTGGCTTTTAATGTGTGATTGTTTTTGTATTATTTGACTTTAACTATATTTATTTGTTATTCCTTTCTTTTCTTTTCATTATAACTGTAAATCGTCTTTGAGCACCTGTAAAAGCGCTAACAAAATAAATCTATTATTATTATATAAGACCTGCAGCAACACCTGCTAGTTTGTTATGAGATAGAAGCCTATTGAGAGACACAGAAACCTCACTGTTCATCTGCAGCCACGTTTAAAAGGTATTGTTGTTTTACTTTATTGGAGTATGCAAGGTGTGAACATACTGTCTTTACTTCACTTTCAAGTTTAGCTCCTCAAGTGAGTTTTTGGTAACACAAAAAGAAAGTATTTTTGTAAAGAAATATGTAAACTTTGTTTTAAGTTTTAAAGTGTTTCCTACGTGGAGACATTGAACTATACCCAAAACTGTTTTCTGTTGCTTTGAAAAACAAAAACAATTTGAATCATTGCAGCAAATGATACCAAGAACTGGTGTGCAAAAAGAGCTGTTGTGGATTTGGAAGGACTTTGCCTCGACAGATTTCTTTATCTGTGAATAATGCAGCAGCCTGCTGTCCACTCTCTTGGTTGCTCCTTCATTCTCTACAAAGTAAAGGACAAAGTCACAGCTCTTACGGTGATATCAAATTAAAACATCAAGCGTTGGCATGTCTTTTAAAAGTCCTTATGGAAGGTCTAACATCTTTAAGTTGTACTTGTGTAAACACGATGCAAAGGTGAATACCAGCAAATCACAGATATGCAGGTATACCAAAAAATAACTCTTCCGGTGCTTCAGGGCTCCAAAGCCTTGAATACCTCTCTTCTCTGCTCTCACCCTAAAAGCGTAACACCTACTTCAGTTCACCCACCATTCCAAATCTACTAAAAGCCCCATCACTTTTTCATTTCCACCCTCTTTAAGCACTCATCCCCATTTCTCCCCCTCTCTGCTCAACTCTCTCCCCCCCCCCCCCCCCCCCCCCCCGCCTGTCATCCTGCCCTACTTTCGCAATGACTTTGCTACTGATGCATCCATCCATCTTCTCTCTCTTTCTTTGCCTGATGTTGTCTAGGCCGAATCCCCAGGGCCGTGGCCTCCATTAACCAGCACCTGCTGAACTCAGACGACGTGGTGAGCTGCTGTCTGGATCTGGGCGCTCCCAGCATGTCCTTCAGGATCAACGGGCAGCCTGTCCAGGGCATGTTCGAAGACTTCAACACCGACGGCTTCTTCTTCCCCGTCGTCAGCTTCTCTGCAGGTGTCAAGTAAGGCTCCGCATTTATAATTCTGTGAAGAGATGACAAAGCAATCCCAAAAGAAGGGCTTGTTTTTTTAAACTCGAGATTTAATTACAGCATGGCAGACTATGACTATTTAGCAAAGTAATGAGGTACTTTTAAATGAAAGATTACTGGGTTGGCCTTTTGTCAGGGATCAACAAAAGAAATACACAAAACCTTTCTTAAAAGCCACAATCTTCTTAAAACTTTTTATTATTACTAGTTGTAAGAACCAAGTACAGAACAAATGTGTTGGAATAAGATTTAGGAAAAAGGTTTGCGGGGTCTTAAAAAGTATTAAAAGTTGATCATTCAATTTAGCGAAAATTAAGGCTATTAAAAAGTATGAAACGGCATCTTCCAAGGTATTAAATGTTGTAGGTTGTTTTCAATAAGTATATAAATGGTCCAAAGAGGTTGTATTCTACAGTCTGCCTGAATGTAATCATTGCGTATGTGTAGTGTGATTCTGTGTAGTTTATTTATGGCATCCCGTTGGATTTGACGTCATCTGAACAGGACATCGCGCGCTCACTGCTTGATAGCGCGCGACGGCCCGTTTACGCCGGTTGTTAAACAACATCGTTATGGGGAAATGCAATTTGCGTCCAAATGGTTGGAAGATAAGGAGGAAGGACAATCAATACTGTCTATAGTCAATGTGAGGTAAAGTGTGTCGCCAAGGTAACCGGTTAAAACTCCAAGTGGCGATGAGGTCTTAAAATGTATGGAAAGGGTCTTAAAAAAGGTCTTAAAAGGGATTACATCTGACTTCAGGATTCCTGCATACTGTATACCCTGTTTATGTAATGGAAGGTGTGTGGCGGTCTGAATACATTTTAAGTTTAACATTTTAGATTTCAAAGATTCTATGGAAAATAGTTTATATACCCATGGATATATATTTTTATAAAAAAAAAAAAAATGCAGATACAGAGTGATGCATGGTGAAGTTAAGAGTGAGAATATGATCAGATAATGTCCTGCAATGTTTTGTAACTTCTCCTCTCAGGGTCCGTTCCTGTTGGGTGGACGTCACGGAGATTTCAAGTTCCTGCCGCCCGCTGGTTACTCCCCCCTGCTACGAGGCGCTGCTGCCCAAAGAGAGATGCATGTGGAGCCTGTGAAGGACTACAAGAGGGACCATGACGGGGTCCGTGACCTGCTGGGGACCACCAAGTTCCTCTCTCAGGCCTCCTTCATCCCCACTCCTGTTGACACCAGCCAGGTGAGAATAGTACCCTTCTTTACATTCATCTTTACTTTACATATTAAAAACATGGTTAGGACGTTTTCATTTTGTTTAAGTTTGTCTGAAGATGACAGAACATGAAATTGTGTTTATTATTTGGATTATAGAGAGATTCTTTAGTGTTTTTAATGTTTTTGAGAACAACTCTAGATGACTGAATTAACCTTGATTCTCACAAAACAGTTGAAATATTTACCAACTGCAGCCAACATCAAATATTTTACCCACACTTCTGCTGGTCTGAGGCTTTTTTAAAGGACTTTTTGTAAAGATAAAACATCTTATTTGATTTTAAAACCTTTAGGTGTTTCATGAATCTCATACACAGGTTCATTTAGGCTTAGTGTTAGACACCTGTTATATTATATTCAGTTTCTGCAGAGGCCCCTGAAACCTCTCCAAGACGTGATACCTCGATAAAACAAAGCTAGAATAATGTATAAGTTCCTACAATCCACAGGAATCTTACAATGGCACAGTCAGGCACTTATTTTGTTCTATTTTTTGGCCTAATTTCATCTTTTGACCATCCAAGCTTACCATCTGTTCCCCTCCTCTCTCTGCAGATTGTTCTTCCCCCTCACCTGGACAACGTCCGGGACAAGCTGGCAGAAAACATCCACGAGCTGTGGGGGGATGAACAAGATCGAACTGGGCTGGACCTATGGCAAGGTAAAGCTGCTATCCTTCATCACATTCTACACACCCTGGGTATATTTGGAGAGGGTGGGTGACAAAGGTCTTCTTGTGCCCTCTGCAGTAGGGTGCATGTTAATGGCTCATTAACTCTAATGTCTATGTCCTTCTTATAAGGTACATGACAGCAGCTAGGGTCTGACTGCTGCTCCAGTTTGTTGAAAGACAAGAATGAACATTGTGTACTCGGGTAGTCAAAGGGAAATTACTCACTGTGAAGAAAAAGAAGATTAGAGTTCAGTTTAGCTAACAATGACATTGTCATCAGTTTGAAGAATTAATATGCTATAAACTCAATTTGAGAAGGATTATAGCAAACACAGAAAGAAAGTGTCTTTATCATAGCCATTTTATCAAAAGACCTGGTTTCCATCAAAGGTGCTGCTTCGTTTGAACCAATTTTCTCCTGGATATTATATCCCCACTAATATTAAGGTATCAGTGCTTCTTGATGTGTGTAAGACACACGTTTGCACACTTGGTGGAGGAGCGTAAAAGCTCTACTCCACTAAAAACGATAGTCGAAGTTGGAGAAAAATATTCAAATGAGTTGAAACTTAATTATTAAAGGTCCCATCATATGCTTCTCTGGTTATCACCCGTCCCCTTGTGTGTTATGTAGGTTTTTCTGCATGTAAACGGTCTGCAGAGTCACAAACCCTTAAAGTACACCCTGTAGCGAGTAAAACTCAAACAAAGAAAATACCTGTCTATGCTGCCTCAGAACGCCTCGTTGCCTCGATACTCAAAGGGCGCAGCAGCGAGCCCCTCAACGTCCCGCCAACACGGCACCCAGACCCCACGCAGCATTCTCATCTGTTTGTCCTTACTGGTGTCATTTTCTGGTTGCTAACAAACGCCTTTTTAACACATAATCACTGATGTCCAGCTGTAACGGTGGTGGACTCATCAGAACAGAGTGGGCGAGCTGACCAATCAGAGCACACTGGGCTCATAGGGGGGGGGCAGGAGCTCCAACAAGCCGTGTAGGACAGAGTGAATACATACTATACAGAGATGCTGTATGAGAAACCAATGTGAGTTTTGGAACATTGAACAATGTAAATCTATTCTAGTAGACCTCAACAGGGGGGGTGGTGTTATGCCGTGTGTGCATGCACCTCGCGGGAGCGCACACAGCGTAAAGCAAAACCTCCCAGACATGTATTGATCTGTACGGCAAAGTACGGTTTGGAAACTATATCATTTCCTTTTGGAGGGCATGCATAACACGGCATAACGCCAGAGCCTCGCTGCGGGGAAACGTTGGCGCTGTTCCGAGTTTGTTCTAATCTGTCAAAATGACGGACTGCTTTCAGATTTTTCCGTCATTGTTAAATAAAATATTCGGTTAACGCGACCACTGCTGTCCCGGCAACATCAGTACCAAGCGAGAGAGTTTTTTCCAGAGCAGGGGATTTTGTAAATGCCCAAACATCCCAGTTTTAAATACCTGGAAATGTGGACATTCTCATATTCCTAAAAACCTGTCTGATGATGCTGAGTGAGTGCCTAGTGAGTTTGAGTTGAGTTACTTGAAAAACTAAAGTAAAACTTGATTTATTTGATTGCAGGGTCTGATTATTAAATGTCCTTGTTTATTTGTGAGATGCAGTGGCACAAAGAAAATGCCTACTTTGTTTGGTAGTACTATAGGTACAAAACACTGGTTTCTTGATCCAGTCTGTTACTGTCACTTTGTTTTTGACACTTTAAAATACTGCTATCCTACTAAAATGCTGTACAAATCAGATTCATTATTAATAAAGAAAATTTTCCGAGTAAAAAAAATGTTTATTGATTTAAAAAAAAAAAAATTATTATTCAATATCGCGATAAATACCGTACCGTATTATTTTCCTGTCATCACTCTTCCTGCTCACTACATGCAGTTAGAAGTCTGAACACACACGCTGCCTCTTGGTGGTTATCACAGAATCATTTCCCTCCACAGCGGCCGTTTAACAATGTAATGAGTGTCTAATCTTCCAGCACATGCCATCCACATTAATTAGGACTGGAGAAGGCTCACTCAGGGGCAGCCTCAGGTCTTATAGTTTATTAAGAAAAACATTTAGATCCAACGGATGCTTAGTATTTAATTTAGCTGTAACAAGCCTCAAAGAGATAGCACTGACTCCAGATGGAAGCCTTTTGGTCACG
>NW_022991377.1:0-32721 GCF_902827175.1 Gymnodraco acuticeps
GAGTTAAAACTTTATCTAAAAAGTCAAGCTGATGATGGATTACTGTGGTGGAGTTAAAATAACAATAGCCTATTTCTTTTTGAAATTTGATGGAGTAAAAGGATAGTAACTGTGATTATTCATGTTAAGTAGCCCACAAGTAACTAAAACAATTGCAAGTGCAATAAGAAGCTACAGGAACGTTAATCTACGTCGGTAATATTAACTTTATTTAATACAACATTTACGGTACAAGATTTAATCATACAGCCCATGTAGTATAATATTTTACAAATGATGAATTACAGCAAACATGTGCAATATATCCATTATTACAGCTCCGTGGGCTGGCAGTAAGGCGATATGGGTCCGTTGTTATTGTGCATCCATGGGTAAAGAGAAACTCATGTTGTACTGAACACGTAACATGAACGTGCCGGGCGGCACGGTCCCGTGGGTTAGATGCACGTTCATAATGCCGAGGGAAATAACTCTCAGAATAACGTTAAGGGCTATACAAGTGTTCATACTGGGTTGTTTATTTAGTTTAAAAAAAATTATCCAACGAGTTACAGACCTCTCTGAAGAACCAGCACCTTACCGTGGTAGAGAGGTTTGTGTGCCCTGATGAACCTGGGGGCTGTGTTGTCTGGAACCTTGTGTTCCTGGTAGGGTCTCCCATGGCAAATTGGTCTCAGGCAAGGGGCCAGACTAAGATTGGTTCAAAAGACCTCATGAAAGACAATACAAGAAGTGAGGATACCCGGCCCGGAGGAAGCCCGGGGTCCCCTTCTGGAGCCAGGCCCAGAAGGAGGACTCGTCGGCGAGCGTCTGGTGGCCGGGCTTGCCACGGAGCCCGGCCGGGCCCAGCCCGAAAAGGCAACGTGGGCAACACCTCCGCTTCTCCGTCCCGCGGGCCCACCACCTACGGGAAACAGCGATGGGGTCGGGTGCGCTGCCAGAAGGGTGGCAGTGAAAGCGGAGGGTCTCGACGGACCAGACCCGGGCGACAGAAGCTGGCTTTGGGGACGTGGAAGGTCACCTCTCTGGGGGGGAAGGAGCCGGAGCTTGTGCGGGAGGTGGAGCGTTACCAGTTGGATCTGGTTGGGCTCACCTCTACGCACAGCGTCGGCTCTGGAACCTTACTTCTGGATAGGGGTTGGACTCTATTCTTCTCCGGAGTTGCTCAGGGTGTGAGGCGCCGGGCGGGTGTGGGGATACTCACAAGTCCCCGGTTAGGTGCTTCATTGTTGGCTTGTGCGGGAGGTGGAGCGTTACCAGTTGGATCTGGTTGGGCTCACCTCTACGCACAGCGTCGGCTCTGGAACCTTACTTCTTGATAGGGGTTCTTCTCCGGAGTTGCTCAAGGTGTGAGGAGCCGGGCGGGTGTGGGGATACTCACAAGTCCCCGGTTAGGTGCTTCGTTGTTGGAGTTTACCCCAGTGGACAAGAGGGTCGCCTCCCTACGCCTGCGGGTTATGGGGGGGGAAAACTCTGACTGTTGTGTGTAGGGCTGTGCAATTAATCGTATTTTAATCGCGATTACGGCTTGCGACGATTAGGAAAACAGCATAATTGACAAAATACGATTATTTTGCTGGGTGCGCTTTCGCCCCTCCCTAAAAGCCCACTCGGCCACGTGGGAGTGACATGTGTTGTGAGTGTTCAGCGCGAGCGAAGATGTCAGAACAAGAGCAGCAACTAGTTAAAAAGAAGGGTCGCGGGGAGATTCCCAGTCGATCGCGAGATGTGTCTAAAAATAGAACAACAATATTCTGTTTTATCGTTAATGTCCTGTAACATAATGTTCCCGTGCCAGAATAATGCACTTGAACGCATCAAAGCTTTGTGATTGGCCGGCCTCACCCCATGTGTCCGGGCGTGGCTGGTGAGCAGTGCACTAGTTCGCTGACGTTGTCCGTGTCAACAGCATGGATGGTCAGCAGGAGTGACAGTCCGCACACACACAAGACCGCAATTATGGCAGAAGCAAAAAAGCCCAAAATATATAATTTTCACTCCGAGTGGGAGGATCATTATTTTTGTATCTATTCCAATTCAAAGTCCATCTGTCTCATCTGCAATGTGAGCGTGGCTTTATCGAAGAAGGGTAATTTAGGAGCGGCATTTCAAAACAGTGCACAAACGCTACGAGACGGAATTCCCTCCTAATTCTGCCCTACGCTCCAAAAGGGGAGGGGCCTGAGAGCACAGCTAAATGCACAGCAGTCCATTTTCACCAGGCCCAACAACAAGAGCAAGGCTGCTACCATAGCATCTTATCGTGTCAGTCACGTTCTTGCGAAACACATGAAGTCTTTCGAAGACGGCGAAGTTATGAAAGAAGCTTTCCTGGAGGCTGCGACGCGCTTTTGTGGGACAGTAAAAATAACAGCAGCATTTCAACAGGTTTTTGATATAATAAAAACTCAATTTAGATACCGTTATTAATCTGCTGTAAGTTTTAGTTTGTTTGAATTTATTCATGATAATTATTGTACAAAATGGTATAAGAATGCAAACATTAAGATCTGTTCTGTTTAAATTGATTATAGTCTATCAGTTCAGAAACTAGTGTTGCTTGCATCCTATTTTAAAGGCATTTATTTTTATACTCTAATAAAATGCAACAAAAAATGGGTTTGATTCTATTAATGTTGTCTTTTTTATTGCACTGTTGCTGCAGCAGATTCCTGTGTAGCTTCAGATCTGAGTTGTCTTATTAGTAAGCCTAATTTATACTTTTGTAGCAACACTATTTTTATATAATGGCAAAGAAAGGGTTCTTCAGAGTCTTTTCTTTTTTTCCTGTGTCATATGTGGCAGCACTGCCACAAGTTCCTCTTCAGAGAGGGTCTTCAGTACAGGTGGCAATATCGTCACCTGCCTGCGCTCATCTCTGAAACCAGACCATGTAAACAGGCTGGTATTTCTTGC
Organism: Gymnodraco acuticeps; assembly: GCF_902827175.1. Taxonomy (NCBI): domain Eukaryota; kingdom Metazoa; phylum Chordata; class Actinopteri; order Perciformes; family Bathydraconidae; genus Gymnodraco; species Gymnodraco acuticeps. Next base: position 2,917 of record NW_022991377.1, read on the forward strand.
AAAAAATCTTTAAGAGATGACATGAGCAGCCCTACCAGCATTTGCCATGGTGGCCTAAACATTTTTATTTGGTCTTAAATTGTAGTTCAACATTTATTTCCTGTTACTTCTGCACCATGACGGTTGGCCAGCCTTCAACGTTTAACTGAGTGGAATATGTTGAATATGTTTTACCAAAATGTTGGCTATATGTTAAGGAGTTTTCAGTAGGTTGTGACAGTGCACTGCAACATAGTTTGATTTCATTTATTTTGGTCTAATTTATTTTTATTTATCATATTAATATATGTTTAGTATGGTTTTGGAAGTGCGCTCCAACACATTTATTGATCTTGTTTATTGGTAAAATATTATTTGTTTTAAAGTTCAATAAATGGTCAATGAATAATCGTCAAAATAATCGTGATATCAATTATTGACCAAATAATCGTGATTATGATTTTTGCCATAATCGCACAGCCCTAGTTGTGTGTGCTTATGCACCCAACAGCAGTTCAGAGTATACGGCCTTCTTGGAGACCCTGGAAAGAGTCCTGTATGGGGCTCCTGAAGGGGACTCTTTAATCTTGCTGGGAGACTTCAACGCACATGTGGGCAATGATGGAGACACTTGGAGGGGCGTGATTGGGAGGAACGGCCCCCCTGATCTGAACCGGAGTGGTGGTTTGTTACTGGACTTCTGTGCTAGTCATGGATTGGCCATAACAAACACCATGTTCGAACATAAGGATGCTCATAAGTGTACGTGGTATCAGAGCACCCTAGGCAGAAGGTCCATGATCGATTTCGTTATCGTATCATCGGACCTGAGGCCGTATGTTTTGGACACTCGGGTAAAGAGAGGGGCGGAGTTGTCAACTGATCACCATCTGGTGGTGAGTTGGGTCGAGTGGCGGGGGAAGCCTCTGGATAGACCTGGTAAGCCCAAACGTGTAGTTCGGGTGAACTGGGAACATCTGGAGGAGGCCCAAGTTCAGGAGGCCTTCAACTCACACCTCCGGCGGAGCTTTTCGGGCATTGCTGTGGAGGTTGGGGACATTGAACCAGAGTGGTCGGTGTTCAAAGCCTCTATTGCCGAAGCCGCGGCGGGGAGCTGTGGTCTCAAGGTCCTAGGTGCCTCAAGGGGCGGTAACCCTCGAACCTCCTGGTGGACACCGGTGGTCAGGGAAGCCGTCCGACTGAAGAAGGAGGCCTTCAGGGATTTGTTATCCCGGGGGACTCCCGAGGCAGTTGCAAGGTACCGACAGGCCCGAAGGGCAGCAGCCTCGTCCGTGGCCGAGGCAAAGCAGCGGGTGTGGGAGAAGTTCGGAGAAGACATGGAGAAGGACTTTCGGGCGGCACCAAAGTTGTTCTGGAAAACTGTCCGACACCTCAGGAGGGGGAAGCAGGGAACCATCCAAGCTGTGTACAGTAAGGATGGGACGTTGTTGACCTCAACTGATGGAGTGTTAGGACGTTGGAAGGAACACTTTGAGGAACTCCTGAACCCGACAACTCCGCCCTGGGTGATTCTCACGAAACCACCTTTGGTCATGTCTGTGAGGAATTGACAGACAAAATTACAAAAATAATCAAAATAATCAATTCTATATCAAACTGCATTGTGTATTGTATGTGGTACTATTGCTATTTTTGTAGTTGAGGTAGCAATTCATATTTTTTTCACCATTTTTCCATGTAGAAATTAATTACCGTAATGCGTCCGGAGTTTATTTTTTTACATTTAACCCCAAAATATCACAATAAATCTGCACAATTTAATACATACATAAATACAAAAAATTGTTGAAATGGTACATTCTTACTGGTAATATAATTATTTTGGGTCTAAGATTTATGAATTAAAATATTTTTGGATTAATATGTGTGTCCGGAGCATGTGAAGTTCATTACCGATGCACTGCCTATTTGGCCCCATTACAATTCCTGTTTGTTTAAATTAGTTTGTTTTTTACCCATGATGCATTGCATGGAAGAGAAGATGCAAGATGGCTCCAAGGTAAGATGTCCTTTCAAGGTCAAGCTATAGATATGTTAAAGATTCCATTTACTGACACCCCAGTGTACACTACTAACTGTCATTACCGTAATGGGGTATTATATAATGTTTTTTTTTTAAAGTTATTGATTCCAAAATCAATAGAAAAGTAGCTTTTATAGAGCCAGAATGATAGTGCAAATATTTATTTTGTAGCATCATGGCTATGCTAACTATTATGCTAGCTAGTGTTATGGTCATTCATTACCGTAATGCTCTGCATTCATTACCATGTCATATAGGAGGCTGTTACGGTAATGAACACAATTGTTGCGGTAATGAAAGAAATGTGTGCAGCTATGTATGGTGAGCTTTAACTATAAAGAAATAATTTATATATATTATTTGAATCTAATTTATTTAATGAATACTGAATCCCTCTTGAAATTAAGTTCAGACAAGGTGGAAAGGAAAAGGGCAGCTTCCAAGGTGAGGGTGGTGAAGCACAGAGAGAAAGTGTAGCAACCCAGAGCTGCTGGAAGAGTACAGAAGGAAGGAAAGAGAGAGGTTAGAACAGGACATCTTCACATTGTGTGTGAGAGAGAGAGTGAGTGAGAAAGAGGGAGAGACAGAGAAAGAGAGAGACTGAGAAAGAGAGACAGAGAGAGAGAGACTGAGCCAGTGTTTCCGCCAGGGGGCCGTCTTGCCGTCATTGGATGCCCTTTTTCAGCTCGGAGCGCCCTCAACTCGAGCCGAGGCGATAAAAGATTTATCCGAGAGAAGATCGAAAATTGTTATCGTTTAAATCAGGAGTTCCCAAAGTGTGAGGCGCGCCTCCCCTGGGGGGCGCCAGAGAGCTTCAAGGGAGGCGCAGCCGCCAGGGGAAAAAAAAGAGAAACAGTGAAATCTAGCTAGTTAACTTCAGCTAACTTTATGCAAAATATGGATAGATTTTTAGTGAAGTTACCTAAAGTGAGAGAGGAGACAGCGTCTGTCAGAAAACGAAGGAAGTATGACAATGATTATTTGAAGCTAGGATGTTCATGGACCGGTCCTGATGACACTCCACTGCCACAGTGTGTTATCTGCAACGAGGTGCGAGCTAATGACAGTATGAGACCATGTAAACTCCGGCGTCATATTGAGACGAAATACCCATGTTTGGTGACCAAGCCACAGGAGTTTTTTGACCGGAAGCTCAAGGAAAATGCAGTCACAGAAAAATGTCATTGACACATTTAGCACTGTGAATACAAAGGCAACCGAAGCATCATACCGAGTGGCGTTACGGATAGCTAAGGCAGGTAAACCTCACAACATTGGTGAAACGTTACTCCTCCCTGCTGCTAAAGACATCTCCGTCTCAACTATTTCTCTCCGAGTGCAACGTATGAGGAAGCTGCCATCCTTAACCTCAACATGTTTAAAACATAAAGATAAAGAGGTTTAAAAAAGCTATTGTTTAATGTTTTAAGGAGGTGACGCTCAGCCAATCAAAAAATAGGAAGGTAGCGAAAACAGAGCCTTTTATGACATTTTCTCACCTTACATTTTATCTTTGAAATGCAATTGAATACCCCTGCATTATAGCAACAACAACAATAATAATAGCAATAATAATTGGGAGGGGGGGCGCGGCTGTGATTATGTTCTCTGAGGGGAGGCTCACCTTCCCACACTTTGGGAACCCCTGGTTTAAATGACAAAAAGGAAAATGACATCCCTCTGTTGGAGGGGCAAAGGAGGCTGGTGGGATTTTTTTCGCCGCCAGCAAAGCCGGTTCCTGTGACGGAAAAAAGTGTACTGCCAGCGAGCCTTGCCGTTGGCTCTCAGCCCGAGCCTGAGTTGCCGCCATCCTAGTCTCCGCCAGCATCCCCCGCCCGTGCAGGTGCCCCGGGGCCGGAGTTGTCGTCATCTAGCCTCCCACCCCATCCAGAGCCTACGCCATCTGACAATGTCACTTCTACACCCGTAAGCCACGAAGAGAAACCGGTCAGCCACAACAAAAGGAAGTTTGTCGGAACCTGGAAAATGAAGTTCCCGTGGTTGTGCTATAACAAACAAAGTCATAAAATGTATTGCACACTATGTGTAAGGGAAAAAAAGCACAACTTGTTCACCGCGGGGACGTCCAACTTCAGGGTGAAGACTATAGAGATGCACATAAAGGGGGTGGATCACAAAGCAGTGCTAGATGCACAGCATTTACGAAGAAACAACGTTCAAGTTGTCGTTAATCGGATGGTCTGTGCCAGATCAAAGGCGGTAATTGCGGCCAAGAGGAACGTGTATTACCTGGCAAAAGAACTGTTGCTGACACACAAAAACAAAAGCTTGAATGAACTGTGCATTCTGCAGGGATGTGAAACCTTGGCAGAACTGCGAGTTTCAGAGAACGCCCTCACAACGACATAGTGCAGGACATGCAGTGCGCCGTAATGTGCTGAAGGAGGATTTCATTGCAAAGTTAAATAACTCAACATTCAAGGGGCTCATGACTGACGAGTCCACGGACATTTAGGTGGAAAAGCTTCTTTGCACATATGTTAACCTAATAAATGACGGTGACTTAGAAACCCACTACTTGTGCAACATAAAGATAATGCATGCGACGCTGCTACCGTAACGCAAACCATTAAGGAGCAGTTGCAAAATTACAACATCGACCTGAACGACATAACTGGCGTCCGTACAGATGGGGCAGCGGTTATGACTGGAAGAGAAAATGGGTTCGTGGCGCGTTTAAAAAAAGGAAAACCCAGCCATCATAAGCTAAACTTGTGTGCCCAGCAGGCTGCTGTGGCGATACCATCCCTCCAGCGCTACCAGAGGACGGTGGGCAGCATCTATGGATACTTCTCCAACAGCAGCTCTTGGCAAGCACGGCTTAAAGAAATGCATGTCATCCTGGACACTGATGACGTTCAGCCTGCTGTAACCTCAACGATCAATGCGCTGGGAGCCATGCAGATTGGAGATGAAGGCGGCCTAAAATTCCAAGAATTCTTGGCCAACATTGATGAAAAAAACGGCGAGATGTATTTTAAGGGAGAAAAGATAAAGGCCACCAGGGCGATGCGGCAGGCCGTGGATGGTGTAAGGCAGCGCTTCCTTGACACCCTCATCCAGAATATTGAAGATCGTTTCCCCGACATCGGCCTCTTTTCCGCTTTTCGCATATTTGACCCATGGTGTCTGCCACGGGACAACACTGAACGTGCGCGATTTGGACGCGATGAGCTGCAGACCATCCTGGATCACTTGTGCCCAGCGGGACGGGAACCTATCGTTGACACGGACACCTGCAGCGCAGAGTGGTCACCTTTTAAGGAGCTGGTCCATGCAAACTACAGCAAAAATTCCTTCCAGGAGTTGGTGAAGATCATGGCTACACAACATGCGGGCTTCCTACCTGAAACCACAAAGCTCCTGGCTGCAATCTCGGTCATTCCAATGAGCACGGTGCGGTGCGGACGTGGATTCAGCATTCAAAATCGCATAAAGACCAAGGGCAGAGCAAGAATAAAAGCAGAAAATCTCGACTGAATCTGCATTGAAGGACCACCCATTGAACAGTTTGACTTCTACAGAGCCCTGGAAAAGTTTAGAGTGGAAAAACACTGCCGCATTTTCCAAGGACCATGCAAGGAGCGGTGTCCCTGCCGGCAGCGGTGATTTTATACAGGTACATTATATATCATGTAACAAACGTTACGTTACTATTGTCTATTGTGTGTGCAAAGAGACAGTATATAAAAGTAACGGTGCAATTCAAAATTGTGTGTGTGTGAATATATACGTAAAGCGAAAGTATTTATAAAGCAATAGTATATCTCTTCTCCATGTAAGGTCATTACCATAACAAAAGCTTTTCATTACCGACATGCTCTGTTCATTACCATAACACTTCCTTAATAAGTTCATATTTTGATAGGAATATGGAAAACCTTCACATTTTCATTTTGTACAGGAAATGTTTGGTATGTCTGTTCATATTTTAAAATTGTCTTTTTTCAATCAATTGTGGAACATAAAATTGTGTTACGGTAATGAAGTTAATAACTCAAATTATTATATTATTATATATTTACCTGAATTATTACACTATGTGACTACTTGTGACTATTGACAGCAGCATACGTTAAAAAATAAAATGCCGAACATTTACTCAAATATTTAGTTATCATCAATTGAAAATGTGTTACGGTAATGAATTTATTTGGTCAATGACTCGTTAAAACTCTCTAAAAATGTGTTTTAAAACATATACAGAACTTTTCTTTTACTAGGGCTAGTTCATTTAGAACCTGGTTGATACTAATGAGAAAAATTATTTTCAAAATCTGCATCGAACTGTTTTGGCTCATGTTACACCAAGTTCGTGAGAATCACCCCTCTATGTTAGAGGCAGAGCTGGAGTATGACGGGGGATCAACACCAATCTCCCGGGGGTAGGTCACTGAGGTCGTCAAACAACTCCACAGTGGCAAAGCCCCGGGGGTGGATGAGATCCGCCCGGAAATGCTGAAGGCTCTGGGTGTTGAGGGACTGTCATGGTTGACACGTCTCATCAACGTTGCGTGGAAGTCGGAAACAGTACCGAAGGAGTGGCAGACCGGGGTGGTGGTTCCCCTTTTTAAAAAGGGGGATCAGAGGGTGTGTGCCAATTACAGAGGCATCACACTACTCAGCCTCCCCGGGAAAGTTTACTCTAAGGTACTCGAAAGGAGGGTCAGGCCGATTGTCGAACCTCAGATTGAGGAGGAACAATGCGGATTCCGTCCTGGTCGTGGAACGACGGATCAGCTTTTTACTCTCGCAAGGATCCTGGAGGGGGCCTGGGAGTACGCTTATCCGGTCTACATGTGTTTTGTAGACTTGGAGAAGGCGTATGACCGAGTTCCCAGGGAGTTACTGTGGGAGGTGCTGCGGGAGTATGGGGTGAGGGGGTCTCTACTCAGGGCCATCCAATCTCTGTACTCCCAAAGCGAGAGCTGTGTCCGGGTCCTCGGCAGTAAGTCGGACCCATTTCCGGTGAGGGTTGGCCTCCGCCAGGGCTGCGCTTTGTCACCAATCCTGTTTGTAATATACATGGATCGGATTTCGAGGCGTAGTCATGGGGGAGGGGGTCTGCAGTTCGGTGGACTAAGGATTGCACCACTGCTTTTTGCAGATGATGTGGTTCTAATGGCTTCATCGGTCTGCGACCTTCAGCACTCACTGGATCGGTTCGCAACCGAGTGTGAAGCGGCTGGGATGAGGATCAGCACCTCCAAATCTGAGGCCATGGTTCTCAGCAGGAAACCGATGGACTGTCCACTCCAAGTAGGGAATGAGTCCTTACCCCAAGTGAAGCAGTTCAAGTATCTCGGGGTCTTGTTCGTGAGGGAACAATGGAGCGTGAGATCGGCCGGAGAATCGGAGCAGCGGGAGCGGTACTGCAGTCGCTTTACCGCACTGTTGTGACGAAAAGGGAGCTGAGCCAGAAGGCAAAGCTCTCTGTCTACCGGGCCATTTTCGTTCCTACCCTCACCTATGGTCATGAAGGATGGGTCATGACCGAAAGAACGAGATCGCGGATACAAGCGGCCGAGATGGGTTTTCTCTGCAGGGTGGCTGGCGTCTCCCTTAGGGATAAGGTGAGAAGTTCGGTCATCAGGGAGGGACTCAGAGTTGAGCCGCTCCTCCTTCGCGTCGAAAGGAGCCAGTTGAGGTGGTTCGGGCACCTAGTTAGGATGCCACCTGGGCGCCTCCCTAGGGAGGTGTTCCAGGCACGTCCAGCTGGGAAGAGACCAAGGGGTAGACCTAGGACCAGGTGGAGGGATGATATCTCTTCGCTGGCCTGGGAGCGCCTTGGGATCCCCCAGTCAGAGCTGGTTGATGTCGCCAGGGAAAATAAAGTTTGGGGCTCTCTGCTGGAACTGCTATCCCCGCGACCCGACCACGGATAAGCGGGAGAAGATGGATGGATGTAGTTACAGACCACTCTTTCCCAATGTAAGTCAATGGGAAAAAGTGTTTCCGGGCCCAGCAACCTAAAGGAAGTGTAGTACTGCCGTTTGACCAGCACGAATATTCTCATCAGACTCCGGCGCACTTCCTGGGGGCTTGGTCATAACCCACCAGGCGCGTTTCAAAACGTTGCGGAAGCGGAGCGTCGTGTGTGCAGCCTCGCAGTTGTTGTTGATTTAAACACAAGTTTATTTGGGGGATGGGCCTGGGCCGGATGAACGTTCCACTTCCTGCCTGCGCTGCGCCGCGTCAAAAATAGGATTCATCCTATATTTTAGAAATTCCTTGCGGCGAGGAGCTTCTGGGACGCTTCGAGCCGCGGCGCAGCGGGTCTGGTGGAATAGCACCCATTGACTAGAGTGGCCGCGATCGCTAAAAACGCCGCAGCGCAGATGCTCCTGGTGGGATTAGGGGGTTACAGTCTCTGCAAGTTCATTGTACTGCACAAGTACTGGCAGCTGCTAGCCAGCAATAAACTAGATAAGGATACATTTTCTATTTGCAATTAATTTAGGTTTTCTTGACCGATAAAAGCTTAATGTAAAACTGTTAATTAAACATGATAAATAGTTGTATTATTGATTAACACATTTGGCTCAAGTGTGCAGTATTACATATGAAATAGCTTGTGTACATTATTGACAGTTAAGGCTAAATACAGGGAGTTGTATCTGCTGTTCAACACATCATTACAGAAATAAAAATATGTAACACTAACATCTTGCTTCCTCTTACAGACAAGAAGAACACAAATAATCTGCGCTTGATAAAGACAATCGAAAATGAAATGAACAAGAGCACATCACTAGACTGTGGTTAACTGTTTTAAAAGAAGAAGAAAATGTGCTCCTCAGTTTCCAGACTCATTTCAGTAAGTTCTCGTTGGATTTACAATCGGGGTTAAAACATTATTATTAGCTAATTTTCTTGATTTCTTTATTCAAGGTCTGAAACCACAGCAAATGTTTTGGCCTTTGACAAGTTTTTTTGGATTTTGGGAAGACCTTCAGCAGTTTAGAATATAAAACAAATATTCATTGTATTAAAACAAATCACTATAAATATCTGACCTAAAGAAACAGACATTTTTGAAGTATATCAGTATAGCACCACAACAATTTGAGAAATCTAGACCGCAAAAAAATTAAACAAGCGAGTGCCTGTTTTTCCTAGCCAAGGTTAGGGTCCTTGAACACAACACGAGCCTAACGTGTCATCACGTGGTATATGTCTCGTCTGACAGGGGTGCAGTTCTGATGGAGAGCACCAGAACGCCACTCGGCACTTCCAGAAATTGCAGTACCCATAAGGAGCCGTACACATGCCGCAGTTTTTGCGTGGCTGTGTCTTTAGTTGTAAGCCCAGTGGCGATCTGTTCATCTGTCATACTGATCATACAGTCAATAATTTTGTTGTTGTTAGCATCTGGTTAGCTAGCTATGCTAACGAATATAAGAATATTTTTCTCCAACCAGTGAGGTAAAAGCACATCTTTATATGATCATTATAGTTATAAAAAAATAAGAGAATACAGTAGGGATGCTCCGATCGATCGGTCACCGATCGATATCGGCCGATACTCACTCTACCGATCGATCGGTGCTCTCTAAACATGCCGATCGCATGACGTAAAATACATGACACTTTTCTCTGTGTGCGGCAAAACAAGCTCGCCAAAATGGCTTCACCGGTCTGGCATGATTTTAAGGTGTCCGAAAAAGACAGTAAAATAGCGGTATGCAACGTGTGTGTGAAGCAGAAATCCTGCAGCTCCGCCCGCCGGACCGGTAAGCGGGACGAAACACACAAGAGTTAGACAAAACACACTTAGCTATTTTATCTACCTCTGGAACAAGCTAAACTAGTTATTATAAATATATTTATTCTTCACTGTCGGGTCACTCATTACTAGATCAGTGAGCTGCATGAGATACTGACAGGCTGTCAGGAGAGGGAGAGAGGGGGGAGAGAGGAAAAGAGAGCGCTTCCGCTCATTTCTCCCGTGTTATTATCCAAAGTGAATGTAAACTTGAATAATGTACATCATTTGAATGTAATAATTAAGTTGATTGTTGTTTGTGGAAGCGCCAGTGAATGAGCCCCATTAACTGAGTTTAAACATCACTTTAAATGGAAGATTTAAAGTGATGTTTAAATCTTCCATTTAGGCCACGCCCACTCGATCGGATCGGCGATCGGTATCGGCCCCGAAATTGTCGATCGGAGCATCCCTAGAATAAAGTAAACGGGTATAAAATACTATATGACAGTGAAAATGATTAGTAAACAAGAATACAGTTTGAAAGGGGAGTGATTTGTAAAATATCCATAAAGAAAAATAAATCTGCTTACAGTTCTGTTTCATATGGTTGTTGAGAGATGTATCCATAGATCTCTTAATGTTGCTCTCAAAGTGCACCAGATTGATGCTTTTAACTGAACTTCCTGTCTGCTGTGTTTCAGCTTCACTACTACTCACAACATGGCTTCCAGTTTAGAGGAAGATCTCTGCTGTCCGGTCTGTAAGGAAGTCTTTAGAGATCCTGTTCTTCTGTCCTGCTGCCACAGTTTCTGTAAAGCCTGTCTGCAGACCTGGTGGGATGGGAAAGAAGAAAAGGAGTGTCCAGTTTGTCGGAGAAAATCCTCCAAAGATGAACCTCCCTGTAACCTGGTGTTAAAGAACCTGAGTGAGACATTCTTACTGGAGAGAGATCAGAGATCTTCAGAGTGCAGTCTGCACTCTGAGAAACTCAGACTCTTCTGTCTGGACCATCAGCAGCCAGTGTGTCTCGTCTGCAGAGATTCAGAGATACCCATCGATGAAGCTGCTCAGGATCTCAGAGAGGAGCTCCAGAAAGCTCTGCAGCCCTTTCAGGAGAAACTGAAGATCTTTGAAGAAGTTAAAGTGGAGTTTGATCTAACAGCAGAACACATGAAGGTCCAGGCTCAACACACAGAGACGCAGATTAAGGAGCAGTTTAAGAAGCTTCACCAGTTTCTAGAAGAGGAAGAGGAGGCCAGGATGGCTGCACTGAGGGAGGAAGAGGAGCAGAAGAGGAGGATGATGGAGGAGAAGATGGAGGCTGTGAGCAGAGAGATAGCAGCTCTTTCACACACAGTCAGAGCCACAGAGGAGGAGCTGAGAGCTGAAGACGTCTCCTTCCTGCACAGCTACAAGGCTGCAGTGGAGAGGCTGCAGCGCCCCCTGCTGGAGGATCCACAGCTGCCCTCAGGAGCTCTGATAGACCAGGCCAAACACCTGGGCAACCTCAGCTTCAACATCTGGAGCAAGATGAAGGACATGGTGTCCTACTCTCCTCTCATCCTGGACCCAAACACTGCTCATCCATTCCTCCTCCTGTCTGAAGATCTGACCAGAGTGAGACGAGGAGAGGAGGAAGACGAGGTAGAGGAACCTCCTGATAATCCAGAGAGGTTTGAGAATTACAGCTTTGTCCTGGGCTCTGAGGGCTTTATCTCAGGGACTCACAGCTGGGATGTCCAGGTTACAGACCGTACACACTGGGAACTGGGTGTGTTAGCAGAGTCTATCCAGAGGAAGACAGACATAGAGTCTGGATTATGGGGAATAGCTTTCTCTAAAGGTAAATACTCAGCATGGTCACCATCAGTTCCAGAAACTCCTCTCAGCCTGAAGAAGGAGCTCCAGAGGGTCAGAGTGAATCTGGACTGGAACGAAGGAAAGTTGTCGTTCTATGATCCTGACACTAACACACACATACACACCTTCACACACACTTTCACTGAGAAGATGTTTCCATACATTTACACTGAGGAGGAAGTGAAGATATTACCGCTGAAGGTGTGTGTGACAGTGGATCAGAGCAGGTAGAGATAAACATCTCTTAAAGGGATCGTTCACTGACCTCTGAACCTGTCCTCCTGCTGGCTCTTTATTCTAAACATGTTTTTATTCTTGTTGTTATTGAGTTTGATAATCTGCTTTTTGATCATACTGTCAACCTTTATTAAATTGAAACACGTGCATTTAGCTGACACTTTTATCCAAGTAACATCATGTTCATCAAATATGCTGATCTGCTTCCTTTAGAGGAAATAAGAGATATATATTCTTTCCATTTGAAATGATCTCACCCAGATTCAGATCTTTATGTCAGGCTATAGTTCAACCTTCTCAGTTTGATTGAAACGTTGTCGTTATAAGTTGCTCATTTGTGATTTGTGCATGATGGGAAAATAAATAAATAAAATGTTTAATCCAACTGCGAGTTTGAGCAGCGAATCATTTATCAGATCCAAAATAAAATGCATTTTAATTTCCAGTCCAGACAATATTGTTTTTAAATCATTGAAATCAGAGTTTTATTACTTGCAATTTTTACATTTTAAACTTGTATAATCAGATAAAACATACAGAGTTACTGGGTTTAAATTAACTCCCTGACAGACCTCTTCCTCAGGGAATAAAATAAATGTTTTAAAGAGATTTCTAAGTGTTTAAATACAGAGTAAATGTTAAACACAGTTTTCCCAGGAGAAGCCTAAACAGAGGACGACCCATTGCTGTTCAGCGTGGATTATCAAATGCACACGTTTATTAACTCTAAAGGATTTAATCTCAATCTAAAATACTGATTTCTTGGCAGCGGTGTGTTATCGAGTTTTAACAACCTCTTAACGTTGATTGATTAAACTTCCAATTTGACCAGAGTTGAGCTAACATTCAGCTAAGATGTTTAATACATGTAGTGGCAATTTCTTATGTTACCTTATATGGTAAAACCAAATGCTTCTAAAAAGCATTGTCTAACACTACTGTACCATTTCTTCATATGTGCTGTTTTCTGTGCATACTCTAATGAGGGTTATTATTCTCAAGCGCTTCAAGGCCACAGAGCTGATTTGGCAGACTGTTGAAACTACTCCTCTCCACACAAAGTTTGAACTTCCATATTCTGATAACCGTTATACTTTCTACAGCTCAAGGACACAGGTGTCTAATAACAATATGAGACATCCGTGTGAAAGCAGATTTCTACGGAGCCCCCTAGGGGACATGGAGAAGGAAAAAAAATGGTTTGAAAAAAAATAAAAATGGTTTGCGAGATATCGCAAAACCTTTGCGAGATCTCGCAAAACCCCTTTGCGAGATCTCGCAAAACCCCGTTGCAGTTTGTAGACGGTCCCTAAGCACTCCTCTCCCTCCTCAAGCTGCAGATTGTGACCAATTCTTGATGTTTAGCTCGGATGACGTTGCGTATCGAACTGTTCTGATAAAAACGACTCTGTAGCTCGTTGTCTATCTTGCTATGATTGTAAAGTCATGTTGTTTGTATCTTTACAACGTTACGTTCATGAGTTATTGATCCGCGAAATTCGAATCTGTCAATAACTCAGCTCAGAGGGACGTGCATGTCCCCTCGCTCTGAGTGTTCACTTATGTGAAACCCTTTATATATACAGTCTATGTGTGAAACCCGTGCCTATTGCCAAGCACTGATGTTATATCTTTATATTTAAGGCCAAGCTCAAAGTAAAATCGATGAACCGCTCCATTGTTGTGGTTTCTGTGTTGCCGTAGCAGCCGAACTGACCAGGAAGTACATTGAGCTAAATGAAAAGTATTGCGAGATCTCGCAAAAAGTATTGCGAGATCTCGCAAAGGGGTTTTGCGATATCTCGCAAAACCTTATTATTATTTTTTTCAAATACATTATTTTTTCTCTCCATGTCCCCTAGGGGGCTCCGTAGATTTCTGAGGTGTACCGCCATGCTACACAAAACTCTGTCTGCCCGCCCTATCTTGTATATAAGCTTTGCTATTCTGTGACTATTGCACACACTCCTGCAGACTATCCTATACTCTGTGAGACCTGTGCCTTCGAGGCGCCTCGAATAAAGAACCAGAAAGACAACTCTGTTTCACCAGTTTATTGATTGATCATTCTAATTGTATATCTCCACAGTATTGATAGGTCTAAGATTTCCATAACATACAATATAATAATATATAGTCAAGTGAAATATATATTGGAGAAGACAAAGTAATGTGTGCACTATGAATATATAAAAACATGTATGTCACAATAGAGCTGTGCATTAATATTAATAATGATATCACCTCTCTGAAGAACCAGCACCTTACCGTGGTAGAGAGGTTTGTGTGCCCTGATGAACCTGGGGGCTGTGTTGTCTGGAACCTTGTGTTCCTGGTAGGGTCTCCCATGGCAAATTGGTCTCAGGCAAGGGGCCAGACTAAGATTGGTTCAAAAGACCTCATGAAAGAAAAACTAAGAAGTGAGGATACCCGGCCCGGAGGAAAGCCCGGGGTCCCCTTCTGGAGCCAGGCCCAGAAGGAGGACTCGTCGGCGGGCGTCTGGTGGCCGGGCTTGCCACGGAGCCCGGCCGGGCCCAGCCCGAACAGGCAACGTGGGCAACACCTCCGCTTCTCCGTCCCGCGGGCCCACCACCTACGGGAAACATCGATGGGGTCGGGTGCGCTGCCAGAAGGGTGGCAGTGAAAGCGGAGGGTCTCGACGGACCAGACCCGGGCGACAGAAGCTGGCTTTGGGGACGTGGAACGTCACCTCTCGGGGGGGAAGGAGCCGGAGCTTGTGCGGGAGGTGGAGCGTTACCAGTTGGATCTGGTTGGGCTCACCTCTACGCACAGCGTCGGCTCTGGAACCTTACTTCTGGATAGGGGTTGGACTCTATTCTTCTCCGGAGTTGCTCAGGGTGTGAGGCGCCGGGCGGGTGTGGGGATACTCACAAGTCCCCGGTTAGGTGCTTCATTGTTGGAGTTTACCCCAGTGGACGAGAGGGTCGCCTCCCTACGCCTGCGGGTTATGGGGGGGAAAACTCTGACTGTTGTGTGTGCTTATGCACCCAACAGCAGTTCAGAGTATACGGCCTTCTTGGAGACCCTGGAAAGAGTCCTGTATGGGGCTCCTGAAGGGGACTCTTTAATCTTGCTGGGAGACTTCAACGCACATGTGGGCAATGATGGAGACACTTGGAGGGGCGTGATTGGGAGGAACGGCCCCCCTGATCTGAACCGGAGTGGTGGTTTGTTACTGGACTTCTGTGCTAGTCATGGATTGGCCATAACAAACATCATGTTCGAACATAAGGATGCTCATAAGTGTACGTGGTACCAGAGCACCCTAGGCAGAAGGTCCATGATCGATTTCGTTATCGTATCATCGGACCTGAGGCCGTATGTTTTGGACACTCGGGTAAAGAGAGGGGCGGAGTTGTCAACTGATCACCATCTGGTGGTGAGTTGGGTCGAGTGGCGGGGGAAGCCTCTGGATAGACCTGGTAAGCCCAAACGTGTAGTTCGGGTGAACTGGGAATGTCTGGAGGAGGCCCAAGTTCAGGAGGCCTCAACTCACACCTCCGGCGGAGCTTTTCGGGCATTCCTGTGGAGGTTGGGGACATTGAACCAGAGTGGTCGGTGTTCAAAGCCTCTATTGCCGAAGCCGCGGCGGGGAGCTGTGGTCTCAAGGTCCTAGGTGCCTCAAGGGGCGGTAACCCTCGAACCTCCTGGTGGACACCGGTGGTCAGGGAAGCCATCCGACTGAAGAAGGAGGCCTTCAGGGATTTGTTATCCCGGGGGACTCCCGAGGCAGTTGCAAGGTACCGACAGGCCCGAAGGGCAGCAGCCTCATCCGTGGCCGAGGCAAAGCAGCGGGTGTGGGAGAAGTTCGGAGAAGACATGGAGAAGGACTTTCGGGCGGCACCAAAGTTGTTCTGGAAAACTGTCCGACACCTCAGGAGGGGGAAGCAGGGAACCATCCAAGCTGTGTACAGTAAGGATGGGACGTTGTTGACCTCAACTGATGGAGTGTTAGGGCGTTGGAAGGAACACTTTGAGGAACTCCTGAACCCGACAACTCCGCCCTCTATGTTAGAGGCAGAGCTGGAGTATGACGGGGGATCAACACCAATCTCCCGGGGGGAGGTCACTGAGGTCGTCAAACAACTCCACAGTGGCAAAGCCCCGGGGGTGGATGAGATCCGCCCGGAAATGCTGAAGGCTCTGGGTGTTGAGGGACTGTCATGGTTGACACGTCTCATCAACGTTGCGTGGAAGTCGGAAACAGTACCGAAGGAGTGGCAGACCGGGGTGGTGGTCCCCCTTTTTAAAAAGGGGGATCAGAGGGTGTGTGCCAATTACAGAGGCATCACACTACTCAGCCTCCCCGGGAAAGTTTACTCTAAGGTACTCGAAAGGAGGGTCAGGCCGATTGTCGAACCTCAGATTGAGGAGGAACAATGCGGATTCCGTCCTGGTCGTGGAACGACGGATCAGCTTTTTACTCTCGCAAGGATCCTGGAGGGGGCCTGGGAATACGCTTATCCGGTCTACATGTGTTTTGTAGACTTGGAGAAGGCGTATGACCGAGTTCCCAGGGAGTTACTGTGGGAGGTGCTGCGGGAGTATGGGGTGAGGGGGTCTCTACTCAGGGCCATCCAATCTCTGTACTCCCAAAGCGAGAGCTGTGTCCGGGTCCTCGGCAGTAAGTCGGACCATTTCCGGTGAGGGTTGGCCTCCGCCAGGGCTGCGCTTTGTCACCAATCCTGTTTGTAATATACATGGATCGGATTTCGAGGCGTAGTCATGGGGGAGGGGGTCTGCAGTTCGGTGGACTAAGGATTGCACCACTGCTTTTGCAGATGATGTGGTTCTAATGGCTTCATCGGTCCTGCGACCTTCAGCACTCACTGGATCGGTTCGCAACCGAGTGTGAAGCGGCTGGGATGAGGATCAGCACCTCCAAATCTGAGGCCATGGTTCTCAGCAGGAAACCGATGGACTGTCCACTTCAAGTAGGG
This sequence comes from Gymnodraco acuticeps, assembly GCF_902827175.1. Lineage (NCBI taxonomy): Eukaryota > Metazoa > Chordata > Actinopteri > Perciformes > Bathydraconidae > Gymnodraco > Gymnodraco acuticeps. The sequence continues at coordinate 19,727 of NW_022991377.1, forward strand.
AATGAGTCCTTACCCAAGTGAAGGAGTTCAAGTATCTCGGGGTCTTGTTCTCGAGTGAGGGGAACAATGGAGCGTGAGATGGGCCGGAGAATCGGAGCAGCGGGAGCGGTACTGCAGTCGCTTTACCGCACGTTGTGATGAAAAGGGAGCTGAGCCAGAAGGCAAAGCTCTCTGTCTACCGGGCCATTTTCGTTCCTACCCTCACCTATGGTCATGAAGGATGGGTCATGACCGAAAGAACGAGATCGCGGAATACAAGCGGCCGAGATGGGTTTTTCTCGCAGGGTGGCTGGTTGTCTCCCTTAGGGATAAGGTGAGAAGTTCGGTCATCAGGGAGGGACTCGGAGTTGAGCCGCTCCTCCTTCGCGTCGAAAGGAGCCAGTTGAGGTGGTTCGGGCACCTAGTTAGGATGCGCACCTGGGCACCTCCCTAGGGAGGTGTTCCAGGCACGTCCAGCTGGGAAGAGACCAAGGGGTAGACCTAGGACCAGGTGGAGGGATTATATCTCTTCGCTGGCCTGGGAGCGGCCTTGGATCCCCCAGTCAGAGCTGGTTGATGTCGCCAGGGGAAAAGAAAGTTTGGGGCTCTCTGCTGGAACTGCTACCCCCCGCGACCCGACCACGGATAAGCGGAAGAAGATGGATGGATGGATGGATGATATCACTCAGATTATTAAAGCAGCAACAATCACATGTAATGAGAGAAGAGCAAACAGATGTTACAATGCTGTCAAATAATAAACAAACACATTTCTGATTAAATCAGTTTAACAAGAACAGAGGTTTCTTCAGACTGAAAACAAGTTGCTTCTTTTCCTCATTGTATTCATGTTTATTTCCTCACTGACATGACGCGTCTCAGAATAACAAGTAGGAATAGTAGAGTCTGTAGAAACTTGGCTTGGTCGTGATTGGTCTAAACACAGAGAGTTGTCAAACACCATCAGAATGCTACAGCTAATTCAGAATGCTGCAGCCAGACTGGTCTTCAACCTCCTCCTGTTCTCCCACTCCTCCTCTCCTCCACTCCTCCACTGCTGACAGCCAGAGGTGGGAAGTAGTGGAGTACAAATACTACGTTTCTGTACTTAAGTAAATGTTTCTGGTATCGCCACTACTTATTCTTCTGACGACTTTTTACTTTGACTTCTTACATTTTGAACACAAATACCTATTTTTCATGTCTCGTCTACATCAACATGTGTCCCCTCTTCTTCATGTCTCTTCTTCATCAACATGTGTCCCCTCTTCTTCATGTCTCTTCTACATCAACATGTGTCCCCTCTTCTTCATGTCTCTTCTACACTCAACATGTGTCCCCTCTTCTTCATGTCTCTTCTACATCAACATGTGTCCCCTCTTCTTCATGTCTCTTCTACATCAACATGTGTCCCCTCTTCTTCATGTCTCTTCTACATCAACATGTGTCCCTTCTTCTTCATGTCTCTTCTACATCAACATGTGTCCCCTCTTCTTCATGTCTCTTCTACATCAACATGTGTCCCCTCTTCTTCATGTCTCTTCTTCATCAACATGTGTCCCCTCTTCGACATCAACATGTGTCCCCTCTTCTTCATGTCTCTTCTACATCAACATGTGTCCCCTCTTCTTCATGTCTCTTCTACATCAACATGTGTCCCCTCTTCTCCATGTCTCTTCTACATCAACATGTGTCCCCTCTGCTTCATGTCTCTTCTACATCAACATGTGTCCCCTCTTCTTCATGTCTCTTCTAATCAAACATGTGTCCCCTCTTCTCCATGTCTCTTCTACATCAACATGTGTCCCCTCTTCTTCATGTCTCTTCTACATCAACATGTGTCCCCTCTGCTTCATGTCTCTTCTACATCAACATGTGTCCCCTCTTCTTCATGTCTCTTCTACATCAACATGTGTCCCCTCTTCTTCATGTCTCTTCTACATCAACATGTGTCCCCTCTTCTCCATGTCTCTTCTACATCAACATGTGTTCCCCTTCTTCTTCATGTCTCTTCTACATCAACATGTGTCCCCTCTTCTTCATGTCTCTTCTACATCAACATGTGTCCCCTCTTCTTCATGTCTCTTCTTCATCAACATGTGTCCCCTCTTCTTCATGTCTCTTCTACATCAACATGTGTCCCCTCTGCTTCATGTCTCTTCTACATCAACATGTGTCCCCTCTTCTTCATGTCTCTTCTTCATCAACATGTGTCCCCTCTTCTTCATGTCTCTTCTACATCAACATGTGTCCCCCTCTTCTTCATGTCTCTTCACATCAACATGTGTCCCCTCTTCCATGTCTCGTCTACACAACATTCCCTCTCATGTCTCTTCTACATCAACATGTGTCCCCCTCTTCTTCATGTCTCTTCTTCATCAACATGTGTCCCCTCTTCTTCATGTCTCTTCTCACATCAACATGTGTCCCCTCTTCTTCATGGTCTCTTTCTTCATCAACATGTGTCCCCTCTTCTTCATGTCTCTTCTACATCAACATGTGTCCCCTCTTCTTCATGTCTCTTCTACATCAAACATGTGTCCCCTCTTGCTTCATGTCTCTTCTACATCAACATGTGTCCCCTCTTCTTCATGTCTCTTCTACATCAACATGGTGTTCCCCTCTTTCTGTCTCTTCAAGTCTCTTCTAACATCAACATGTGTCCCCTCTTCTTCATGTCTCTTCTTCATCAACATGTGTCCCCTCTTCTTCATGTCTCTTCTACATCAACATGTGTCCCCTCTTCTTCATGTCTCTTCTACATCACATGTGTCCACTCTTCTTCATGTCTCTTCTTACATCAACATGTGTCCCCTCTGCTTCATGTCTCTTCTACATCAAACATGTGTCCCCTCTTCTTCATGTCTCTTCTACATCAACATTGGTCCCCTCTTCTTCATGTCTCTTCTACATCAACAATGTGTCCCCTCTGCTTCATGTCTCTTCTACATCAACATGTGTCCCCCTCTTCTTCATGTCTCTTCTCCATCACATGTGTCCCCCTCTTCTTCATGTCTCTTCTCCATCAACATGTGTCCCCTCTTCTTCATGTCTCTTTCTATATCAACATGTGTCCCCCTCTTCTTCATGTCTCTTCTACATCAACATGTGTCCCCTCTTCTTCATGTCCTCTTCTTCATCAACATGTGTCCCCTCTGTGGAAAGAGACTCTGAAAGTTCAGGAAGAAAGATTCTCTCTCTTTTTGTCCTGATCCATTTATATAAAAACCTGTCTGAAAATCAGCTGAACAACTCATATGACCAAATAGGTCGATTGTTTCAAGCCCCTTATTTACGATCTATAATCACATTTCAAAGTTTTCGCAACTGCAGGTCTGCTGCAACTCTTACTACTTTTAAATCCAGGCTGAAGACTTTTCTTTTTTGCCGCTGCTTTTAATTGAAACTGAGCGGTTGTGTTTCATTTTTGATTGATGAACATTTGGGGCTTAGTAACCCCAGGGAATCAGAGTCTGGGGACTTTGTCCTGGCTGCTTTTCTCCGTGTATGCTGCTCGGGACGTATGTGCCATACAAGCGTACACAGCTCATATTCGGAGAAACCTTAAAGGCATCAGTAAAATGGAACTTCTGTGGGAACTATTCATATCTTAAACTGCACTGTAGCTTTTATTCGTGTACTTTTTATTAATGTATTTTTTCTTTTAATATTTCTTTTATTATCTTTTCTTTTTAATTACTGTTTTTAAAAGCCTTTGTCTGAATGCATTTTTGTAAAGCACCTTGAATTGCCTTGTGTTGAAAGGTGCTATATAAATAAACTTGCCTTGCCTTGCCTTGTTAATTATATGACATTAATTGTCGTGTCTAAATAGTGCTTCGGGGCCAGCGGGCCATTTATAATGTCGAGCCCTGGCGGTTACCGTCCGGCCCACATCGTCCGACCGGCCCACTTCAGTACCGGCCCATCGGGATTCATCCCGAACGTCCCTATGGCCAGTCCGCCCCTGGATGAAGGTAACAATGGAACTTTGTGTAGCGATGTTTTGTTGATACGGGATTAACTTACATCAGTTGTTTTATTAGTGACCTTGTTAAGTTGTAGCCTTTTCTCAGAGTACACAAGACTCCTTGTCAGGAAACAGGTAATGAGCATCTCTTGGAATCGCACACACAACACACACACACACACCATACACACACAAACACACACAACACACAACACACACACACACACACACACACACACACACACACACACACACACACACACACACACACACACCACACACACACACCCTCTCTGTGTAGACATGTATGTCTCCTTTCACACTCCAGCTTTCAGCAGGGAACAAAGCAGTGTATTAAAAGTCAACACAGGCAATTAAGACCTATTTTGAGGTGTGCGTTCACAGAGCTGCTTCTGTCAGGAGAAAGGGAGAGGGGGGGGGGGTACAACACTGTGCATTTTGTCTGCGCTGCAGAAATGACATTTTACAGGTGAGTTTATATATTTACTTCTTTGTTATCTTTCTCTCAGTGTAATGCATCCATCCAATATTCCCTGTGTGGCAATTATGTGTGGTTAAAAGAGTAACCACCCAGATTTGCAGTCCTGTTCCATTGTCAGATTCGATGCAGCAAAACCAGAAATATCTTCTTTTATCTTTAGGTCATTACCACAATGCAAATATACCAGTGGCTATTCAGTTGGAATGTTATGCTGGTCGCAGCTAATGTTGACGACGCGACCAACTCGCTTGCGCCATACTGTATGCAGAGCGTTATACAATAATCGGATTAACTGACTTCTTTGCAACAATCCCAGGTTTATATCAGTGTTACACTTGAAGCGCTCGGACCCTACCAACGCTGACCCAAGTGACATCACTGAAGGCACTTTTAGGACCACAACAGACCAAAACGTTTTAACATATAGCACCAGAATGATTATATGTCTTGTTACTGGGTCTCGCAAAAGTCTGATACGAAACCTAATTTTCCCTCGAGATAAATAAAGAATTCTGCTTGTGATTCAATCTCATCCTGATTCTGACACCTCCAACTACGAAAAAGGCTTCCCATCGAGAACACAGCCAGCCGTTAGCCTCCTATCCTCGTTCTTGCTCCTCACCCTAAACCATTTTACTTAGCTGTGATTCAATTCCATTTCATTAAGTCCTTTGACCACTCACACAGCACACTAACACACCAAGAGCATAATAGGGTAATTACAGGAACCAATCCATTTCACAGAGAAGTATAGAAAACACATTATAACTTGGGAGGCTCGGATGAACTCCCCACTGACATATTAATTACATTAACGACAGCAAGGAGCGACAGCAGCATGAGAGGATGAGAAGCAGAAGACAAAAGCTGTGAAAGTGAGGATTAACAGCCTTTCTAACAAAAGAAAAATCAAATGTTTAGCAGTCGTTCAAACTTCAAAATGATCATCCCGAACTCTATGGATGATTCAATCAGTTCTTTAAAATCAGAGGAGCAGAGTAGAAAGCTAAAGAAACTTGAACACACAAGACAACACAATTCCACAAAAGTTTGCCTTTGGAGATACTTAAAACGTTTGATTCAATAACCATTAAAACAACTAGAAAGTGTTAAAGGTCACCTATTATGCAAAATCCTCTTCTTCACGTCTCTTCTACATCAGCATGTGTCCCCTCTTCTTCATGTCTCTTCTACATCAACATGTGTCCCCTCTTCTTCATGTCTCTTCTACATCAGCGTGTGTCCCCTTCTTCATGTCTCTTCTACATCAACATGTGTCCCCTCTTCTTCATGTCTCTTCTACATCAACATGTGTCCCCTCTTCTTCATGTCTCTTCTAAATCAACATGTGTCCCCTCTTCTTCATGTCTCTTCTACATTCAACATGTGTCCCCTCTTCTTCATGTCTTCTACATCAACAGGTGTCCCCTCGTCTTCACGTCTCTTCTAATCAACATGTGTCCCCTTCTCTCATGCTCTTCTACATCAACATGTGTCCCCTCTCTTCATGTCTTCTACATCAACATGTGTCCCCTCTTCTTCATGTCTCTTCTACATCAAACATGTGTCCCCTCTTCTCCATGTCTCTTCTACATCAACATGTGTCCCCTTCTTCATGTCTTCTACATCAACATGTGTCCCCTCTTCTTCATGTCTCTTCTACATCAACATGTGTCCCGTCTTCTTCATGTCTCTTCTACATCAACATGTGTCCCCTTTCTTCATGTCTCTTCTACATCAACATGTGTCCCCTCTTCTTCATGTCTTTCTACATCAAACATGTGTCCCTTCTTCTTCGTCTCTTCTACATCAACATGTGTCCCCTCTTCTTCATGTCTCTTCACATCAACATGTGTCCCCTCTTCTTCATGTCTCTTCTACATCAACATGTGTCCCCTCTTCTTCATGTCTCTTCTACATCAACATGTGTCCCTCTTCTTCATGTCTCTTCTACATCAACAGTGTCCCCTCTTCTTCATGTCTCTTCTACATCAACAGTGTCCCCTCTTCTTCATGTCTCTTCCACATCAACATGTCCCCTCTTCTTCATGTCTCTCTACATAACATGTGTCCCCTCTGTGGAAAGAGACTCTGAAAGTTTCAGGAACAAAGATTCTCTCTCTTTTGATCCATTCTATAAAAACCTGTCTGAAAATGAGCTGATCAGATTTTGCCCCACTTTATGATGTCATAACGATTTGTTGTCTGTGTAACCATTAGCCAATCACCAACTAAGGTACCCCCCCCCCCCCACCTTATCACCTGAATCTCCTCCTAGAGCACCATTGTGTTCTTTGTAACCAAATGTCTCTCAGAGGGGGGGGGGAGGGGCTCCTTTTTCATCTAAAGTAACAGACAGAGAATCAGCACTTTGGAAACAGGGCTGAAACAGAGGGGATTATGGGTAATGCTGCCAATGATCTGTTTGGTGTTTTGGAGCCAAACACTTCAGAGACATGTTTGTATCTGAGACCTGTAATATATTGAGTGAAAAACATTATAATAGGGGACCTTTAAAAAGAAGAAAGGAATAGCTGCAAATGCAACAATGAAAGCAATACGTGGGTTTATTTTCCTTAAACAAACCCGCTCAGCCTCCGAGTTGGAAAATAAACAGTTGGAAACAGGTGATAAAAATCGTCTTCGTTATCGTCATCTCGTTATATTTCCTGCAGCGAGTCAGCGAGCCGCCAGGCACACTTTGGGGGAAACTTGGCAGAACTGATGAGGAAGGTGTGAAGACGAGAGAGAGACTCCCTTTGGGTACTTTTCACCTCTGATGAGGGAGCGAGGGTGAGAAAGAAAAACTCAACAAGAGAGGAAGAGATGCATGAAAATCTGAAGATCATGAGGAATACAAAACGGTTGATTTGATCTCTATCCGGAACTATTTATTCCCCCTTGATTTGGGTACACTGAATTTAGAGAACAATGTCAGCGCTGCTCATCTGAGTGGAATTTTTTTATTAGACTCTAATAAGAATATGACACCTTTTACACAAATAAACAGCTTCTCTCAATAAGCCTCCGGTTGTGAAGTGAATGTTTAATCCATTTCCAAATGTTCTGATCAACAGAGACGAACCTCCTCTCAGGTGTCAGAACATCACCTGTACTGCATGGAGAGCATACCAAAAGTGGTGCTAGGCAGTGTAATTAGGTTGTTTAAGTTTATTCTTAAAGGTGGGGTAGGTACGTTTGAGAAACCAGCTCGAGATACACTTTTTGTTATATTCCATGGAATGCTCTTAACATCCCGATAGCAATGAATATCTGAAGTGCTTTGACAAAAGATCCATTAAAAATGTCACCTGTGGAAGCCGTGGTACTGTAAAAAGCACGACCAATCATCTGAGCCGGCCCGGCTAAAGTAACTGGATGGCCTACCTGCCTGTCAGCCTTCCATCTGGGCACAAACTCAATCTCGTGCCCTCATTGGTCATGTGCGCGTTCGTGTGTGTTGGAGGAGGGCTCTGTGAGGAAGTGGCAGATTTTTTCCGGCTGTGTATTTTCAAATTCTAGCGCACTCGAGCTGGTTTCTCCCAAAATTACCTACCCACCTTTAACGTCGGAAAAAAGTCGTTTTATAATCGACCTTAACTCCAGATCCACACACTCAGGTTTTTTCTGAGGTTTTGACCACCAAAGCAGATGCAGTTTGTTCAGCTTCCATCAAGACGCTCTTATATATATTGTTACATGGTTGATCATTTGGTTTTACGGTATTCAAATTGAGTTCAACGGTATGATAATGGAGGTATATGGTATTACAATGCAGTACTATGGCATGATAATGTAGTTTAGCGTATGATTATGCAGTTGTTTGGCATGTTACTGTAATGTAGTTCAATGGTATGACAATAGTTTTAATGATTAGGTTTTTATATCAAATTATAGAATATAATAGGACCTGGTACATACAGCACATATTTATACAGCATGAGGAGAAAGGAAGGAAGGAAGTTGTTTTATGTGCAAAGATTGTGTCCAGCCAGCGGATCAGTTCATCCATCCGTCAGCAGTTTATTAAACCACAGACACAAATTACAGGCTACAGACCAATCTGTGTGTGTGTGTGTGTGTGTGTGTGTGTGTGTGTGGTGTGTGTGTGTGTGTGTGTGTGTGTGTGTGTGTGTGTGTGTGTGTGTGTGTGTGTGTGTGTGGTGTGTGTGTGTGTGTGTGTGTGTGTGTGTGTGTGTGTAGTGGAGTGTGGGATCAAAGGGCTCTGACGCCAACACAGGGAGATGGCAGAGAGGGGTGAGAAAGGGTGAGGTCTACAATCAATCAATCAATCAATCAATGTTTATTTATATAGCCCAATATCACAAATGTTACATTTGTCTCAGTGGACTTTACAGTTTGTACAAAATATCAGTATGACAATATGACACCCTCTGTCCTTAGACCCTCACATTGTACAAGGAAAAACTTCCGGAGAAAACCCACAGTTTAAGGGGAACATGGGAGAAACCTCAGGGAGAGCAACAGAGGAGGGATCCCTCTCCCAGGACGGACAGACGTGCAATAGATGCCGTGTGTAAATTGAAAAGATAATACATTTGCAAACATAGGTAGTCCAAATGTTTGGAAATGCATGTGTGTATAATAGGAAGATGAATCCACGAGGATATCCATCCAGGACCTATGAGCCAGGACCACAGCCACGACTCAAGATCCAGGGCTCGCGATCCAGGACAGAGGAGCGCAGGATCATCCTGACTCCGGATCCCGGCGTTATAGACACCATCACTCCGGTTTCTGAGAGTCATTCCCCTTGCACCTGTCTGCAAAATAATTGATTTTAAAATACTACTGCTAGTTTTAAAATCACTAAATGGCTTAGGACCGAGGGTATATAGACGACTACAGACACTTCATAAACACACACAAACACCACACACACACACACACAACACACACACACACAACAACACACAGATCTTACTTTGCCCAATACAATTTTTGTAGGGGGCAAAAAATATAAAATGATGTAAAATGTTGAAATGTACATGCTGTTTCCGCAATATTTTGTACTTTGTTGTAAAATCTGAAAACCGGCTAATTATATTTCAGTCCATAACTGCATTTAATTGTATAATTAACAATCAACACAACAAATAGCCTTTCGACCCAAGTTACTCCACAACTAATAATTACATTATTTAGTTTCTAACAGCATTTAAGTTGCATATTCCTTTTTGTCTGCCTATATTCCTACAAATCTTTGGTTGTAGTGACTGGTTTTCTGTTTTCTTCAGCCCCATTGGAAAAGTATTTTGGGGAGTGTCTCCCACCATTGGTTTTGGTTTGGAGTGTGCATGTGGAACAGCTCAGTTGGTAAGAACATCTGGAGAGCTGGATGACCAGAAACCCACCAGTCCCAAATAAGGGAAACCAGAAGGAGGGGGGACCAACTAAGAGAACATGCACTAAAGCACACACAACTGCCAAAGCAGGACATTAAAACCCGCAAAAGTATGCATGAAACACACAAACCACAGTGAATCATCCAATGAAAACACACGCTGACACACACACAGAGCAGCGGTGTCCACAGGTGGCACATCGAACAAGAAAAAAAGCATCCGTCTTACAGAATGTTCAGAACAGCCGAAAAAACAAGGAAATAATAACTCGGGCCTTTCCTTTTTCCTGCAACGATGGACTCAGATCTGAATTTAACAGTCACATTACAACAGTCATTAGGTCTGCATACTACCACCTGAAGAATATATCGAGGATTAAAAAACTAATGTCACAGCAGGATTTAGAAAAACTTGTCCATGCTTTTATTTTCAGTAGACTCGACGACTGCAACAGTGTATTCACAGGGCTCACTAACAAATCTATCAGAAAGCTGCAGCTGATTCAGAACGCTGCTGCTCGAGTCCTCACTGACACTAGAAAAGTGGATCACATCACTCCGGTTCTGAGATCATTACACTGGCTTCCTGTCTGCCAAATAATTGATTTTAAAATACTACTGCTAGTTTTTAAATCACTAAATGGCTTAGGACCGAGGTATATAGACGACCTCCTCCATCACTATGAAGCATCCAGGAGTCTCAGGTCTTCTGGGTCGGGTCTGCTCTCTGTTCCGAGAATAACCCTAAACATGGAAAAGCAGCTTTTAGTTATTATGCCCCAACAATTTGGAACAAACTGCCTAAATCGTGCACGTCCGCCGAAACACTTCCTATTTTTAAATCCCGACTAAAAACGCAACTATTTGCTGCTGCTTTTAATTGAGCTGCCCATACTCACACTACATTATGCCTTTTAGTCATGTATTCTGTACCTGCTGTGTTTATTTATTTAATTTATTTCATTATCTTTGCTTTTTATGCCTGTTTTTAAATGCCTTTTTAATAATGTATTTGTTCTTAAATGGCTTTTGCTTTTAATCTGTAAAGCACTTTGAATCGCCACGTGCTGAAAAGTGCTATATAAATAAAATTGCGTTGCGTTGCCTTGCGTTGCCTTGCGTTGCGTTGCCTTGCGTTGCGTTGCCTTGCGTTGTCTTGCGTTGCCTTGCCTTGTGTTGCGTTGCCTTGCATTGCGTTGCCTTGCGTTGCATTGCGTTGCCTTGTGTTGCGTTGCCTTGCGTTGCCTTGCGTTGCGTTGCCTTGCGTTGCCTTGCGTTGCCTTGCCTTGCGTTGCGTTGCCTTGCCTTGCCTTGCCTTGCGTTGCCTTGCGTTGCCTTGCGTTGCGTTGCCTTGCGTTGCATTGCGTTGCCTTGCGTTGCGTTGCGTTGCGTTGCCTTGCATTGCGTTGCCTTGCGTTGCATTGCGTTGCCTTGCGTTGCCTTGCGTTGCGTTGCCTTGCGTTGCGTTGCCTTGCGTTGCGTTGCCTTGCGTTGCGTTGCGTTGCCTTGCCTTGCGTTGCGTTGCCTTGCGTTGCCTTGCGTTGCGTTGCCTTGCGTTGCGTTGCCTTGCGTTGCGTTGCGTTGCGTTGCCTTGCCTTGCGTTGCGTTGCGTTGCCTTGCCTTGCGTTGCGTTGCGTTGCGTTGCCTTGCGTTGCGTTGCCTTGCGTTGCGTTGCCTTGCGTTGCCTTGCCTTGCGTTGCCTTGCCTTGCCTTGCGTTGCCTTACGTTGCGTTGCCTTGCCTTGCGTTGCCTTGCGTTGCCTTGCCTTGCGTTGCCTTGCGTTGCCTTGCCTTGCGTTGTCTTGCCTTGCAACATCAAAAACACTATTTCACATTTTCAATCCTCTCATTGGTCACAATAACACAACAAAACACTTTGTGGGATTTGTGATACTTGCAAATAAATCTGAAACATAAGACTTTCTGTCAGTTGTCTCTTTGTAGTCATTCTATATTTATGTGGACATTTTGCGTCTCTTTGTAGTCATTTGGGGTATATTTCTGTTAGTGTGTCTCTGTATGGTGTGTTTGTGTCTCGTTGTAGTCATTCTTTGTTTCTTGGTGGTCATTTTGTGTCTTATTGTGGTTTGGTGTCTCTCTGTGGTCATTGTCTGTGTTTTGTCCCGTACTAAGCTAGGCATAACACAGCCTTGACCTATCTTTGACCCAAATGCACAAAGATGAAACTGTTCCATTGTCCCATCTGAGTCAAGGAAAAGCAAGCCAGAATTATTTTTGTTTTGTTTCCAGAGGCTAAATGTAATCTATCTCTCATAAACCTGCGTCACTGGACTCTCGTGCCCATTGTTGAATTATCGATACATTTAAACTCTGAAGGAATGTCTCCGTATCTTTCTTAATAAAACACTTCTAACACACAGCTATAGTACAGTGCAATTGTTCCGTTTTTAAATCGTATTGCACTTCCAGTAAGCCGCCAATAGAGGTTGGTAAAGGTCAACGGTCAATAGGTGAACCTTTGCAGAACCGAGCTGACAGAGGGTTGTGAGAGCGTTCGCTTCAACACACAACTACAGAGAGGGCACACATCCTGCTGAATGGTGACCAGATGGGGACAAAAATGTGTGTGTGTGTGTGTGTGTGGGTGTGTGTTGTGTGTGTGTGTGTGTGTGGTGTGTGTGGTGTGTGTGTGTGTGGGTGTGTGTGTGTGTGTGGGTGGGCCACAAGTTGGATTCGAGTTGCCATGCATGTCTCTTTGAAAGAATAAACGCTTTGAAAGGAATTCAAATGGGAGACAGAGATGATGATGATGTACTTTACAGTTTAGCTAGGGGGTGTTTTGTGTGGGTGTGTGTTTGCCTTAATGTGTGTGTGTGTGTGTTGCATTGAACATGAGTGTGCTTCTCGTGGGGGTGGCATCAGGTGCAGTGCAGGTGGGCAGCAGGGGGAAGGGATGGAAAGGTCTACAAAATAAACACACCTGATGTCATCGGACGTAGCAGAGCGTGTGACTGCAGTCCTGCTTTCACAGAGTATTTTTAAGCTAACTTTAGTTATCGTTAGTTAAGAATGTGGAAACTTCTGCCATCCCTATATATATATAAATAAATAGATAAAATAACATAAAATACCAAGGTCGCTTAACAAAGAAACATATAAGGACAAGAGACATAAAACAGGGGGCAGCAGAGAAATGGAAGTGTAAACATGCAGGGGGGG
>NW_022991378.1:0-10000 GCF_902827175.1 Gymnodraco acuticeps
CCTCCTGCTGCAGTAGTCTAAAGGTCTGTTAAGGTTTGCTTTGCTCGGCTCCAGGGTGGAAAAGTTGACTTCGTCCCGTTACGAGTGGACGGAGCCTCGTAAACAAACGTCACACGGACCTAAAGCCGCTCTCCCATTGGACGAAGTCACTTCTCCTCCTGCCAGCTCCGACCTCAGCATATATCACTCTAATTAACCTTTGGAAATCACTTGACCACACATTAAAACACGCCTGAATTTGACTTTGTTTTACTTCTCGCTATCACATGTCAACCTGTGTTCCCATAAACCCATAATGTGGAGACCCATCGGAGCAAACTTAAGTTAAAGGGCTTTTTGCACACACTTAACGAAAAACGAATGGTTTCTGAGGATGTAGAGACACATAATTACTCATTAAAGTGCATTTGTATCATTTGCAGAACACTAAAAACCAAGAATCAAGTCCTTTATGATGACGTATCAGGGGTCACTACATTGCATCGTGTGTTAAGGCACCATTGGTGTTCAGCTGTTTTCATTGAAGAACAAATACCTTGAATTTCAAATGTAATGTATCCTGCTGAAAAGGTGTCATTTCCTCCTTCTCTTCCTTTAACACGTACATGTTAAAAGACACTATTATTTTATCTAGATTAATATCAGGATGTTTTCTGGACGGAATGTGATTGTATTGAAGTGTATTACTTGTGTTGAAATAGCGTTATATATATTTGGAAAGAGTTTTAAAGTCTGAACACTGAAAAAACATTTATTTGACAATCCTGCTGACATTATTTTATTACTAATTCAAGATGCCTTCATGATGTGTTTCCTGTGAGTGAATGCAACGCTTCGCTGCATTGACAACATGCCCTCAGCATGACTTTAAACACACCTCCAGCTGCCTTTATGAAGCTTACATCACTTTGTGTTTAAATCAGCATCCAACTCAATACAAGTCATTTCAATTCGCTGTGTCTGTCGCTGAAACACAACGTATACAAACTGTAGTATCATATAATGTCCTTTGTTTTCTGTCATGTTTGTATTAATGTTTGGAACTAATTGAAGCAGGTCACCATTGTAAAAGAGGTCTATGATCTCAATGGGTTTTATCTGTATAAATAAAGGTTTTGAATTGAATTGAAACACAACGTTGACTTTACATAAAATATGAAGTTCAAGCACTTCATGAAGAAGGAACACAGGTTTCTCACGGCTCAAGAAACCTTGAAATGTTGTGTGAGCAAAAATGCATTTTTGCTCATTTTAAGGTTGTGTTTAATTCCTTACAATCAAGACATATATTTGTTCGATCTCTTTATGCTTCACTCTGGTTGTACGCTGCACTATTTTACAGGTTTCAACTGCACTAAACATATACTTGTGTTACTTGGATGTTGTTGTGTTTAACGTGACTGACTGTGTGATGATATTGCAATGTATTCTGGGAGAAACCGACTGAATGTATTCCAAAAAAGATTTATCTTCAAAAAGTGCCCTATCAATAAACCTGCATTTGTCATCTGTGAGTGATTCTTTTAGTAACAATAATATCAACTGAACATGAGCAGGAGAGGACTCTTTAAAGTAGAGACACTACATACTGATATACATCTGAACATCAGCAGGAGAGGACTCTTTAAAGTAGAGACACTACATACTGATATACACCTGAACATCACCAGGAGAGGACTCTTTAAAGTAGAGACACTACATACTGATATACACCTGAACATCAGCAGGAGAGGACTCTTTAAAGTAGAGACACTACATACTGATATACATCTGAACATCAGCAGGAGAGGACTCTTTAAAGTAGAGACACTACATACTGATATACACCTGAACATCAGCAGGAGAGGACTCTTTAAAGTAGAGACACTACATACTGATATACACCTGAACATCAGCAGGAGAGGACTCTTTAAGTAGAGACACTACATACTGATATACACCTGAACATCAGCAGGAGAGGACTCTTTAAAGTAGAGACACTACATACTGATATACACCTGAACATCAGCAGGAGAGGACTCTTTAAAAGTAGAGACACTACATACTGATATACACCTGAACATCAGGCAGGAGAGGACTCTTTTAAAGTAGAGACACTACATACTGATATACACCTGAACATCAGCAGGAGAGGACTCTTTAAAGTAGAGATAACTACATACTGATATACACCCTGAACATCAGCAGGAGAGGACTCTTTAAAAGTAGAGACACTACATACTGATATACACCTGAACATCAGCAGGAGAGGACTCTTTAAAGTAGAGACACTACATACTGATATACACCTGAACATCAGCAGGAGAGGACTCTTTAAAGTAGAGACACTACATACTGATATACACCTGAACATCAGCAGGAGAGGACTCTTTAAAGTAGAGACACTCCATACTGATATACACCTGACATCAGCAGGAGAGGACTCTTTAAAGTAGAGACACTACATACTGATATACAACCTGAACATCAGCAGGAGAGGACTCTTTAAAGTAGAGGACACTACATACTGATATACACCTGAACATCAGCAGGAGAGGACTCTTTAAAGTAGAGACCACTACATACTGATATTACACCTGAACATCAGCAGGATGAGGACTCTTTAAAGTAGAGGACACTACATACTGATATACACCTGAACATCAGCAGGAGAGGACTCTTTAAAGTAGAGACACTACCATACTGATATACACCTGAACATCAGCAGGAGAGGACTCTTTAAAGTTAGAGACACTACATACTGATATACACCTGAACATCAGCAGGAGAGGACTCTTTAAAGTAGAGGACCACTACATTACTGCAATTTACACCTGAACATCAGCAGTGGAGAGGACTCTTTAAGTAGCGATCACTAACCTATACTGATATACACCTGAACATCAGCAGGAGAGGACTCTTTAAAGTAGAGACACTACATTACTGATATACACCTGAACATCAGCAGGAGGAGGACTCTTTAAGTAGAGACACTACATACTGATATACACCTGAACATCAGCAGGAGAGGACTCTTTAAAGTAGAGACACTACATACTGATATACACCTGAACATCAGCAGGAGAGGACTCTTTAAAGTAGAGACACTACATACTGATATACACCTGAACATCAGCAGGAGAGGACTCTTTAAAGTAGAGACACTACATACTGATATACACCTGAACATCAGCAGGAGAGGACTCTTTAAAGTAGAGACACTACATACTGATATACACCTGAACATCAGCAGGAGAGGACTCTTTAAAGTAGAGACACTACATACTGATATACACCTGAACATCAGCAGGAGAGGACTCTTTAAAGTAGAGACACTACATACTGATATACACCTGAACATCAGCAGGAGAGGACTCTTTAAAGTAGAGACACTACATACTGATATACACCTGAACATCAGCAGGAGAGGACTCTTTAAAGTAGAGACACTACATACTGATATACACCTGAACATCAGCAGGAGAGGACTCTTTAAAGTAGAGACACTACATACTGATATACACCTGAACATCAGCAGGAGAGGACTCTTTAAAGTAGAGACACTACATACTGATATACACCTGAACATCAGCAGGAGAGGACTCTTTAAAGTAGAGACACTACATACTGATATACACCTGAACATCAGCAGGAGAGGACTCTTTAAAGTAGAGACACTACATACTGATATACACCTGAACATCAGCAGGAGAGGACTCTTTAAAGTAGAGACACTACATACTGATATACACCTGAACATCAGCAGGAGAGGACTCTTTAAGTAGAGACACTACATACTGATATACACCTTAACATCAGCAGGAGAGGACTCTTAAAGTAGAGACACTACATACTGATATACCACCTGAACATCAGCAGAGAGGACTCTTTAAGTAGAGACACTACATACTGATATACACTGAACATCAGCAGGAGAGGACTCTTTAAAAGTAGAGACACTACATACTGATATACACCTGAACATCAGCAGGAGAGGACTCTTTAAAGTAGAGACACTACATACTGATATACACCTGAACATCAGCAGGAGAGGACCTCTTTAAAGTAGAGGACACTACATACTGATATACACCTGAACTATCAGCAGGAGAGGACTCTTTAAAGTAAGAGACACTACATACTGATATACACCTGAACATCAGCAGGAGAGGACTCTTTAAAGTAGAGACACTACATACTGATATACACCTGAACATCAGCAGGAGAGGACTCTTTAAAGTAGAGGACACTACATACTGATATACACCTGAACATCAGGCAGGAGAGGACTGTCCTTTAAAGTAGAGACACCTACATACTGATATACACCTGAACATCAGCAGCGAGAGGACTCTTTAAGTAGAGGACACTAACATACTGATATACCACCTGAACATCAGCAGGAGAGGCACTTCTTTAAAGCTAGAGACACTACATACTGATATAACACCTGAACAATCTGCAGGAGAGGACTCTTTAAAGTTAGAGACCACTACATACTGATATACACCTGAACATCAGGCAGGAGAGGTACTCTCTTAAAGTAGAGACACTACATCACTGAATATACACCTCGAACATCCGCAGGAGAGGACTCTTTAAAGCTAGGAGAACACTACATACCTGCTATACACCTGAACATCAGCAGGAAGAGGACTCTTTAAAGGTAGACGACCAACTAATTACTGATTATACATCCTGAACAGTCAGGCAGGAGAGGACTCTTCTAAAGTCAGAGGACACTACATACTGATATACACCTGAACATTCTAGCAGGAGAGGACTCTTTAAAGTAGGAGACACTACATACTGATATACACCTGAACATCAGCAGGAGAGGACTCTTTAAGTAGAGGACACTACATACTGATATACACCTGAACATCAGCAGGAGAGGACTCTTTAAAGTAGAGACACTACATACTGATATACACCTGAACATCAGCAGGAGAGGACTCTTTAAAGTAGAGACACTACATACTGATATACACCTGAAACATCAGCAGGAGAGGACTCTTTAAAGTAGAGACACTACATACTGATATACACCTGAACATCAGCAGGAGAGGACTCTTTAAAGTAGAGACACTACATACTGATATACACCTGAAACATCAGCAGGAGAGGACTCTTTAAAGTAGAGACACTACATACTGATATACACCTGAACATCAGCAGGAGAGGACTCTTTAAAGTAGAGACACTACATACTGATATACACCTGAACATCAGCAGGAGAGGACTCTTTAAAGTAGAGACACTACATACTGATATACACTGAACATCAGCAGGAGAGGACTCTTTAAAGTAGAGACACTACATACTGATATACACCTGAACATCAGCAGGAGAGGACTCTTTAAAGTAGAGACACTACATGCTGATATACACCTGAACATCAGCAGGAGAGGACTCTTTAAAGTAGAGACACTACATACTGATATACACCTGAACATCAGCAGGAGAGGACTCTTTAAAGTAGAGACACTACATGCTGATATACACCTGAACATCAGCAGGAGAGGACTCTTTAAAGTAGAGACACTACATGCTGATATACACCTGAACATCAGCAGGAGAGGACTCTTTAAAGTAGAGACACTACATACTGATATACACCTGAACATCAGCAGGAGAGGACTCTTTAAAGTAGAGACACTACATACTGATATACACCTGAACATCAGCAGGAGAGGACTCTTTAAAGTAGAGACACTACATACTGATATACACCTGAACATCTGCAGGAGAGGACTCTTTAAAGTAGAGACACTACATACTGATATACACCTGAACATCAGCAGGAGAGGACTCTTTTAAAGTAGAGACACTACATACTGATATACACCTGAACATCAGCAGGAGAGGACTCTTTAAAGTAGAGACACTACATACTGATATACACCTGAACTTCAGCAGGAGAGGACTCTTTAAAGTAGAGACACTACATACTGATATACATCTGAACATCAGCAGGAGAGGACTCTTTAAAGTAGAGACACTACATACTGATATACACCTGAACTCAGCAGGAGAGGACTCTTTAAAGTAGAGACACTACATACTGATATACATCTGAACATCAGCAGGAGAGGACTCTTTAAAGAAGAGACACTACATACTGATATACACCCTGAACATCAGCAGGAGAGGACTCTTTAAAGTAGAGACACTACATACTGATATACACCTGAACATCAGCAGGAGAGGACTCTTTAAAGTAGAGACACTACATACTGATATACACCTGAACATCAGCAGGAGAGGACTCTTTAAAGTAGAGACACTACATACTGATATACACCTGAAAATCAGCAGGAGAGGACTCTTTAAAGTAGAGACACTACATACTGATATACACCTGAACATCAGCAGGAGAGGACTCTTTAAAGTAGAGACACTACATACTGATATACACCTGAACATCAGCAGGAGAGGACTCTTTAAAGTAGAGACACTACATACTGATATACACCTGAACATCAGCAGGAGAGGACTCTTTAAAGTAGAGACACTACATACTGATATACACCTGAACATCAGCAGGAGAGGACTCTTTAAAGTAGAGACACTACATACTGATATACACCTGAACATCTGCAGGAGAGGACTCTTTAAAGTAGAGACACTACATACTGATATACACCTGAACATCAGCAGGAGAGGACTCTTTAAAGTAGAGACACTACATACTGATATACACCTGAACATCAGCAGGAGAGGACTCTTTAAAGTAGAGACACTACATACTGATATACACCTGAACTTCAGCAGGAGAGGACTCTTTAAAGTAGAGACACTACATACTGATATACATCTGAACATCAGCAGGAGAGGACTCTTTAAAGTAGAGACACTACATACTGATATACACCTGAACTTCAGCAGGAGAGGACTCTTTAAAGTAGATACACTACATACTGATATACATCTGAACATCAGCAGGAGAGGACTCTTTAAAGAAGAGACACTACATACTGATATACACCTGAACATCAGCAGGAGAGGACTCTTTAAAGTAGAGACACTACATACTGATATACACCTGAACATCAGCAGGAGAGGACTCTTTAAAGTAGAGACACTACATACTGATATACACCTGAACATCAGCAGGAGAGGACTCTTTAAAGTAGAGACACTACATACTGATATACACCTGAAAATCAGCAGGAGAGGACTCTTTAAAGTAGAGACACTACATACTGATATACACCTGAACATCAGCAGGAGAGGACTCTTTAAAGTAGAGACACTACATACTGATATACACCTGAACATCAGCAGGAGAGGACTCTTTAAAGTAGAGACACTACATACTGATATACACCTGAACATCAGCAGGAGAGGACTCTTTAAAGTAGAGACACTACATACTGATATACACCTGAACATCAGCAGGAGAGGACTCTTTAAAGTAGAGACACTACATGCTGATATACACCTGAACATCAGCAGGAGAGGACTCTTTAAAGTAGAGACACTACATACTGATATACACCTGAACATCAGCAGGAGAGGACTCTTTAAAGTAGAGACACTACATGCTGATATACACCTGAACATCAGCAGGAGAGGACTCTTTAAAGTAGAGACACTACATGCTGATATACACCTGAACATCAGCAGGAGAGGACTCTTTAAAGTAGAGACACTACATACTGATATACACCTGAACATCAGCAGGAGAGGACTCTTTAAAGTAGAGACACTACATACTGATATACACCTGAACATCAGCAGGAGAGGACTCTTTAAAGTAGAGACACTACATACTGATATACACCTGAACATCAGCAGGAGAGGACTCTTTAAAGTAGAGACACTACATACTGATATACACCTGAACATCAGCAGGAGAGGACTCTTTAAAGTAGAGACACTACATACTGATATACACCTGAACATCAGCAGGAGAGGACTCTTTAAAGTAGAGACACTACATACTGATATACACCTGAATATCAGCAGGAGAGAACTCTTTAAAGTAGAGACACTACATACTGATATACACCTGAACATCAGCAGGAGAGGACTCTTTAAAGTAGAGACACTACATACTGATATACACCTGAACATCAGCAGGAGAGAACTCTTTAAAGTAGAGACACTACATACTGATATACACCTGAACATCAGCAGGAGAGGACTCTTTAAAGTAGAGACACTACATACTGATATACACCTGAACATCAGCAGGAGAGGACTCTTTAAAGTAGAGACACTACATACTGATATACACCTGAACATCAGCAGGAGAGGACTCTTTAAAGTAGAGACACTACATACTGATATACACCTGAATATCAGCAGGAGAGAACTCTTTAAAGTAGAGACACTACATACTGATATACACCTGAACATCAGCAGGAGAGGACTCTTTAAAGTAGAGACACTACATACTGATATACACCTGAACATCAGCAGGAGAGAACTCTTTAAAGTAGAGACACTACATACTGATATACACCTGAACATCAGCAGGAGAGGACTCTTTAAAGTAGAGACACTACATACTGATATACACCTGAACATCAGCAGGAGAGGACTCTTTAAAGTAGAGACACTACATACTGATATACACCTGAACATCAGCAGGAGAGGACTCTTTAAAGTAGAGACACTACATACTGATATACACCTGAACATCAGCAGGAGAGGACTCTTTAAAGTAGAGACACTACATACTGATATACACCTGAACATCAGCAGGAGAGGACTCTTTAAAGTAGAGACACTACATACTGATATACACCTGAACATCAGCAGGAGAGGACTCTTTAAAGTAGAGACACTACATACTGATATACACCTGAACATCAGCAGGAGAGGACTCTTTAAAGTAGAGACACTACATACTGATATACACCTGAACATCAGCAGGAGAGGACTCTTTAAAGTAGAGACACTACATACTGATATACACCTGAACATCAGCAGGAGAGGACTCTTTAAAGTAGAGACACTACATACTGATATACACCTGAACATCAGCAGGAGAGGACTCTTTAAAGTAGAGACACTACATACTGATATACACCTGAACATCAGCAGGAGAGGACTCTTTAAAGTAGAGACACTACATACTGATATACACCTGAACATCAGCAGGAGAGGACTCTTTAAAGTAGAGACACTACATACTGATATACACCTGAACATCAGCAGGAGAGGACTCTTTAAAGTAGAGACACTACATACTGATATACACCTGAACATCAGCAGGAGAGGACTCTTTAAAGTAGAGACACTACATACTGATATACACCTGAACATCAGCAGGAGAGGACTCTTTAAAGTAGAGACACTACATACTGATATACACCTGAACATCAGCAGGAGAGGACTCTTTAAAGTAGAGACACTACATACTGATATACACCTGAACATCAGCAGGAGAGGACTCTTTAAAGTAGAGACACTACATACTGATATACACCTGAACATCAGCAGGAGAGGACTCTTTAAAGTAGAGACACTACATACTGATATACACCTGAATATGGCCTCTTTAAGCCTGTACTTCCTCACAAGAAATAGACCTCCCAAACTGAGGTGATTCCCAAATTTGTGCCCAGGATTGTGTCTTTTATTGTTGTTTCTTCTATGCGTTAAAACATGACTAAATGTTGAAATCAAAACAAAATGAATGATGGACTAAAGTATAATCAGCTAAATAAAATGTGATGCAAAAGATTGAATTCACAACAAGTGTTAAAGACTAAACTGTATATTGAAAAATGAAAATGGGAACCCAATGCTTTAAGGCATGGGGTCCTGACTAAGCAGCTGTATTTATCTAGACAGGTATGTGTGTGTTTCTGACTATAGGAGAGCAAATGTGTGTAGGATTACATAGTAACTCTGTGTGTGTGTGTGTGTGTGTGTGTGTGTGTGTGTGTGTGTGTGTGTGTGTGTGTGTGTGTGTGTGTGTGTGTGTGTGTTTGGCTCTCTGACCCTGAAGCGAACTTGCAGCGTCGACAGAAGTTTGACTGAACCCCGCTTTGACCGATTCCTCTCC
>NW_022991378.1:12500-28976 GCF_902827175.1 Gymnodraco acuticeps
CATTATGTTATTTATATGTTTTATTATTGTATTTTATCTTTTATTTTGTATTAATTATATTCTTATTCCTAATCTCAAATTGTTCATATTTCATTATTGCATTTTCATTTTATTCTATCCTAAAAATGGAGCAACTGATGCTGATCGATTGGTTTGATTGTGCGTCGATCTGTTGGTAATGTCTCGCTCCTCCAGCAGGTGGGGCTCGCGCTCCTCCTCCCTCTCAATCAGCTGCACGTGAGCCGCTCATTCATCCATCTTTCTGTCATATTTAAGATATTTCCCGTCGACCAAACACTATAAAACTACACACACGTGTTAATAATAATGCCTTTAACGTAACTGTTGTTAAACATGAAAGAAAGTTAAGTGTTTATTCTGATATTTAAGGGGTTTTCTGCTAATTGAGTCGGTTTGTAAGCTAGCTTTGTTGATATATACATATTTCCCAATGTAAGTAGTACATTTAATCAAGTATTGTACTTAAATACAACTTCGAGGTACTTGTGCTTTACTGAGTATTTCATTTTGCGCAAATGCAATTCATTTTATAGGTAAATATTGTACTTTTGTATCCACTACGGCGTGTATCGGGTGGCTTACTGTTCCCTCCACTTCCTGTCCAATAGAAAGCCTGTATCTCCAGATGATATTCAGTATGTGTGATAAACTAAAGGACGAAGTATTCCATTTATGTATAGAGTAACTGCCTTTCCTTCTGAATCGACAGCTACAAACGTGTTTTTTAAGGATTATGATGCAGATTAACACAACATCATTCATCCGAAATATGAATCCAGAAACATTAGATATAATAAAAACATTGACAAGAACATTTTACCGCAAAATCAGTACTTTTACTACATCGTACTGCTATACTTTCACCAGTACTTTAAGTTAAATCTCCTGGTTACATAGTTTTACTTACGGTTTTAAATGCATGGCTTTTACCTGTATGTTACTTTAGCAAGCAAAGAATATCAATAGTTTTCCACCAATGTTTTATGAGGTTAAACTGCTCATTACATCACTGGAAATGCTAGTTTTGATACTAGATAAAAAGGGAAGTATACACATCTTAAAATTCACAATTTAAGTACTTTTTGAAAAGCCAAAAAGATAATCTTGTCATGGTTAAAATGGCTGATGAGTGTGTCCAAATGTAGGACATAATATATGTTTTTTTAAATGAAATACTCATTACAATACTCCCCTTTCTGATCAACAACAGTGTGTGTGTGTGTGTGTGTGTGTGTGTGTGTGTGTGTGTGTGTGTGTGTGTGTGTGTGTGTGTGTGTGTGTGTGTGTGTGTGTGTGTGTGTGTGTGTGTGTGTGTGTGTGTGTGTGTGTGTGTGTGTGTGTGTGTGTGTGTGTGTGTGTGTGTGTGTGTGTGTGTGTGTGTGTGTGTGTGTGTGTCCTGCAGTCCGTACATCACCAACAGGCGGCTGTAAACTCACTTTACACACCACTCTGCTCATTAGTGTGTGTGTTAACTAACAGGAGGAATGCAGTTGAACAGCTCAGCGGAAAAAGCAGTATAATTTAACAAGAGGCTAATCACCAAATTGTTGAACTGTGTAGTCACTGTACGGTATATGAGAGGGGGGGGGTCTGCTCTTCACCTCATCCTGGGTCATCCCAAACTTAGCATTTGTCGAATAGTTATATCATTTGTAGATTTGGGATCAATAAATGAAATGCTTCTGTCCAAACGGAGCGTCTGGCAGACGATATGAATGGATAACATCACGTTTTGGTGTTTCATTGGCAGTCAATTATGATATAGTGATAAGCGGCCATTCATCCATTTTATGTTATAAAGTACATTATATTTGGGATAACTCCACCTTTATTTCAGATGCAAGGGTTAGGGACTACAGTATATGACATATTTTAAAGTTGCTGCAATTTAAACCAGTTTTTCCGTTAAGAAATGTGCATTAAAGTCCTGCAGTATTAGTAGTCTTCTCATGTCCTTTGTGCATCTCGACAATAATAACACATTTCCATATTTTCAATGCTGCATGACCCCGTTTGAAATGACCTCCTTACGTTCAAATAACTCGATATTAGTAAGACTGTTAAGATCCTCCAAAAGATACCATAGTTACAGACTTTCACAAGAGTAGAGGTGGGAGAAGTACTCAGGTCTTGGACTTGGGTCAAAGCAGAAGTACTCAGGTCTTGGACTTGAGTAAAGCAGAAGTACTCAGGTCTTGGACTTGAGTAAAGCAGAAGTACTCAGGTCTTGGACTTGGGTAAAAGTAGAAGTACTCAGGTCTTGTACTTGAGTAAAAGCAGAAGTACTCAGATCTTGTACTTGAGTAAAAGTAGAAATACTCAGGTCTTGTACTTGAGTAAAAGTAGAAGTACTCAGATCTTGTACTTCAGTAAAAGTAGAATTACTCAGGTCTTGTACTTGAGTCAAAGCAGAAGTACTCAGGTCTTGGACTTGAGTCAAAGCAGAAGTACTCAGGTCTTGGACTTGAGTCAAAGCAGAAGTACTCAGGTCTTGGACTTGAGTCAAAGCAGAAGTACTCAGGTCTTGGACTTGAGTCAAAGCAGAAGTACTCAGGTCTTGGACTTGAGTCAAAGCAGAAGTACTCAGATCTTGTACTTGAGTAAAAGCAGAAGTACTCAGATCTTGTACTTGAGTAAAAGCAGAAGTACTCAGGTCTTGGATTTGAGTAAAGCAGAAGTACTCAGGTCTTGGACTTCAGTAAAGTAGAAGTACTCAGATCTTGTACTTGAGTAAAGCAGAAGTACTCAGGTCTTGGACTTGAGTAAAGTAGAAGTACTCAGGTCTTGGACTTGAGTAAAGTAGAAGTACTCAGATCTTGTACTTGAGTAAAGCAGAAGTACTCAGGTCTTAGACTTGAGTAAAGTAGAAGTACTCAGATCTTGTACTTGAGTAAAGCAGAAGTACTCAGGTCTTGGACTTGAGTAAAGCAGAAGTACTCAGGTCTTGTACTTGAGTACAAGCAAAAGTACTCAGGTCTTGTACTTGAGTCAAAGCAGAAGTACTCAGGTCTTGGACTTGAGTCAAAGCAGAAGTACTCAGGTCTTGTACTTGAGTACAAGCAGAAGTACTCAGGTCTTGTACTTGAGTCAAAGTAGAAGTACTCAGGTCTTGTACTTGAGTCAAAGCAGAAGTACTCAGGTCTTGGACTTGAGTCAAAGCAGAAGTACTTAGATCTTGGACTTGAGTAAAAGCAGAAGTACTCAGGTCTTGTACTTGAGTAAAAGCAGAAGTACTTAGATCTTGTACTTGAGTAAAAGCAGAAGTACTCAGGTCTTGGACTTGAGTAAAGCAGAAGTACTCAGGTCTTGGACTTGAGTAAAGTAGAAGTACTCAGATCTTGTACTTGAGTAAAGCAGAAGTACTCAGGTCTTGGACTTGAGTAAAGTAGAAGTACTCAGGTCTTGTACTTGAGTAAAGTAGAAGTACTCAGGTCTTGTACTTAAGTAAAAGCAGAAGTACTCAGATCTTGTACTTGAGTAAAGCAGAAGTACTCAGGTCTTGGACTTGAGTAAAGTAGAAGTACTCAGATCTTGTACTTGAGTAAAAGCAGAAGTACTCAGATCTTGTACTTCAGTAAAAGCAGAAGTACTCAGATCTTGTGCTTGAGTAAAAGTAGAAGTACTCAGATCTTGTACTTCAGTAAAAGCAGAAGTACTCAGATCTTGTGCTTGAGTAAAAGTAGAAGTACTCAGATCTTGTACTTCAGTAAAAGCAGAAGTACTCAGATATTGTGCTTGAGTAAAAGTAGAAGTACTCAGGTCTTGAACTTAAGTACTCCAGGTGTAACTAAAGTCTGATTTAAGAGTTGATTATATTTCACATCATTGATCCAAATCTGTAAAGTAACTAAAGGTATTAATTAAATAATAAAGTACACCATTTACCTCTAAATTGTTGTGGAGTACAAGTAGCAAAACATTCTACTTAAGTACGGTACTCGAGTAAATGAACTTAGCTACTTTACACCACTGCACAAGAGTATACAACTTTACAGGTATATCTGCACGATTCTAATTCGACATTTCTTAACAAAATACATATTGTGATTTCAGACAAACTGTTAGGACCCTGCTGATGTTGGTGCAGCTTCCTGTCGTCACCTGCAGAGCAGCAGTGACTTCTCAGAAGGTAAATCACATTCAAACTCTGTCTCTCTGAAAGTGAAATCTGTAACTAATAGCCTCACCATCTTGCAAGGCAACATATAACAACAACGACATTTAAAGTGTCCTCCCTTTTGCTCTCCAAGGCAAATCACACTCATCACCCTTCAACCCAAATAAAGATATGTTAGAACATGTTAATATTTCAGGGTTAGGGTTAATATACCAAGTGTTTGGTATACTTGGGTTTGACTGTTCAATTATTCAACATATTCACTTTAAGAGAAAAAGCTTTGTCAAAATATGTCCTATTTTGCCGAAAACTGACATTTGACCTCTGCAAACGGAGGAAAACCGCCAACCACATTCCTGCATTTTCCCCAGATACCTTTCTCTGAGTGTTTCTGTCCCTCCTTCAGATGTCCTGACCTTCACGGGGCGTTCAAAGACGCTCCGAAAAGTTACGAGAGAAGAGAGCCGCAGGAGGAAGAGGAGCGTGAGAGGAACAGAGCGAGCGGACGTCCAGCCGAACTCTGAAGGAAACGCCTCGGACATGTGAAGAACAGTAAGTGTGAAAACACACACACGTCTTCAAGGTCTTTGACGTATGTCACTCACACACACACACACACACACACACACACACACACACACACACACACACACACACACACACACACACACACACACACACACACACACACACACACACACACACACACACACACACACACACACACACACACACACACACACACACACACACACTTACAAATGTCAAGAAGAGGCTCCTGACACTCAAACCAATGTCCATTTCCTCCTGTGTGTGACAGGAAGTGCACAGGTCAAGGACACAGAAACGCCTTTCTTTTCATGTGTCCCTGAACACATCATGCCTTAGCACCACCATTAGTGTGTGTGTGTGTGTGTGTGTGTGTGTGTGTGTGCACTGTGGGAGCTGTAACTTTGTCCTGTCTCACACTTCCACCCCCCAAAACAATACCTGTCTTTGTTCAGCTTGACTTCTATTGTTTCGCTGCTTGTGTGTGTGTTCGTCAAAATGTGTGTGTGTGTGAGATTTGACCGAAACAGTGGCACGTTGGGGTTACAAATGAGAAACATGGGCGCTAATAAGATTTGGGTACGTTTAGTAGGGACTTTTATTCAGCCTCGTTAAGGAGGGGGGTGTTTGGGGTATTTATTTAGCCGCTCGTTAGAGGCAGCGCTTAACGACCTTCGAGGCTCTCAGTAAAAACGCCGATGAAGTGAAATGAAGTGTTGGATAGGGCTTTTTATTATAAAGTGTAAAACGACTGTTTCGAGTATTTTCCCATGTTTCCTGTGTTGTTGTTGTTGTTGACATCGTGCGGTGTGTTTCCAAGAATATGAGAGATGACAACACTTCACATGTTTTATTCGAGTAGAAGTACAGATACGTGTGTAAAAAAAGTACTGCTTCAACTTCTTTACTTAAGCTTTGAAATGTAGTATGAAGTGAAGACGAACCCTCCATCAGTAACCGTGATCGTAAGGAGTGCTAAGATAGCCGAACCTCAGCGATTTATTTATCCCCAAGTTGTTGTTTTTTTACGGCCGATCGGGACTTGAACCAGCGACCTTTTGGTTCCCAAGCAAAGTGCCGTCAGACTGAGCTTCTGCCGCCCAAATAATCTATATTTTATGACGTATTTTATACATATAATAACAATAACTCAAGCGTGCGAATTACATACAGAAACCATGAAACTACAAGACCTTTACCTTCAAATGAAGGAGGATAAAGTACAATTATTTATGTAAGAATGTAGGAATTCAAGTAAAAGGATGTCGGAAAAATGACTCTGAAACAACCTGAACGATACAGAGACATGACAAATAGTCTTAAAGGTCACCTATAGTGCTATTTGTAGGCAATAGCATAGGTCTCAGATATATAAAAACATGTCTATGAAGTGTTTTGCTCAAAATACCAAACAGATCATTCTAGCCATGCCTCATGATCCCTCTATTTCACTTCCTGTTTCAAAAGCGCTGATTCGGGGATAAAGCTTTAAAGAGGAGGGGTCTGAGCTCATGCGGGACCCGGCAGCTACTGTCGAAACTAAATGCTGCCGTGATGAAATGCCATATCATGGATCATCAAGGATTCTCTCTGAAACAGTTTGGAGCTCAAAAGCTTTCTCTCTTGCCGGTTATACCACAAGGTGAGTTCCTTTTACTTCCTGCTTCTTCACACACATGCTCTCCAGTACAGGTTAGCTCTGAGTGTTAGCGATGCTAATGTAAACACCGACCATATTACATCCAAAACAGTCGGGCATTGTTTCTGATAGCAACGTCTCTGATTGGGCCGTGGGTCCACATTTCAGATATTACGTCATATCGGACGCAAATCTGGATCAGCTCCGTTGTTCCCCGTTTTTAGAGATTTGGGTACGGAGGAAAAGGGACACATGTTGATGTGTAACAGACATCACAAAGTGCATTTTGCATGATAGGTCCCCTTTAAGTTCAGTTACAAAGTACTTTTACTTGTTAATGCATGAAGCAGGCACTGAAGTTTTCATCAATCAGCTGTTTTTGTATATTCTACTCTAGATATTAGGTGCAAAACGTACCTTTTAAACTATTGTAATGACCTAAAGACAATATAGTTCAATGTGCGATCAGTGTTCGCTGTCAGCAACATTAGGAAATCGACAGAAGTGCAGTCACACCGTGTTGGTATTTCCATGACGATAATGCATGCTTGGTTTCCGCTTCTCTTTGCATATCCTCCCCTGAATTCTCTTTATGTGTTTGCAGTGTTTTATATGCTTCGACCCCACATAGACCGTTTATGTGCCCTCTGTGTGTGTGTTGTTGTTGTTGTTTGTTTCACAGAGCGCTTGCTTTCTGGTGGTCACAGTTGCACAATCTCCCAGATAGTAAAGCTAGTTTCTCACTGTGATGATTGCTCTATAAATCGTAAGTGCACACAGAGTCTGCTTTGAGAGCATTGTTCTTTGTCTCGTTGGAGAGCAGAAAGTCAGCTCGTGCATCCAGTACGTGCTTCAATAATCCTGGAGAAGCTCAGATGTGGTGGAGAAGAGTTTGTTTAGGTGACGCTGTGGAGGAAATGTCGTAAAAAGCTTGTAGACCACCTTAATCCTCAGACAAAGTCAAGTTCAGGTCAACATTTCCTCGAGAAATCACGTTTTTTTTAAGACAATAAAAGCAATATTTAAGAATACCGATGTATTTAAGGCGTTTCCTAAAGTAAGAAAAGCACGATTTAACCTTTTAAAGAGGTCATTTAACCTCTTAGTGCGAGGCGTGAGGCTGCATCTCAGTCTACAGGGAGTGGTTACTCATTATAATAATATTACAAATAATGTCTTTATTGTTTAGCACTTCACAAAGCTGCCGAAATACACATAAAACAAAACATAAAACAAATAATAAAAGCGCTAAATGAGCCGCATTAAAATGAAAAACAATGGTGGTACTTGTTAAGAGAAGACAAATAATTTACCTTCATCCAATAATATGTATAGTTGGACATCTGATTATATTTTAATATATTCTTTTGTATATTATGATAAATGGTAAATGGACTGTACTTATATCGCGCTTTATCCAGTCTTTACGACCCCTCAAAGCGCTTTACATACTACATGTATGGCCGTTGTGTCCTTGGGCAAGACACTTTACCCGCATTTGCTCCTGTGGGTAATGTCCGCAGTAATGACTCTTACATGTCTAATACTGTATGTGTAATGTGTACTTGTAAAGCGCTTTGAGCTCCTGTAAAAACGCTCTAATAAAAAATGTAATAAATTATTATTATTATTATATGTCATTCACCCATTCATACAGAGCAGTGTACCAGGACCTAACATTCACACCCATTCATACAGAGCAGTGTACCAGGACCTAACATTCACACCCATTCATACAGAGCAGTGTACCTGGACCTAACATTCACACCCATTCATACAGAGCAGTGTACCTGGACCTAACATTCACACCCATTCATAGAGAGCAGTGTACCAGGACCTAACATTCACACCCATTCATACAGAGCAGTGTACCAGGACCTAACATTCACACCCATTCATACAGAGCAGTGTACCTGGACCTAACATTCACACCCATTCATACAGAGCAGTGTACCAGGACCTAACATTCACACCCATTCATACAGAGCAGTGTACCAGGACCTAACATTCACACCCATTCATACAGAGCAGGTACCAGTGTACCTGGACCTAACATTCACACCCATTCATACAGAGCAGTGTACCAGGACCTAACATTCACACCCATTCATACAGAGCAGTGTACCAGGACCTAACATTCACACCCATTCATACAGAGCAGTGTACCTGGACCTAACATTCACACCCATTCATACAGAGCAGTGTACCAGGACCTAACATTCACACCCATTCATACAGAGCAGTGTACCTGGACCTAACATTCACACCCATTCATAGAGAGCAGTGTACCAGGACCTAACATTCACACCCATTCATACAGAGCAGTGTACCAGGACCTAACATTCACACCCATTCATACAGAGCAGTGTACCTGGACCTAACATTCACACCCATTCATACAGAGCAGTGTACCAGGACCTAACATTCACACCCATTCATACAGAGCAGTGTACCAGGACCTAACATTCACACCCATTCATACAGAGCAGTGTACCAGGACCTAACATTCACACCCATTCATACAGAGCAGTGTACCAGGACCTAACATTCAACCACCCATTCATACAGAGCAGTGTACCAGGACCTAACATTCACACCCATTCATACAGAGCAGTGTACCAGGACCTAACATTCACACCCAGTCATACAGAGCAGTGTACCTGGACCTAACATTCACACCCATTCATACAGAGCAGTGTACCAGGACCTAACATTCACACCCATTCATACAGAGCAGTGTACCAGGGACCTAACATTCACACCCATTCATACAGAGCAGTGTACCAGGATCTAACATTCACACCCCATTCATACAGAGGCAGTGTACCAGGACCTAACATTCACACCCATTCATACAGAGCAGTGTACCTGGACCTAACATTCACACCCATTCATACAGAGCAGTGTACCAGGATCTAACATTCACACCCATTCATACAGAGCAGTGTACCTGGATCTAACATTCACACCCATTCATACAGAGCAGTGTACCAGGACCTAACATTCACACCCAGTCATACAGAGCACTCTACCAGGACCTAACATTCACACCCATTCATACAGAGCAGTGTACCTGGATCTAACATTCACACCCATTCATACAGAGCAGTGTACCAGGACCTAACATTCACACCCATTCATACAGAGCACTGTACCAGGACCTAACATTCACACCCATTCATACAGAGCAGTGTACCTGGACCTAACATTCACACCCATTCATACAGAGCAGTGTACCTGGATCTAACATTCACACCCATTCATACAGAGCAGTGTACCAGGACCTAACATTCACACCCATTCATACAGAGCAGTGTACCAGGACCTAACATTCACACCCATTCATACAGAGCAGTGTACCAGGACCCTACATTCACACACCCATTCATACAGAGCAGTGTACCAGGATCTAACATTCACACCCATTCATACAGAGCAGTGTACCAGGACCTAACATTCACACCCATTCATACAGAGCAGTGTACCAGGATCTAACATTCACACCCATTCATACAGAGCAGTGTACCAGGATCTAACATTCACCCCATTCATACAGAGCAGTGTACCTGGACCTAACATTCACCACCCATTCATACAGAGCAGGTTACCAGGACCTAACATTCACACCCATTCATACAGAGCAATGTACCAGGATCTAAAATTCACACCATTCATACAGAGCGTGTACCTGGACTAACATTCACACCCATTCATACAGAGCAGTGTACCAGGACCTAACATTCACACCCATTCATACAGAGCAGTGTACCAGGACCTAACATTCACACCCATTCATACAGAGCAGTGTACCAGGACCTAACATTCACACCCATTCATACAGAGCAATGTACCAGGATCTAAAATTCACACCCATTCATACAGAGCAGTGTACCAGGACCTAACATTCACACCCATTCATACAGAGCAATGTACCAGGACCTAACATTCACACCCATTCATACAGAGCAATGTACCAGGATCTAAAATTCACACCCATTCATACAGAGCAGTGTACCAGGATCTAACATTCACACCCATTCATACAGAGCAGTGTACCAGGACCTAACATTCACACCCATTCATACAGAGCAGTGTACCAGGATCTAACATTCACACCCATTCATACAGAGCAGTGTACCAGGATCTAACATTCACACCCATTCATACAGAGCAGTGTACCTGGACCTAACATTCACACCCATTCATACAGAGCAGTGTACCAGGACCTAACATTCACACCCATTCATACAGAGCAATGTACCAGGATCTAAAATTCACACCCATTCATACAGAGCAGTGTACCTGGACCTAACATTCACACCCATTCATACAGAGCAGTGTACCAGGACCTAACATTCACACCCATTCATACAGAGCAGTGTACCAGGACCTAACATTCACACCCATTCATACAGAGCAGTGTACCAGGACCTAACATTCACACCCATTCATACAGAGCAATGTACCAGGATCTAAAATTCACACCCATTCATACAGAGCAGTGTACCAGGACCTAACATTCACACCCATTCATACAGAGCAATGTACCAGGACCTAACATTCACACCCATTCATACAGAGCAATGTACCAGGATCTAAAATTCACACCCATTCATACAGAGCAGTGTACCTGGACCTAACATTCACACCCATTCATACAGAGCAGTGCACCAGGACCTAACATTCACACCCATTCATACAGAGCAGTGTACCAGGACCTAACATTCACACCCATTCATACAGAGCAGTGTACCAGGACCTAACATTCACACCCATTCATACAGAGCAGTGTACCAGGACCTAACATTCACACCCATTCATACAGAGCAGTGTACCTGGACCTAACATTCACACCCATTCATACAAAGCAGTGTACCAGGATCTAACATTCACACCCATTCATACAGAGCAGTGTACCTGGACCTAACATCACAACCCATTCATACAGAGCAGTGTACCAGGACCTAACATTCACACCCATTCATACAGAGCAGTGTACCTGGACCTAACATTCACACCCATTCATACAGAGCAGTGTACCAGGACCTAACATTCACACCCATCATACAAAGCAGTGTACCAGGACCTAACATTCACCACCCATTCATACAGAGCAGTGTACCAGGACCTAACATTCACACCCATTCATACAAAGCAGTGTACCAGGACCTAACATTCACACCCATTCATACAGAGCAGTGTACCAGGACCTAACATTCACACCCATTCATACAGAGCAGTGTACCAGGACCTAACATTCACACCCATTCATACAGAGCAGTGTACCAGGACCTAACATTCACACACCGTTGGCCATCGGGAGCAACTCAGGGTTAATTATCTTGCCCAAGGGTACATCGACATGTTGACTGCACGGGCTGGGATCGAACCCACAACCTTCTGGTTGAAAGACGACCGCACTCCCTCGCAGCCACAGTCGCCCGTACATTATAGTATACTGTATTTTATTTGATCTTACTATATTATATTATACTTTATTTTATTATATTAAAGTATATAAGATACACTCTACAGTGTATTGATCCCACATTGGGAAATAGTGGGTCATAACACATAAATACTCAAATAAAATATCTTTTAATTGATAAAAAATAACCAAATATTCCACAAAGTTATTTAAACCTTTTTAATATCTTCTACATGAAATTCAATCCCCTTTCTCGAACATGTCATGTCTCCATTTGACAGCGGGCCAGCCTGTCTTCAATATATGATAATAAATGTACTCTTTTTTAGACTCCAGAGGGTCGACCGATAATCGGCCCTGTTTATTATTACTAGGTTTTAAGCTGCTAGCAACTGCAGAACACTAGTGCTAGCTAATGTTAGAAGTGAGGCTACTAGACTAACGTTAGGTCCACTGTCAGAGCCTCACTTTTAATAGTTTGCAAAACATTAGCTAGCACTAGTGTTTTGCAGTTGCTAGCAGCTTATTGGGATTGTATGCTGGATAGACAGGCATTGTTTTGATATAATACATTAAGCATGATTGTTAGTTAAGCATGTCAGCCTGCAGCCCCACGTCTTGTCTCTCTCTAACTCATTGCAGATGGCTGCACTAAAGAAAAGGAAACCAGTTGAAATATGTTTAAAAGTTCATTAAACATAATATATGCTTCAATGCATTTCAAAGAAGTTGAAAGAATAATTAATAATTCCTTACATTTATTATAGCGCTTTTTCAATTACTCAAAGCGCTTTACATATACACACATTACACATATATCATACATGCAATAGTCAGATACTGTGGACAATACCCACAGGAGCAAGTTCAGGTGAAGTGTCTTGGCCAAGGACACACCGGCTTTACAGACGCAGCAGCGGCGGGTTTCACCCCTTGATCTGATGATCATTGCACAGCGCACTGCGCCACACCGTCCATCTTCACGCCTCGAGGTCATCGAGGCGCTTTTACAAGTACACATTGGTATTATACATGTACTGTGGACATTACCCACAGGAGCAAATCCGGGTGAAGTGTCTTGCCCAAGGACACAACGGCCTGACGCCGTGGCGGCAGGAGCGGGTTTCGAACTGGAGTTCCCCAGCACTCCCCCTTGATCTGATGATCGGATGCACAGACCACTGCGCCACCCGTCCCGAGTTGGAGTTTGTGTTATTCTACATTTTGACACCAAGATTTTCTAATTTGACTGCAAATGTATATCGGTTCAAATATCGGTTATCGGTCTCCTTGATTACTAATAATCGGTATCGGCCTTGAAAAAGCCATATCGGTCGATCCCTAGACTCATCTCTGTTATTGATACCAGTCTCGGACCACCAGGACAGTTCGTACAGGTAGGTTTTATTTGTGTTGATTCGTGTAAATTCGTAGGTATGCTCTCAATATTCTGCGGGATATTTAACCAAATACTTCTAGATTCGAGGCTCTATAACTCTCTAACTGGTTTCTGTCTGCGGGGAAGAGATGCCAGAGCCTCGGCTTAATACTCTCATCCACTACCTGTGTGTGTGTGTGTGTGTGTGTGTGTGTGTGTGTGTGTGTGTGTGTGTGTGTGTGTGTGTGTGTGTGTGTGTGTGTGTGTGTGTGTGCGTGTGTGTGTGTGGTGTGTGTGTGTGTGTGTGTGTGTGTGTGTGTGTGTGTGTGTGTGATCTCCTACCTTGTCCTGAAACATTAGATGTCTTCGGAAAGAAATATATCAAAAAAACGAAAGCTGGGAAACGGTTTTTCATCCCGAAACGATTCCAAATCCATTTACTTCACTCTTTTTGATTATTTCTTCATATATATGTTTCTACTTCAGCGACTTCTTTAATATGTCACTCCTTTTCTGAGTTGAACTTCCCTTCTCTAAGCCCTCCTCGTCATGCTTCTTGCTTATTTTATTGGTCTTTCTGTCTGTCTTTTCTTTCATTTCCTTGGTGATTCTTATTGTGTGTCTGTTAATGAAATGTGCAGTTTATGTGTAATGTTGAAGCGGGGGCTTATAGCGACGCAGTAAAACTGAAATCAGTGTACATGTTTGGGGCAGAATGAGAAAAAAAAACGACCAATCAAACGTCTGGGAATTCGGCCAGGTTCATGATGTAATTTCCTGTTGCGTTTAATCCTTATATTTTACCTTTTATTTCTTTGCATCCTTGAGGTAACACACACACACACACACACACACACACACACACACACAACACACACACACACACACACACCACACACACACACACCACACGCACACACACACACACACACGTATCCTTTCACTCACCTCTGTGAATGGGAGCAGGAAAAAGGGGGTTTAGGACGTCAGAGAGGAAACGGCCAAAACGTTATTCCAATATGTTTTTATTGCTGTGATTATTAGATTTCATAAAATAAATCAATTTTAACGGAGCTTGTTTGCTCAGCCTGTTGCAGTGTGTGTGCAAACTCTAACCTTTAAACACCAAATCCTTTTCGCATCTGTGTGTGTGTGTGTTCTGATGCTAAACGACATGTGTGTGTGTGTGTGTTCACGTTCAAAGGCTACAATAGAGCTATACATTTGTGCTAATTCTGTTCCACAGCTTGAAAACAGTTTCCACTGGCGACCACTTAACATTAAGACTATTTCCCTTACTTCAGCATAGGCCTAGTCTACTCTAATCTGCTGACCTACTGTGTGTGTGTGTGGTGTGTGTGTGTGTGTGTGTGTCAGACAGGAGGGTATTAGCATGTATTTTCCACGTGCTGGTTAGCTGTAGTTTGGTTTCCATCAAGCTCTCGTTTTGAATTATGCGTCGAAATGTTTTAATGTCCGTGTGTCTGTTAGTTTTCAACGCCTGGTATTTGTTTACCTTTAATCATATTATCACTAAAGGGTAGAAATATGGGCAGAATATGTAAAAGAACTTCCATAATATACATTTACACAAAAACACACTTGGAATTTGGTCTAAAGGGGTCATTACAAGCACAACATATGCAGTAAATACAGTAATTGGCACATGTGGGAGAATAAGTATGTGTGTCTTGTGTGTGTGTGTGTGTGTGTGTGTGTGTGTGTGTGTGTGTGTAATAACGAAGGTGTGTCGGCCTTTCTTGTACGCAGCGCAGCAGCAGCTACGTTACAAGAGCCATTGTTGCATTAACACCCCCTACTGTGAGTGTTATGACTCTAACACATGTCACACACACATGTCACACACCACACACACACACACACACACACACACACACACACACACACACATACACACACACACACACACACACACACACACACACACACACACACACACACACACACACACACACACACACCTGCTGCTTAAGGAGCCATGGTCCTGATGGAGCAGATGGAGGCCTCTCACTGGTTGTTGGCAGAAGTCCAACAACCAATCACAGGACTCTGGCAATTAGAGAGCCACGACCATTTACATGGCTTTTACAAGGTGTGTGTGTGTGTGTGTGTGTGTGTGTGTGTGTGTGTGTGTGTGTGTGTGTTAGCAGGGACTGTTTTAATGTACATTTTTGTACTTATGAATGTGTGTGTGGCTTTCACTGAATCAATTCCACATTTACGATAAGAACGCTGCCAAGAAAGACTGTAGGGCTATTAGGAGTGTGTGTGTGTGTGTGTGTGTGTGTGTGTGTGTGTCCCACCAGGTGATTTAGTGGGACCCCCCCTGGTGCTGTGTGTTTTTACTGTAGCGAGATTAGCTGACTAATAAGGGGTGTCTGGTGTGTCGTTTGAGAGTGTGTGTGGGGGGTAGTCGCTACCTTCACATATTATATATTATACATAGAATAGTCGGCTCTAAATTATATTTTACCGTCACAAATCATTACACTGAGGTCTCTGTACATCCTGGAAAGTACTTTTACCCATTTACTCGACATGTTACCTGTGTGGAAATACTAAATCTAGTTTAAGTTGCAGTCTTAGTTTACAGCTTCTTCCACTTTTAAAATATTATAGCATAAGCACAACGGCTGCCGTCTGAAGCTGGAATTCTGCTCGCTCTGGGTTTAAGGTGAATATGCAGAGGGGGTTTCTCTACATCAGCACATTAAGAGCAGTCAGTACAACCTTTTTGTTCAAATAGTATTAAATGTCCGTCTTCTTATTGGCTCTAAATCATATTTGGACTTCACCCATTAGTTCTGAGCAAGTTTCTAAGGTTGTTGCACATCCTGGACATCCATTTCTGGTAGCCATTAGCTTGCTGCTATTTCACCTGTGTGAACCACATCTGATTTGTGGTGCGTTCAGAGAATGAGTAACTCCAGCTGCTGTCTCCATTTTATATTTAAAACACAAGCTTTAATGCATCTTAGGCTTTCTTTCACAGGTTCCATTGGATGTTGGTGAATGTGCACTTCAATGACTCTATTGGTTTGTATCTCTGTTTTGAACACGCTTCCACTTGTTCAACTCCAGGTTCAACCAAAGCACTTGTTTGACATGTCTGCAAATATATAGTATTTAAGATTTGGGAAGTGTGCACATCTGAAAGCACCATTAATGGAGATGAATCAGCTATTTCTGTTGTATGCTTTCCTCATTCTTCAAGTTCCTCTCTTGTAAATTACATGATAAATGACCTGTCTCAACGTTCTCAAAGTACTTACTGTACACACACACACACACACACACACACACACACACACACCACACCACAC